>NC_044248.1:33492335-33835668 GCF_003957555.1 Calypte anna | reverse complement strand
TATTAGCTTGCATTTCCATTTAATTGTATAGAAAACTTTATGTGCCAGTGATTTCACACTTGCAATGACCACTCTTATGGTGGCTTTTTATCCCCACCTGCAGAGAGGTGAGATCTTGGGAATAGCTCTGGCTGTGCAAGGTAGTATCTCCTCTTCCTTCATTAGGGCCTGAGTTACCCTGGCAGAAATGTACCCTTCAAAGAGCAGACTCAGGAGGAAATGGGACCTTCCAAGAGGTCACAGCTCTTCCTGATTTTTCAGAGTTCAAAGGGCTGGGATCATGGGAACTCCGTGCTCAGCATAATGGGGTGACCTGATTCTGCTTTGGCAGAATGGGCACTCTGAGGCCTTGTCCTTCTTTCAGTGTATGTTAGATTTTACAAGTAACATTAGCTGCTTTTTTTTCAGTGGCTTCCCCACAGCTGGTGAGGAAGATATTTGCAAAGAAAGGTGTGCAATGAGCACCATGGTAGCCCTTGGGGTAGCAGGAGATTCTGGGCTTCCTTTGTCCATGTGGCAGCTACAGGAAGAAGCAAAATATTTGAGCAGAAAGGCACCACAGTGAGCAAGGGTGCTACACTCCTCACTTTGGTCAGTCACATGTGTCTTTGCATTTGACAACTGTGAATTTTTCAGTCTACCAGAGGAAAAAAAAAACACCTTCACAGGAAAACTAAATGACAAAAGAAAATGGCAGGCTTAATTGAATGAACTCGAGGAGAGGTGCTCACCAGCCTCTGGCTTTCACTCACAGAGATGTGGTCAAATGAATATGTGACAGCTCCATTTAGCATTGCCATTCCACAAGACTTTAAAACTCACTATTTTAGTTCTTTGGACCACCTGACCATGTTATTAGTCCAGTTAGGGGAATGGGATGCTGGAGGTTCACCGTCCTTTAAAATACACTCTGTACCATAAATGCTTTCTTGTTATTCTCAAAATTGGTTTCCATGGTAATTCTGCCACTTTTTCTTGATGAAAAGGAGGAAAATAATTGCCTTTTTAGGAATCCTCTGCTCAGCTTAGTAAAACTCCCCTTTTACTTGAACCCTAACTACCTCTAGGGAATCAGGGTTCATTTGTCCATTCCACTCCACCAAGTGTGCCCTGGGTTTTACCTCCCTGATTTCCTTCTCCCACCCCTTTCTGCCTTCTGAGCTGAAATTGGTACTTTTTGCTTTGGGTATAAAAACCAGGGAGGTTTGTGCTGCAGAATTCCTTGCAGCATGGTTTCCATCTTACATTTTGCCCAGAGCTTCTAGAACAGCACCTGATTTTTCTCAGAACAGAATGGAGCACTCCCTGCAGCGGGGTTGGGAGGCTGCGTAATGCCAGGTGACTCAGGGCACAGAGCCCCCTGGCCTTTCCCTTCTTGCTGATGTCCTCTTACCTCTCAGCCCCAGGAGGTGTTTTGGCTGAAGCACTTGATACCAAGGGTGTATTCTGCAGAGTTTCTCTTGAGGAAAATTTGTGATAGCTCAGAGATTAGTCATGCAATGAGTCTCTGAACAAACCTCGAACGCTGTGTGTTTTGGAATGTATTCCTGCAGAAACAGCTGTCGTGTTGAAGTGAGACATGAGATGAAGCTTCAGCCCACTGAGGAGAAAAGTAGCTCTCTGAAGCATCAGAAAGCTTGCAGACCAAAGAGGTTTTGTTATAAAATGTGCTTCTGTCAAATATGACTTGAAGTGTGGTTGTATCACAGCCCAGCCTCTGGAAGGGACCAACCTGGTGGTGGCTTTTCATGAGCATCATAAACAGTATTGCTAAGTTTCTTCTTTAAAGGATTTTTTTTTCTTTAGTTTGAAGGTAAAATGGAGGTGTAAGATTTTACTCCACAGTGCAATTCTCCAACAGAAGCTTTCCTGGAGTGCTTTAGCACAATGCAGTCTCCTTTCCTCCCAGCCTCTCAGTGGGTTATTCTTTTTTCCAACCAACACCTTGACATCCCCAGTGGTTTGGAGAACAGCTCTGCTGAATGCCATGCAGGGCACTTGTGATTCTGTGTCTCTTCAGATCTTCAGATCTTTTCTGGAGACCAAATTCTACTGAAATCACTGGGATCTACTGGGTCTGTCTTGGGTCTCAAGTAAATAAAGAAGATTTTTGTGGTTTTGGGTTTTTTGTTTGTTTGGTTTTTTGTTTTTAACCTGAGCTTTCTGTTGTATAAAGATAGCAGGATTGTAAATCCTCCTTTACAGCAAGAGCAATTGAGTCTGGTTCTGGATGCAGTAGGAATATGCCATCTAAATGAAAGCCATTTGGCTTATTGTTTTCAGAGCCAACATACCAAATATACAGAATAGCTGAAATCTTAGTGAAGCAGATTAATTTTTTTTTTCCCCAATAACTATGCTGGAATGAATTGACAGAAATCTTGTATCCTTTTTCAGCTTGAGAATCATTCTCAATGGCCTTCAGTGCTTTTGAAGGATAGATGCACTATGTTCAATTGCTTGAAACAGAAAGTGAAAAAAACAAGTTTCAAGTTTAGTTCATTATGTTTTTCCCCCTTGTGTTCTTCTTTGCAATGGGAGGGTTTCCCAGGAGAACTGGAGGTGAGTTTCTGGTGTTTTTCCTTGAGGAAGTTGCATCAAGCATCCTCTGTTGCCTTTTCACATTCTGGTCATGCTAGATAGAAAGAAAAGACTTTTAAAGAGTTTTTTTCCCAAATGGATGGAATTGCAATGCTAAGATTTTTATAAAGCAAAGAAAGGTAACATAGCTGACATGCTGAAGATTCATGAGGTGGCACAGAACTTAGATGTGCCCCTTTGTAGGCTAAGAGTTACAGTGTGTCTGTGCAAACTCTTACCTCAAGCTGCTGGGACTGTGAATCGCGTGGAATAAGTGCTCTGAGTATTTTTATTGCTGGTTACTTGCACAAAAATTTGACATTTTGGAAATATCAGCCTGTCCTTGTTATCGTATGCCATATTAGAATATAAACAAAATTTTAGAATGTTTTCTATGATTATTGTCGTTTCACTGTGATTTATTTTCTGTTGGTAAAGTGATTACTTAGTGAATGAATTTAATTGGTTTTTCATCACTTATAATTGTATGGACACAGACAAATCAAAGTAGTGAGGCACCAGTTTGTAAGTCTGGATAGAGGGGTGATTTACTTTTTTATAGGCTCAATTAAGAGAAAATAAAATTATTATGTCACCAGACAATATAATTCCTTTGAATCCTATTTAAGCTTGAGTGGTAACATGTTTTTATATCCATTTGATTTACTATGCCTCTCTACCTAGTCCTCTAGTTCATGCTCTTCACACATGGCAATTACCAAATCCCAAATGTATATTCAGGCTGAAACTTTCACCCTTTTTGCTGTAGGAAAACCAGTTACATCCCTCCTTTTTGTGTCTTGGGGAATCATGCTAGTGATTAAGTGGTCTCTTGAGATTCCTATACTAACAGTTTCTAGCACATCTGTAAAAGAATATTATCAGCATCAGCGTTGTGCAGTGATTCAAAGTGTTTACCCTAACTGACAAAAAAGTCAGTAAGTGTTGGAGTTTTTTTATTATTATACCCATGAATGCACACATGTGCAAGACAATAAGCCTGTGTCTGGGTATGAAGAGCTTGGAGACTGAGAACAAGATCACCACGTGGGGACAGGTTTGCAGATCCTTGAGCTGAGAGTGTGGGGCTGATGAACCCCCCCATCTATATCACAGAGAGCAGGAGAGGGAGACATGGGCAGATTTTGGCTTTGTGGGCTTCTCCTCAGGTCAGGGATTGGGCTGTGGACAGCTGAAGGGGTGGTTCAGGCTGCTGGAACAGCACTGGGCAGTGCTTGTGGGAGTCAAACTTACCCCACAGGATTTTATCCTGTTTTTTCCCTTCTAGGACTTAGATGAAACCCCTAAACTTGCAGTGGTGGGCAAGGAAAAGGTACATTGATACCACTGTCCCACAGACCTCAGCACACAGCTCTAACGACCCCACACCATCTATCTGCTTGGTTTTTTCCTTTGGACTTGCTACCCAATTATAATAACTGAATGGATCTCAAAATTGGAACAAAGCTGAGAGTGCTGGGAGAGGGGTGGGTTCCAAGCATCCCCCATCAAGCTCAGCAGTGGGTGCTCATGATGGCCATGGCTGTGCTGGGTGACTCCCAGGCAGCCTGTGGGCAGAGCAGGGCACGGGGATGGGAAGGGGGCAGAGAAGGGCAGGGGCATGGGAAAGGTGCCCACCAGCAGGGTCTCCAGGACCACTGGGACCTGCGAGGGGACCACATGCCCTGCATCTGCGGGGCAGGGATGGGGGCAGCTGCAGGAGGCTGTGGCATCAGCAGGCAGCCCCCTCTGTACCTGTCTGTCACCTGTCTGACTCCTCAAAAAGCTGATACACTCAAAAATAATTGAGCTGGGGGATTGCAATGTCGAGTTCCTTAGTTAAAGATGAAGCAGGGCGCTTGTGACTTGCAGGGACTATATCCCCACCCAGGGTTAAACTCTGGGTATGTGTTGTTGCCTGCCTTTTTACATTTTGGAATAAACTACTAGTTTGTTAACTGTACCTAGCAAGTAGGAGACAAACAGTGGCATTAAACCTGACTCTGGCAAGGAGGAAAATCGAATGGAAAATATGCATTTTTAATATGCCACTGGGTAAGCATATAAGAGCAGAACAACATTCGTTGTAACCTGATATCCCTCAGGAATGAGGGAAAAGCTGACTGCTTGCTCCACTGAGCCAAAAAATAAGAAAACATGTAAGTGCAAGTGTGTAGTCAGCAGTATGAAGAATAATGCTTCAGAAAACTGAGAGCAAAGCTGGAGCATTGAATGTGAAAAGGCAAACTGTTTAACATAGCAATGCAACCTATTATTTGCAACTTATATGTGCACTGGTCTTCAATATCTTTAAGAAAGTCCCAATCCTTCTGCCACCAGATGGTTGTTCTGGCAGGTTCTAAGGAAATTTTGCACGTTAGCCATCTTCTGATTTCTTGCTGGAAACTGAAGATATTTTGGACATAAATATGTAATTCATTATAATAACAAAAATGGATTTCCTGGCAGGGACAAATTGTTTTCAGCACCGATTTGTTTAACATTTTATCAAGTCCTTTAGAGCAACACTACAGTTACATTTCATTGGAGCATGACCTGCTATATCTGGTAGGTTTGGAAAAGCAGCCTTGCCTTTAGAAACACAGCAGAGGACATTTTTTGGCATGTCAGGTAGAGAATTAGGTGCCCAGCTCTCACAGATGATAGGATTTGCACGATTCCTCATCCAGGCTGTGCTGGAGCTGTACTGCTTTCCACCCAGCTGTGAGTGTTGTACCCCTGGGAACAGCTGGTTCCATGGCCCTTGAGGTGTCAGTATGGTGGACAAAGCCAGGTATATCCCTGGGGAAAGGGCAGAGGGCCCTGCACATCAAAAACATCCTCTTCTAAGGAACTGGAAGTACCTGCAATCATTTGGAAGAGAGCTGTACAAGTGCCAGTGTCCTTTCCAGAAGACAATGACAGCATTGCAGTTGCAGGAAATTGCAGATGTTCTGTGAAAAGAAATGAACAAGCCTAAACTTGCTTTCTGGGCACTACAAATCTATTCGAAATTTCCAAATTATTTGATTTTTCTGCCATGCTTTTCTGGCTGGCATTTGAAAGGGGATTAGCAAGTCACATCTAGACTGATCCCTGGCTAGAGGTACAAGAGAAAAAAGCTGCTTTTTCGGGTGACTCAGGCCTCCCTGCCCCTTGCTGTGCTTTAGGGTTTGGCACACAAGGGTTTTGGCACACAAGGGTTTCTGCAGAGACTCCTCCAGAAATGAAACTGATCCCAGTGGAGGAGGTGATGTGACTGCTGAGCTGGGGCAAGGTGTCACCTCCCCACCTTCACCTGGCTGAGTGGTCTGCATGGTCCTACTCAGTTGTAGGTCATCAGTGGGGGCTTTGTGTATATTTTGTGCCCTTTGAGGAATGCTTGTTTGTAGCTGGGCACCCGTACCTCCCACCCCTGGAATAATAAGTGTCCCATATTCTCACCTGAAATTTGATTATGGTGCTAGAATTAAGGACCTAGACAAGACTTCAGTACCATTTATCTGCAGGGCTGTCATGAGATATTCAACTCTTGCCCAGAATTTTACTGCTCCTATGCAACATAGATATCTGGAAAGGACTGTTGCTGATGTTGTGGGTTGAAATCCTTTCCGTTTCCATGTCAGATGAGTTGTTCTCCTCTATCTTGGCCCCACTGCTTCTGGCACAGCCTGGGTGTGAGGCAGTGCCTCTCCTCATCCCCCGTTGAAACCAGCCCTGACAAGAGTAAAATCAAGTGCCAATGCTTTGGGGTGGTCAGGACAACTCTGTAGTTATGGCACTCATTGCCATGGTCTGGTAACCACAGTGGTAGTGGATTAAGGGTTGGTCTTAATCTCAGAGGTCCTCTCCCACCTGGCTGTTTCTGTGATTCTGTTATAGTGGTCCCTGTCCCCAGGGACAGATTTATTTTCTAACTGGCAGTACACTGGCTTTTGTTTTCTCTAAAGGATTAGCCCCTCACTTAAGAGCAAGGTGCTGGGGAAGAGCAGTTTGGTGAGAAACTTGTGTCTGCAGCTGTGCTAGTAGTCTGGGAAGAGATGAGAGGAGCAGCCTGGGGATGCCCAGAGGTGATGCCTCCTGTTGCAGAAGTTGCACAGCAGGCAGCAAGCCCTGCCCCACCTTGTTCTCTGAGGGGGTAAAAAAAAAAAAATAAACATGGAATGATTTGGGTTTTAAGAGACCTTAAAGATCACTTAGTTCCACCCCCCCTGCATGGGCAGGGACACATTTCACTAGACCAGGTTGCTCAAAGCCTCATCCAACTTGGCCTGGAACACTTCTATGGAAGGGACATCCCCAGCTCCTCTGGGCACCCAGGTCCAGTGTCTCACCACCCTCACAGGGAAGAATTTCTTTGGCCTTAATGCTGCAGAATGAAAAATCCCTGGTACTTCACAAACTGTGCTTATTACATTGTTTTTCTACTTTACCTAAATTTCCCCCTTGGTTTCAGATGGAAGTGAAACTCTTACTTGCTCTCAGACCCCAGGGGGAGATAATTTTGCACAGCAACATCTTTTTCTCAAACAGGTTATTCGATCAACTGCAACTCGTAGGTTTCCAGTTGCTCCCCTAACTGCCCTCTGGCCTATACCATAAAAGAAACAAACACATTCAACTACTTTTTCATATAGGAGAACATCTGTGACCCATTAGTGCCAGATTCTGAGCTGCAAAGAGAGCTTTGGAACCAGGCCTGAAGCACAGCTCAGGCAAATTGGTCATTCTCTGCTTTGGGAGTTTGATATTGTTGTTCTCTAACATATTATCAGCATGCTTGTTGTGGTTTTTTTGCTTTGTTTTGGTTTGGTTTTGTAGTAGCACTTCAGGACTTCAAAAAAGAGCTACAGCAGTTTTATTTACTGTGTTTAAGCAAACTTTTAACAGCAGTGTTTTCAATTTAGATGTATTTTGAAATTTCTTATTTTGGAGCTGTTTTTTCAATGTCATCAGTGCATCCTCCCTAAATTGCATCCACACAGACGTGCAACTTCATCCTTGACAGAGAAACTTTTTTCTGACAAACTGTAGTACTAAATTGATTCTGGATTTACACATCTACCAGGCTTTAGCCCTTTGAGCTAATATTTCCCATGTAGGTTATCTGCTTCCAACTGGTTTATTTTACTGATTTTTAGTTGCAGTGAAAAACAGCTCTGCTGAACTGCGGGTAAGTAAAACTACATTTTACCCCTGTTAAAACCTTCTGCAGCTATTGAAGGTGAAAATCAAACCACATGGTAGCACTACTGTAGCTCATTCTGTCTCCTTTTCTGCTTCATCAAGCTTTGCTTGTAGCTCTGCCCTGATGAAATACCGTGGTCTGACAAAAGAGATGCAGCCCATGAGATACAACGTGGCCCTCCAAGCACTGCCTTGGCTTTGGGGAGTGCCCAGATTCTGCTCACAGCATTTGTTGCCCTGCTGAATCCTGCTTTACTGTTTTATTTCTAAACCCACTGATGCCTTTTCAGAAGGTTGCTATTTATTACTCCCATTTGCTGTGGACCATCCTTTCAATCCGGGTAAGGGCATCACATAGCTATCTGGGTCTATAAGGTGTTATCTTATATGGATCATTCTTATCTTCGTACAGGCTTCCCTCTCTTCATCCTTCTGGCTGGTGGCTGAGGAGGCTGAGAGGCTGCTGCCTGTGGCTGAGTACTGGGGCTTTCACTGGGAAAGTCCTACTAGGTGGGAGTGGGAACTTCATGCCACTGCAGCGTGGGGATGTGGATGACCTTCAGAGCCTGAATGAGGTGGCATGGGTTGGGTTCATGCTTATTTTTTGTTTTCCTCTGGCCTTGAGGTGTTCTTGGTGCAGTTTATCACCCTGGTTACACAGATAACCTGCCCTTGCCTTGTCCCTCTCTACTGACAGGCGGGGTTCTACACTATAAAAAGAATGTCTTTCAGAAAAGCACAGCTTTACTGATGCCTGCTTTGTGGCTATTTCCCTCAGCTCACAGGCAGCATAATTCTGAGTTAAATACTGCCTTTTGTTCTGTCCAGGGCTGTGCAAACCACTCACACCAGCGTGGTGCTGTGGGACGGAGGAACCCCAGAAGGCAGGCATCGCCTCGTGGCAGGGCTGCTGCATCACTGCTTGTATTTGTTGCGTGCACTCCGGGGCTCATTTTCTTTTATTCATAACAGCTTAAAAATGCACATTGCAATGCCTTAGAAATCATTCCAGAATGAGAGAATAAATATGCATGGGTACAAATCTCAAGGGCAGGAAAAAAAAAAAAAAGGTTGCTTTTCTCCTCTTCAGTACAGACATGACCCTCAGTGACAGAAACTCAACGTGTGCCCCAGATCTCCTGCTCGCCCCCTCTTTAATGCCAAGGTACCACAGGGCTCTCAGAGCAGCAGCGTGTCATGTTTTCTACATGATGCCATCACTTCAAACCCTGCAGTGAACTCATGGGTTTAGGGAGTCCAGCGTCATTGTCTCTGAAGCTTTCAAAGCTTCGCTTTAGTTTTAAATGCCTCTTTAAGCACAGACAATGCTCCAGCAGGCTTGCTGAAACTAAATGAAGCTTATAAAGCTTTGAACGCTATTGTAACATGGTGGGTCCCGCAGGAGACTGCAAAATCCTGCTGTGTGCAAGGATCCACCACGCTTTCAAGTGGATGCACTGAATGTGCTGAAAAATGTAGGCAGAGCAGGGCAAGGAGAGGACAGAGCATGTCAGCATATTTTTTGAATTACCTAGCATTTGATTGATACTCCAACAGTATTGTTGCTTTCTAAAATAAAAATAATTTACTACCCTTTCTTCTTTTTCTTTAATAGAGAAATTCGTGACATATATATACATACATATATATATATATATGCTGTTTTCTTATCTGAGGTTCCAAAACCAGGGGCCCTCTTTGAATAGCTCTCCTAAGCATTAAAAATGTTGTTTGTTTTTTTTTTTCTCAGCCTTATGTAAGTTGCCCCATTACAATGACCTAAGATTGTCCTACATTCATCAACTCTTCTATGTAATCATATAGATGCCGGCTTTACCGTCCCAATTTTTTCCAATGAAAAATGGGCAAGGAAGGGGAGAAACATAAAAAGTAGGCCAGGTAAGCACTCTATTTTTTTTCTGACTGTGTTTAATCACAGCCTAGAAAGTCAAAGAGAGCTGGCAAAAATTCTGCTTAGAAACAAGAGCACAATGTTTGTCACCCCTGGTAATGAGTACGGTGTCATTAACAGCGGATTGGGGCAGTGCCTTGCTGCCCATTCGCTTTCCCATCTGGCTGCTGACCCAGATCAGGTGCCTAAGATGAGAGCTATTTCTTCCCAGCGAGCCCCAACAGTGACAACCAGTCATTCATTACAAAAATTCTGCCAGCGTGAGGTTTTTAGAAACAATTTGGACTTCTTTAACTATTCTGCCAAGGCAGGCTTTGTCCCAGGCACTCTTATCAGGCTGAATTAGTCTTGAAAAACAATTAAGCTCAGCCCAGCGAGAGCTGTGCTCACCAGCTTCACTAAAAATCTTTGCTGGGGATGTGAGGTGGAGATGGTGAGTTGCAGGACAGTAATTGTCATCAGTGAAGGAAAACCTTGTTCCCTTCTTGGTTTATTACTCTAATGATGTGAAGGCACCTCGAAGGAAGCTGCATCCCAGCTCGCTGGAGTTGGACAAACACTGAGGTGGCAGGAGAGGCTCTGGTCCCAGGGAGCTGGCTGGCTAAGCAAGCTAGCTGGGCAAACACCAGGGAGAAAAGGGAGGGCTGCTTATCTTCAGTTGTCACACCGGGAACCCAGCACAGAAATTTATGGCTGTGTCCTCCCAGGTCCTCTTGTTCTGAGGTTTTTGTTTTACTTTTTTTTCCTCCCTGTGCACTCACCCGCGAGCTGGTCTTTGGGGAGCACCTTCAGCAGAGGTTGGTGGGACTGAGGCTTCAGTGATTTGTCAGAGATGGGTGTCTGGGGGGATGCTGCCACTTTTTGATGCAGACTGAGCTAGCTGAGTTAGGAGATGACCCAAGGGAGGTGTTATCCCTCCTCAGTCTCTATGATTTGTAGCCTTATCAGACGGGACTTGGCCATTGCTGCACTTGCTGATAGGGCTGGCCTGGGACGTGTGGGGTGGGTGTGGGGACGTTCAGCTGTGGGATGATAAAGTAGAGCCTGGTGAGGGAGGAAGGTGGCCAGGGAGGGTGAGAAGAGGCCTTGCTGGAGACCCCAGAAAGGGCGTATTTCAGCCCACAACACACAGGACTTTATCACTGCTGATTTCACAGCTGGGGGTGGCAAGGAGAAGATAGTACTCCAGAACCAGCTGATTATTGCTTTAAGTGCTTTTTTTTAGTAAATATATCAACTTTGGTCCATATCATCTTTCAAACGGTACCTAATAAAAACCCTTAAGAGGTTATAAGGTTAAAAAAGGTTATATATATAAATAAGTATACTTATTTTGAGCATTAACTGCATATGGAGCAATCCATAACTGCAAATAAAAAGATAGCATACTTTGACTAGAAAGGCTTCTGCTGGTGCTCAATTCCCCCTAGAAATTAATTTTGTCTAGTACTTCTGTCAAGTGTTATGTCTTTCTCGAAAGCAAGTAGCTACTTCCATGCTGAAAGTAGTGGGGATTTGAAATAGCATTTAGGGCTGGATTAATTGCTGTGTGTTTTGTGATTTGTAGAAATTGACAGCAGTATCTCCAGACTGCTGTAGGTAAAGCTCATCTCCTTTTCCTTGTAGGAAAGGAGAAACAGCAAAAATAAATATTTCAGCAGCACATCCTATGACCAAAAACCAAGTAAAAAATCTTAAAGTATGAGAATGCAAGGATTTGTTTCACATGGATAGTAAGTATGCTGATAACCTCAGGAAAATCTTCCCTAGCTGGGAAACAGTATTGTCAGTAGGTCTGCATGCTTTGGAAGAGCACCAAGACATTTTCAGGTAGCTGGGAGAGCTGCATAGGCCAGTCCATCCCCTCCTGGTGTGTCACCCCACAAGTTCCTTATCCAAATGTTTTGATTTCCAGGTTCAGCAGGGTGAAGAGACTGGATGTGGCACTCAGTGCCATGGTCTGGTAACCACTCAGTGCCATGGTCTGGTAGTGGATTAAGGGCTGGACTTGACGATCTCAGAGGTCCTTTCCAACCCGGATGATTCTGTGATTCTGGGTGATTCTGTGAAATCTACTGGCTCCAGGAAAGGACAAGCAGGGACATGCTGGAAGCCTTTTTGCCCTCCCTTCTGTATCCTGTGCACTGAAATCCTTCTCACCAGCGGGTCTGCGGTGAGGGTAGAGGAGTGAGGCTGCTCTAAATAAAGCCAAGTGGCATCAGTGAGAAGGTGGTGAATGTAGGTTGGATGCAGTCAGAAAGCTGACAGTGTCAGTGAATACATAACTGGGCAGTGAGGGTTAGGGATGCCCTAAAGGTGATGTGAGAACGGGGTGCATGTCACCACCCCAGTTGCTGCAGGCAGTGGGCAAGGAGGAACAGCACAACACCCACACACTGCAGGGGGAGGCAAATGTGTGGCCCAGTACCCACCAAGCATGGCCAAGAGAAGATGTGGTGGCTGAAACTGGTGGGGCAGTGGGTGCTGCAGGACACAGGTGTTCTGAATCCCCCCCTGTGCAACTGAGGCCAATATAGGTAGATATCTGAGCCTGGAGGAACCCAAGTATCCATTCTTTTATGACTGCAGAAGTCACTTACAGCCTTATCTGGGAGGCAAAGCATCCTCTTCCTGCTCTGCCCACCCAGCACTGTCCCTGCCCTATCTTCTGCTGCATGCTCTGTAGTGAGTGGCAGCTCTCCAGGCTGTCCAGGAGCTGGCCTAGGAGCATGTTCATGTATTTGTTTAGCAGCAGGTACATTTCATTTCATCTCTCACATGAAGAACAGTCTCAGTCACATCTTGCTGGAGAAAGGATGCACAGAAGAACAAGAGTGGGAACATAATTAGGTTGCCTGTTCCCATCTGATGCCTGTTATGCAATGCATTATCTTCCCATCTGATAGCAACATCTGCATTGTGTCCCTGATCTCCTCCCAGTCCTGTCTGCCATATCTGAAAAAGCCTCTAGAAAGTGTTCAGATTTGCTTTGAACTGGGGTGGCTTTACCACACCCACAAAAAGCTTTATGGCCTTCCCATTCCAAGGCTGCAAGATGTGTCCCTTGGTGTTCACAGCAGAAGAATGTCCCAGGGGAGCCTGGTCCTGGCTTGGGCTGCAGCTCAGGCCACCTCTCTCACCTAACAGTTTAGAACCTGTTTAACTAAACCAGGCTGGGACTGTCTAGGAGAATTTTCCTCTAAATACTACTGACCCATTGTCAGCCAGATCCCATTCTGCAGACACTAAAAATGGAGCTGGCTCTCAGAGGCTGTACTGTCAACTTGTGCTGACATTGATTTAAAAAAAACTCAGCATGAAAAAGATAATAATTTAAAATTAAGTCAGTCTACAACTCTAACTGGTATTCCAGCTGGTACCAGTTGCAAAAGTGATGGGTACAGCTCCTCGCTGAATGTACACTATGTTCATGGTTCCATGCAGCCCTTGGGTGGGGTTTTTATAAAAAGTTTACACCGTTATAATCCTTTCTCTCCAGAACATCTGTTCAAGCACCTGTCTAAGGGTGGCTGCACATTTGCAAGCAGAGAGGCATCCAACTATTCCCGTTTTAATGGGTATTGTTTCCCTGCAAGCGCCGGGGTGCTCAGGGGCAGAGGGGTGCCCCGGGGTGTGCCCATACAACCAGGGCAGTGTCTCCTCTGCCCGCGCCTGCGGAACCATGGGAAACGTAATTAAAGACAGGGAGGGATGGAGTGGAAAACAAAAGAGCCACATAACAGGCAGGGAGCAGTAAAAAGGGGTGGAGAGAAGAAAGTGAGAGGAGGACGTGTGCGGGAGAGAAGACTGCATTGCTATACATTGGGCAGTATGGGAGAATGCTAAAGTCTTCTCCCTTAGGGAGGGGATCAGTACTGTTTTGGCTGTCAGCAGGAACAGACTTCCCCTCACCCGGGCTGCTCAGTCAAACCTGGATGGGCTATGGGTGGGAAAGGCTTTTAAAACTCCTGAGCATAAAGGGCATCGTGTGGCTGTCCCGCTGCAAGGACCGAGGTCTCAACCGGCCTCATGTGTTGTCTCAGTCTGAGAATGTTTTTTGGCATTTGTTTGGATTATTTATGAGCCTTTGGTGAGTAAGCACCATATTCCCATTGTTTATGGGAGTTGCTATGTGTGATCCGAAGGAGAGAACTAGAATTTAGGGTTGTGCCAACCTCGTTAGGAGAGTATTTGCTTTTTTTTCCTCAAGGTTTACAAAATTAATATAACAACTATTTTTTCCTGTAACTTAAGCATTTGAGGGGCTATCTTTTGAGCAAAAGGGAAAAGTGCTTTAAAATACGATTAGAAGGGTGTGTGAGATGCATCTTAAAGCCGCATGACCACCATCAGCTACTGCTGGGCTCTGCTCTTCACGTCTGTTTTATTAAACGCCATTAATTGCCGGAGAGACTCTTCAGAAAGATTCGGGCACCAGAACAGTGATCTGAAGCCCCTGCACAGCAGCGGTGTCCCCCCAGCACGCAGCGCTGCTGAGCAGCCCTGACAACATCTGCCCAGAGGTCACAGGACCGGGGCTATTTAGTTGTGGGTTTTGTCTCCCCCCTCCCCACACTCTCTGTGGTTTTTCCCTGCCCCTTCCCGCTGCATCCCGGTTTTTCTTCCTGCACTCAAATCTTTTATTGCTTTTTTTTCCCCTAAAAAAAAAAAAAACCACGAGGGGAGCACCGACGAACATCCCGCACATGGTACGGCGGGGAACTCCCGGTCCTCCCTGCAAGCCACGCGCCAGCCTCACACACGCGGTCACAGCTCCGTTTTTGCATCATTTTCCCCCCATACCTCCCCCTGCCTCCCTTTCCCTTTGGGAGTGGGTGTGGGTCGGGCACCTCCGGTCGCACCGGGAGAAGGGAAAAGAAATCGAGGAACATTTTGGGGGAGGGGGGGTGGGGAGGTAAGTGGGTACCCCCCTCTCGACAGCTCCACGCGCTCGGCGGGGGCGTGGTCACCGTGGAGGGGCGTGTCCGTGGGCGTGGCGGGACGTGGCCGCGCGGCGTGGCGGTGGGCGGAGCCCGGGGGCTGCTTTGTCCCCGCCCCCCCCCGCGGCCCCTCCCGCACCGCCTCGCAGCCCCCGCCCAGCCGCAACACGGCGCGGCTCGGCATGGCGGGGCTGCGCTTCCCGCAGCAGAGCGGCTACTGCCGCGCGGCCGCGGCCATGAACCTTCTGCTGGGAGTCTTCCACGTTCTTCTGCCCTGCTTTCGGCCCGGGGAGGCGCACGGACAAGGTGAGAGGCGCCGGCAGGGTAGGAAGGGAGGGAGGGAGCCGGGGGTACCGCCGCTGCCCGCTCCGGGCGTGCGAGAGCGGGGCCGCCGCCTCTGCCGCCGCCGTCCCTCGGGCTGCTGCCGCGGTGGCAGGCAGGGGACACAAAGGGAGCCGGGATGTGGTTCGCATCCCTCCCCCTTCCTCCACCGGCCCTGAGCCCCGTGGAGCCAACCGCCTCACAGTGTCAGCCGGGCCCCTCTGCGGGCCTGCCCCGGTACGGGGGGCTCCGGGCCGCCGCCTGCGGGCTCCACGCTCCCGGTCCCTGCGAGTGCGGCCGCCCCATCTGCGGTTTCTCTCTCTCTGTCCCTGCAGCTATCGAGCCTATCCCCGGCGTGGTGGAGCTGTGGCAGGCCGAGGAGGGGGAGCTCCTGCTGCCCGCCCAGGTGAGGGGGCGCCCGGGGGGAGGATGGTGTTGGTGGCCGGGAGGGCGAGGGGGGAGTAGGGGGGAGTGGGCTTGGGCCCCGAGGGGGTGGGTTTGGGGCCGTGGCGGGGGGCGAGCTGGGACGAGCCGGGGGCGGCCACGGCCGCTGTCACGCTGCAGCCCCGTCCCCACCGCTTCACCCTCCACCGCTACCGAGGCTGCGACCGACTGTGTTTGTATATATCTTTGGGTTTTTGGTGGTTTTTTTTTTTGTAAATCAATGCGTTTGTGCACGGTACATACTGAATGTGCGTATAATGCCTATACATGTATTTATTTATATCTCAGACCTGCTCAGGTGAAGCCATTTTTCTCTCCTCAAATGACACATCATTTGTCGTTCCTCTCATCGTAGCATATATTTTGGTTTTGTTTAGCCGCTGCTGTTGAGTGGTAACACGATTTGTTACGTTCCGGGTGGGAAGAGGAGCCAGTGAAATACATGGCTGGGTTGGTGAGCAGGGAGGGGGGGTGCGGGAGGCGATGGTCTGGAGTTTATGGCATTCGAGGCAGTCATTTAGCTTGCCTGACGGACTCTGCCATATGTCGATCTGGCCCTTCCTAGACTTCAAGGCACCAGGCTCCTAAATGGAAAGAAGCAGTCCTTAGAGACGTGAGATTATGTGAGAGGAAAAGAGAGTAATTTATTTCTCTTAAGCCATTTTGTCATCCTTTGTTCACTGCTCAGCCGTTGGTACCCATTAATACAGGGAAAAGCATCAGTAGTGTTAGATCTCTCCTCAGCTAGCTAATAATTGATGCTGCTTACTAGTGCCTGGTGTTTTGCATTGTGGTGCTAAGAAAGTGTTATCTATTGTGTAAAAACACTTAAAAATGGTTATGTGTATCTGATGCTGTTCAGAATTTGCTTGGTACAGATGTGGTACTAGCTAAGGGAATGTGCAGAATCTCTCTTCCCAGGGATACTTAAGGAACTTGGATTTTTGCTTGTGCGGTCTTTACCTTGAAGACATTAACATGCATTAGATGTAGAACTGTGTAATGCAGTCATTTATCGTTGCTCCTCATTGCAAAGCTGCAGTTGAGTGAAGATGACGTGATGTTTACTTCCTGAGATTAGGTTCTCTTGGAAAACACTTTGCTCTTGAGCATCCTTAATAAAAGCTCCAGCATGACTGAAGCAGAAGCAGGCATCAGTTGCCCTTGAGCTTGGTGTGGTGGCACGTATGGTCCTGACAAGTCCTTGCAGCAGTGAAAGGCAAATCTGAGGATGCTGCTCTTCTGTCATTTCTCTAGATGCTGCATTAGGTTTGCAGGAAAGAAAAGAGGTCTTTTAGTTTCAGTTTGACAAAGTGAGAAGTGAAAATCACAAAAGGTTCATTAAAATAAAAGATGAACGTCAAAAGCTGGATGAGCCAATCCCTGGGCACTAGTGGTGCTGTGGCTTTTTTGCCAGTGCCTGTTTGTCCCCTCTGAGCCTGGGGACCACAGCAGCATCTGACATGCTGTTGACTGCTCAAGCTGAAGCAGAAAGGCTTGTATTCCTCAAGCAGGTTTTAAGACCAAAGGAAGCTTGATTCCAGGCCCAACCCAGTGCCCAAATTTCTGTTCCTTTGCAGGCTTGGGCTTTGCACAGCACCTCTCAGGCTTGAGGCTTGTAGCTGAATATGAATTCACCTTTTCTGGTTGTTGTTGGGAGGAGGAAAGGGGACTTTCCTCTGTCCCAGTGGAGATGGTGGTGGACACTTCCAACACCACTTCCATGGAGTGGTAGCATCATTCTGAGTTGGCTGATCTGAATCAGCCAGGTTGAGAAGGACCTCTGAGATCATTAAGTCCAGCCCTCAGTCCACTACCACTGTGGTTCCCAGACCATGGCACTGAGTGCCACATCAGTCTCTTCTTAAAAACCTCCAGGAACAGAGAATCCACCACCTCCCTGGGCAGCCCATTCCAATGCCTGGTCATGGCTCTTCTGTGAGTACCCAAGGAGTTGAGGGTCACCCACCCTTCCATGATCCCCTGTGGTGTGTGCAAGGTCCTGAAGGCAACTTAGCATCATTGCCCTCCTGATTAACTACTACGGGTTGGTGGGGGCCATCTGAGGAGACACCTTCATCAACTCTGGTGATTTGGAACGCTGCTTCATCTGTTAACATCTGACTGCATTGCTTTGTCAGAGGGATGCTTAAGCTTCCAAAAGGTTTATTGCTTCTTAGTATCCGTGTTCCACTAAAAAAAAATGGTCTGACAGTGCTACGAGGAGGTTGTCCACGTTCTCTTCCTTGCGAGAATGGACTTTCTCACTTAAAGCCTCACAGAAGGTTGTTGCTCAGTGTTTGTGTACCACAGCAGTGGTGATGTGATGGTGATGGCCTAGTAAGAGGAAGAACTTCCTTGCCTTTTGGAAATATCCAAGAGTTGTTGCTCTCAGATAGGTCTTGAGGAAGGGAATGGGAAGTGGCCCAGGTTCCTTGATCTGGTTCTTCCTGTTCCATTTTGGAGGAGGGTGGGTGGGAGTGCAGCACAGGAGTGAGGTCTTTGTAGGCAGAGGTGAAAAAACCAGGGAAGGAATGATGTGTATTCCTCACCCAAAGCACCTCCCTCCTGTCTGTGACACAGGCTCTGAGCAGGGCTATGGGTGAGGTTGCCCTGTCTGCCCAGCCTTTTTGCCTGTTCCTGGCAGATTACCAATGCTGTCTGATGGATGCTTTTTCTTTCTGTCCTGGCTTTGCACTATTATCTTATTTTCCATGCATCAACAGCTGCCTGTGACAGAGCAGTTTTGAGCATTCCTTGCTGCCTGCAGAATTTGAGTATGAAAGTTGCCCGGGCTGGTAGCCCATTCAGCCATCAGGTTGCCCACGTGTGCTTTTGTTCCAAGAGCAAAAACCGAATAAAGATGTTGTGTTAGGAGGCGGGGGTGGGGTGGTGGGAATGGGACCACAAAGCATTTTAATATTCGTAGTTGCTTTCCAGGCCTCTCACAGCATTGCTTTGTCTACGTGAACTGCATGAATTTGCATGCTGGAGCGCAACCGCCCAGGGCCCCCCACGCCTCCACCCCGGTTGGTCCTTCTACCTTCTGTTTCCTCTTGCTTCCCTTTCATTGTTTGTGCTTCTTGCATGCCCCCTCCCAGCTTCCCTCTTACATGTATTTGTGCGTTCTCTTTTTTTTTTTTTTTTTTTAGATTCCACCCCCCCATGCTTGTGTTCTTTTGATTTTTGTCTTCCCCTGACACCTTTTTGGGATGGCTCCCCTACTGCTCTGCTCCACAGCCCAGCCTGATGGGTGCCCGGAGCATTGTGGTGAGGCTGTGCGTGGGCTTGCACACTGGAGAGGAGGAGTTGGCTGTATCTGGCGTGCTGATAGTCTTCCACAATTCTGCAGCTTCCTCCCGTGTTTTAATGTCTCTTCCTGGGTTCCCTTTTTGCTGAGTTTCCTGGTCAGATGTGGTGTCCATGTTCCCCTGTGCCTAGATCCTTTTTCTTGCTGAAGGTGGTGTGAGATGTTGGGTAGCTGCAGAGCTCCTGCCTTACTCTCCTTCTCCTCCTTGCTTTGACCTCTTTTTTTATAGCAGATGTCCCTGGGGGTTGTAGCTGGATTTTTGTTTTTGTTTCTCTTCTCATCATTTGTCCATAATCTGGAAAAGTACAAAACCTTGCCTGCCCTGATTGCTGAGAGATGCTTGGAAAACCATTGAGGTTTTGACATGGAAATCTCAAGTGTGAGAGGCTTGTTTAGAGCAGTGTGGTTTTTATTCAGACTTCTTATAATTTTGTGGGTATGCTTGTTTGTTTGTAACTTGTTAATAACTTGCTTAACTGAAATGCTTGGGAGAAAAGCTCCTTTGTGTGGGACTTGACACCCAAGCCCTCCACCATTAAAGGCTGAAAAAACGCCAGATATAAACAGCCATGTTGAAGCACTTCAGTGCAATGCAGCTAGCTGTAATTTTTTCTTTTGTTTTGGTTTTTTTGTTTGTTTGTTTTGTTTTTGGTTTTTTGTTGTTGAAGAGGAAAGAGCCAAAGGAAAAGCCCAGGAGGAAGGGTATCAGGCCTGCTGTCTCTACAGCTGCAAGTATATGTAAGGAGATGCACAAATGCTTTTTGTTGCTCATGAAACCATTTAAAATGGTGCTCATGCACCATTTAAAAGAGGTATTGGGTAGTCATAGTGGCATGTTTCTGTCTGTCAGGAATAGCTTTGGTTGTAACCATGAGCATCTAAAGGCAGGAGCAAGTAGGTTGGGTGCTTGCAGAGCAGGGCGTTCAGTGCTTTTTTTCAGCCCCTTCAGTTTCAAGGAAGGAGATACTTGAAAATGAAAGGTTAAGTAATAGGTCATGTTATCACGATTGAAAATGATAGTAAGTCATCAAAGGCAATGTATACCACACTTTTTTGTGTGTGTGTCAGTGCTGTTTCTGTCTGGTGTGATAGGTTTTCCACTGTTCCTATGTGTTGCATGTAGGAGATGAGCGAGATTTTTCATTAGAGGAACGCCTTCTGTACGTTTCAATTTGCTTGGAGATTACAGTGACTGCTTGTTTCAGATCATTGTGATAACACTTCAGGGGCTTGAATTTTGGAGAAAAAGAAAGATTCCACAATATTTACGGTGCCATCACCTGTTACAGACACTGGGCAAATACAGAGCTGCTGCCTGGGTTTCCACTTTAAAGGTTCTGAAGAATTTTAAAATTATTTTTCCCCCCATGTAGTAGTGACTTGTCTTCAGTTCCTGTTCTTCAGTGCAGCTCAGGGGCTAATAATGTTAATTGTTCTGCTGGTTTTGAAAGCTGGTGAAGACCTTGATCTCGAATGTATATCCAATATACGTGGCACTGTGGTATGTCATTAGCAGAGGTGCATCCCATCAGCTGTGCACAAATTGAATGTGAAAGCCTGAGAGAGACTGAGAGATTGTATCCCTCTTTGGGCTGTTAAAAGGCTCGTCTGGCCTCTCAGCTGAGTTCTGTATGGTGCTGATAGGAGTTGGAGCTGGTTGGCCATGCAGATTATGCAGAAACTGTCAGCCCAGGCTCTCATGACTTGTGTGACATAAGGGGCCCTTTCAGGGGCTTTCAAGCACAAGATGATAAGCACCTGCCCATGTTCAGGATGAGGTTTGGAGGAAGGGGATTGTTTTCCTGGCATGGATAGGCTGCTAGGACCTGCATTTTGGCTTCAGGAGTTGCTCCCTTCCTCCCATCCCCCTGCAGTACTTGTCTGGTGATCATGGCAGTTTGAGAAACCTTTTTTTTGTTTTTTAAATGCTCAGTCTAAGTATATGTGTAGCCTCTAGCATACAGAAAATAGGACAAAGCTGGAAATGAGTCTCTATGCATCCTTGTAGTCAAGGGTGATTTTTTAAATTTTTTTTTTTTTTCTTACATGAGTGAGACTTTATTTTTTTTAAGTGGAAAGATGGCCAGTGTTAAGGATGAGCACTGTCCAATGATATGGTCCCAGGTTTCAGATGCCTGGCAGATGTTAAGCCATTTAAAGGAGGAGTTAAGCCATTTAAAATGATGATAGCTCGCCAGCCTGTTGTGGCAAAGAAGCTGTTTCTGGAGGAGTTGGATGATGGGTCCTTTAATTCTGCTTGGTATTGTACTGAGATTCTGGAAGTAGAAAAGGAGCTTGGAGAAGCTGGAAAACAGAAAATGAGTTTGTGTTGTGCCCTACTGGTAGAGTAAGGCTTTGCTCAGTGCTTACAGGAGATGCCAGGTCTTTCTGAGGGCCAGGGGCTAGGACCTCTTGAAGGGAGGTCTGTGTTGAAGAGCCATATGATGTGCTGCTGAACCTGGACAATTATCACAGTGTCTTCAAAATCCCTTTAAGGGCAGGCATACAGAAAAATTGACAAGTCCTCAAATTAACTTGTATTTCCCTGTTGGTCTTTATGATTTGGTTATGCTGTGGTGAAGACTGTGCTGCTTCTGTTGGATGAGCTGCTTAGGACAAAAGACTGACTTTAGATGCATCTGGTACCTTTTGGCAAGATCTGTAACAATATTAGTCATAATTTCATTATTTAGCGATAATAATGTCATTTATTATTAATTATAACAACCATATTTACTGCCTTAGTGTGGTTGTAATTTTTTCCCTCTTCATGAGTCTCAATAGGTGAGTGGGGCTGCCTGCTTTCTTTTTTTTTCCACTAGGTAATGAAAAAAGGGGGTAGAGTCAAAGCTGGTGACTTGGGCCCTGTTCTGTGATGCACTCACATGGGAAATGTGTAGGAGGGGTGGTGGAAGGTGCATTCTTTTAGTATTGAAAGGTTTTTGTTTGTTTTCCATGAGATCATAGAATGGTTTGGGTTGCCAGGGCCTTAAAGATCATCCAACCCTTTTGCCATGGGCAGGGACACCTCCTGCTAGACCAGGTTGCTCAAAGGCCTATTTGGGGGGCTTTGAACAACCTGGCCTTGAACAGTTCTGGGGATGGCACATCCAGAGCTGGTCTGGGAAACGTGTTCCACTGTCTCACCACTCTCACACTAAGTAATTTCTCCTACTAATAGCTAAGCTAAATCTACCCTCTTCCAGTTTAAAGTCATTACCCTTTGCCCTGTTGCTGTGTGCCCTTTTAAAAAGTCCTTCCCCAAAGCCTTTTTTCCTACCTTTTCATTGCTAATGTCTGTAGCTTGTGCCTTGTGGAACCATTGCTTGCAGAAGTGGTAGCTGGGAAAACTTACCAGCTGTTCCTGACAAAATAACTGTGACCTCTTCCTGAAAAATGTTAATCTCCCTAAAATTGTCCCTGTTTTTATCAGCGTGGGTTGGGTGGCTGTGACTTGCTCCATTTTGAGATGTACCAAAAGCTCTTCTGGAGATCTCTGCTGGTTCTGAGCAGCTACCTGCTTGTTTTAAGTGGATTTCCTGCAGGGAGTTCATTGAACCAACACTTGAGTTCCTTTCTGTAGACAGCTCAAGGTGGTTTGCTGCGAGCTGCAGGCTGGCAGAGTTTGTTAGCTGAGTGTCTCAAAAATTACCTTAGTGCAGCAACTGAGCTAAGCTGTTGGGGTTCTTAACAGTTCTTCTCCCTCAAATTCTTGTATGTGCTGCTGATCATTTATAAGGTCTGGGTTTGGGATCTCACTGTCCCTGTTGGAAAGTGGTACCTTGCCCTTGTGTTTGGCATTAAGTGATCTGAATTCCAAGGTATTCTGCATCCTATTTCCTTAGGTATTGACTAATGAAATTTTCTAATGGGGGTCAGATAATCTGAAGGTGGAGTACGCAGTCTTCCTGTACTTTGGAGACAACTGATGGTTTTAGGTTGAGATTATATGTGTGACCGGAATCTTGTATATCCATTTGTATAAATGGGAAATGAGTCTGTTAAGCCAACTTATTTTTTTGGGAAAAAAAATGGAGTAGCCATGTTAAGTCACCATTTATCTTGGCAAAATGAGCTGAAACCTCAAATAGGATGGCCAGAATCCACCTTACTTGATTTGTAAAAGAATTGCTATAGGATTTTTAGATTTCTGAAGTTTTTTTTTGCAAGCACATCACCTGAGAGTCCATCTTTGGAGGATTTATAAATAATACAAATACCCTCTGCACCCTTTTGCAATTCTGAGGTTTTTACATAGTATTTTTTCTGTTTGTCAGGCGGATTCGGAGGAGGATGTGGAGGATCATCCACAGGAGCAAAGGTAAGCAAAACTCAAGTGAAATCAAGAGTATTGAAGCTAGTTTTGTTTCTTGCTTTAGGAAATACTGAATTGTAATTAGACTACCAATTTTTTTTTTTCTGCTGCATGTTAAATAATTTTTCATTAGTTGTAGCTTACAATTTTCTCACCTAATCTTAATGTTACTGTATTAGCTAAACCAGAAAAGTGCACAGCATATGCAAGACTGAAATGATTTTTCTTCTCATTTCTAAGCTGCATTTGCTTTTCACTGCTTTCACACACACAAAATCTATGTTTATTAATTCTTCTTTATTGTAGATTTTGTAATTAATTTCTTTCAAACGAAAACAATTTTCCATTCCAGAATTTTCAAACTTAAGAAGCCTTATGTAATGTAGTCTTAGTGTTAATGTGCACTGAGTTGGGGAAGAAGGTAGAGAAGATTTAAAGTTAAAGGTTTATTAATGTCTTGCTTTGGCACAATAAATATCCTGCCTTATTTCTCAAAATCAGATAAAAAATAAAGCTCTTAAGAACTGCAGCCTCAACCCTGCTGTTTCTGTTAATATTAGACCTCCTCTGTTTTGAAGGGCTGGGTAAATAGCATCACAGATTATTTTTTAAATACACATTTTGCTTCCTCTGACCGTCCAGATTAAAATGCTTGGACATCTACCAGTGAAACAATTCCTTCCTTTGGTGTGCATTAATGTGGGTACACTTTTCAGTGCCATGCCAGCCAGAACGATCACGAGACTTAAAATAAACACGGGTAACACTGCCATGCTCTGATGGCTGAAGTTTGCCAGAAACTCTTTTCTCATTTATCTCCCATCTTTGTCCTTCACTTGGGTTTGAGAGCGAGTAGATGTGGTGAAACACAAACCCTGCTGGAAGCTGTCACCTGAGGGTGAGGTGACAAGGGGATGGTTATGATGGGTCTGTTCTGCACTGCAATGCTTCTTTCCCCCTCTTTCTGTCCCATTGGGACCCTTCTTGCCTTATCCCTGCATCACATTAGGGCTCCTGTGGCTCATCTTGGTGGGAGTGACAAAGATGGTATAGAAACAGGATGGGAGAATTCCTTCTGCTTTTGAGAGTTGGTGCTGATGGTTTGTGCTTACCTGCTACCTGCATAGGGGATTTTTTTTTCCTCCTTCCCTTGTGAAAAGAAGGGATTTTCCCTGCACAAATACAGAACTTCAATTTTTCAGCTGGGGACTGCTATGGTTTTGATGCAAAATTTTCACTGCATGCCTAAGCTAAGCATCCTCTCTTTATTGAGAGGTAGTCAGGTGGCAGCAGTCTCAGGGTGGTAAGATGGAAAGATGTTTAGGGAAAAAAAATCTCTCCACCTGCCTACTTTTCTCCAGAGGTGGATAGAGTAACTGGCTACTGTGGCAATAATAAAAATACTACTGAAAGATTGAGAGTTCTCTAGACCCAGATAGGAAATAAGAAAAAGTGGTTTGCATTTTTTTTTCCATTCAAATGCTTGAACATTTTTCTAGTTATTACTCATTTCCAAAAATGAGCTGGTTTTCTGAAAGAATAGTTTACAAGGTTCACTTGCATGGATGAAAACATCCTTCTATTGTCATACCGTAATGCTTCAGGAAACTTGCCTAAACAGACACTGGTTTGTGTGCATCTTTTAAACTGTTTTGGTTTGTTGCCATACATAAACACCAATCTGTGTGTGCTCTGTATATTGAAGGAATATTTTAATGTGACTTTAGGAAGAGGATCTAGCAAAGGTGTGTTACACTAGAATTTACTGGTTTCTTTCCATATTAATTTTCATTCCCTTGGCTTATTTTACTATGTGGTGAAATCATGGGGATTTCCTTTTCCTGTAGCAGCAAAACCTGAGAGCTTGCAGCGTCTCAATCTCATTGAGTGCCAGTGTGCCCTAGGGAAATCAGCTAAAGCTACTGAAATTTGATGTGAAGCCCTCAGAAGCAAAGCACCTTAAAGCAGTGGTATGAAAAGAAGTTAATGGGCATAGGGTATTCAGAATTTTCTCCAGAGCTGAATGAAGTAGAGAGTTGAGCAGTTTGAAGCATAAAGGAGAAAGTCTCTTCCCAAAACATTGTTTTATTCAGTTTTTAATTCTGGGTTAATGGGCTCTCTTGGGAGCTTGCTAACCTACTTTTTTTTTTTTTTTTTTAAGAAAAAAGTTTTTATTAACAATTAGCTAACTGACTTCTGTGCATGTACACTATAGTATCTTCCTTTGGGGTAGGCTTTTTGGGTTGTTGGTTTTGTGGCAAGTGCATAAGGAGTGTGGATGTAGTCTCATTATTTATGTCTTAGGTTTAACTTTAACAAATATATAAGTTTTCATGTAAGTGCAAAGGTGCTTTGAGAATAGAAGTTTTTGTAAAAAGCTGTTTTGTGAATGTGAATGAGAAATGTTGGATTTTGAGGGCCATGTATTTGCAGCTGCCCTGAGAAAAAGATAATTAGCAAATCCTTAATTTCCAGCCTATAATTCCTGGCTTTCTCATTGCTTGGATGCTACCACAGGTTTCTTTCTGCTGTTTTTGTTGTTTTAATCTCTGGATAAGACTCTGAAATAAGAAATGCAGGGCCGTAGATACTTGAGCTGCTGGATGTACTGCTTCAGGCCAGTCTTTGACAGGATTAGAGCCACATGTATTTGGAGTAGCCTATTAAAAAACCTTCAAGTTCCCTTAAAAAACACCCTGTTTCTTACAATAAAAAGTCATCAGTAAAAAGATGCCTTCCAGAACAACTTCAGTTCAGGAAGTTTTGTTGGAAGAAATGACAAGTGTTGAGAGAAAGGGTTTTTTAATTGTTTGTTTCTTTGCTCATTTTTTCCTTCATGCTGGTGACTGTTCATTTCACTTGTCAGAGGTGGCAGCAGCAAATTTTTAAGATTTAGGGGCTTGCTTTTTTATTACCCTTTTGCTAAAGCAGCAGAATGAGTCAAATGCAGAAGTCAAGCCACAGAAAAAAGGGACAGTACAGTTAGGTGATGTGCATAAATTGTACTATCAAATTTTTTAGCTTTCTGCTTTAAGGAAGTTGGACTGTGAGCAGAGAAAAAAATTCACATGGATGCCACTCTTTATCCTTGGTTTTGAGGACTTCTGGAGAAAAGGCCTTTGAGGATCCAGCTTCCCACCTGACATATTTAGGAGCATTTGGGCCTGCATAGACTGCTGTACTCCAGCTGGGGTGCATGTGCATGTGCTCTTATATGATGTGCATTACTAATCCACAAAGAAGGAAAGCCATATGATATGAAGAGTTTGGTATGTAATTAGCAAGTAAGAGGACATTTTCCAGCCTTTACCTATGAGAGAGAGGGCATATTTTGCTTTGAGTAGATAGGTATCAGCTGCTAGGTGAATCCTACATGTGATGCAGTTAGCTCAGTCAAGCATTTGTGTTGAACCTTTGCCTTTGATCACTGGGAGAGTGTTTGACCCCATGGACTGGAGCTGCTTGGGGCAGTAGATGGTATCAGCTCCCAGTGGGTCCTGGCTAGGGTGATAGTGCAGCTGGTGCTGGGCACTTTGACCTCTCCTGACTGCTAGGAGGGATTCACGGCTGATCCTGTGATTTTTGCTGCATCCATAAAATTAGAGCTCCGGACAGGGAAGATAAATTGGAAGGTAAAGTGTAGCAAGGGAATAGCTTGGTAGTTCCCTCAGAGACAAAGCAGTTAAGGTGCAGAGACTCCAAAATTACTTGGGGGTTTAGTGGATACTTTAGACTTATAGTTACAACATCTGCTTCAGGGAAAATCCAGAGTGGCTGGAGAGAACTGAGCCTGCTTCACACTGAGATCCATACGTGGCAGTTCCTGCCTGGTCACAGCTTCATCTCGTGTCTAGTCAAGAGGCACAGGTTGAGTCTGGTGCCATGGAAGGACTGTTTAGACACTTCAGAAAAGACTGTTGTGTTCTTAGTGTCATAATTTCTGACAGTCCAGTTCTTGGAAAGCAGTGGCATGGTACTGATGGTATGCTTGTGTACCAGATAACTGGGTGGTGGCTAAGCCAGGAAAAGAATGAAAAACAGGCTAGGATCAGCAGGTTTGTTTTTTTGTTTTTTTCTCTTCTGCTTCTTCTTACTGAAAGTAATAAAAAATGACTTCATGCCAGAATACATGTTTAATGAACAACTTTGTTTTATATAGTGTTTATTTCTAAAACATCTTTATTAAAACTGAGTATCCATTGAGAAAGTGTTTAAAAATGAAAAGATGACAAGTAGTTTTGAGACTGTCGGTGAGTTCTTGAACTGTCTGAAAGGAGCTGTCATCTGAAACATTATTTCCACTCTAAGCTTTATCAAGTACCACTGATCATTTAGATTGTCATTGAATTTACTCCTCCAGAAGTATTTGAAAAATGTCAAAGACTTTCCTAGTGTACATGCTTGGTCCTAACTTGTAAAAGCAGTTGCTTTTATTAAGTTTGTAATAGTTTCAAAATGTTTTTTTTTTTTACAAATGAAGCAGAAATCTGAATGTGTATTAAAAAATTAAAAAACCTGTTTTTTGGAAAAAAAGCTTTTTGGTCATCCTTCATACACTTGCATAAAGTAACATGTTTCTGCAGTGTGCACAGAATGGGTGTTTTTACTGTTTGCACCAAAACCTGCTTTGATATTGGTGAACTTCTGGTTTTAATTGATAAATCGCGGTTGTTGTATCCTACTTAAAATTTTAAAATAGGGACTGCAAATTTTAAGTTTGACTGGATGCCTAAGGAAATAAATGTATGCTTTATAATCCCTAGCAGTCAAGGAGTGGAAGCGAGATACGCATACCTACCCGTTATGCTTGGATGAAATTCCCTAAGAAAAAACATGCAGGGAACACAGAGGATGTGAAGCTGGAATAAAAGAAAATGCTTACTGGCACGATTGCTAGAAGGTCTGCAGACTTGCAGCATCTCTTGTAGCTGAAGACACATCCTTTTGGAAGGAACTACTAGTGATATTCTTCCTGTGCTTCCTTACACTTCTGCCAGGCACAGCCAGGGTGACAGGCTGAACTCTTGCTGCTTTAGCCTTTTATCTCTGTTTTATGTGTTGTAATTTACTCGCTGATAAACTTTGCCTTGCTGAACTTTGTATTTAATGCTATTAGGGAAATCTGTGCCCTAGTGTGGGTTGCTTCTTCCAGAATATTAATTCCTCTGCAAAATTGTTTTGCTTGTCTGCTGATACAGGGAGTAAAATACTGGTTTTGGTTTTTTTTTTTCCTGGCATGTTGCATGCCAGTGCTGTGGTAGCAAGTGAGTCAACTATCCATTCATTTATTTGTTTCTGAGATGATTTCAGACCTTTCTGAAATGTGACCTAGCCAGATGTACTGCATTTCACACTGGACTGAGGAGCTAACCCAGATATTTCTAGGAGCTGGAGTTAACAGCAAACCAGATGGTCCTGCTACCTTTAGCAAAGAACTGTCAAACTCTTCTGTCCTTCATGTAGGTTCTACATGACCTTAAGTGAAATATTTTAAAGGTGATACATGGCCAGATTTAATTATTCTTCAATATGCTGTTGCAGTGCCACTCAAGATCAAAACCTTGTCTGCTTGCACTGAAAAAAAAAAAACTATTGGTATGTATTTCTCTCACTGTTGTGAGCCCTCTTGGGCTGGAAGGTGCCTATGGTCAGATCAGTGACTGTTTGATCTGAATGTCAGCTTGTACACGGACCTGAAATTGACTTTTTCACCCATGGGTGACAATCTGACTTTGAGAAGTCAAGACAATCTTGATGTGGTAATTGAGAATTGGCACTTGTGCTTTCGGATGGCTCATGCTGTGCTAAGAAGGCACATGGGCTGTCTTCACCCCAGTTTCTATGTTGGTAAAAATAGCAGGGAGTGATGACCTCCTCCCAGCTGGAGCTGTGAGGTTATTGTTTGCACAGGGAGTAGTGTATGTGAAGAAGCTGTATTTCTGGATATGTGCTGCTGGAGTAAACTGTCTTGCATGTAATGACCTGTTTTAAATGGAATGATGGACTGTGTATTACATTCTGATGTCCTCTGTCTTTCTTCTGTTAGTAATTTCTTCACTTCCTTTCCCCATTTTCTGAGCTTTCTGTCACTTCTGTAGATCTCTTGAGTACTGTTTTATGGCATCTCCTTTCTTTTTAACTTCCATAGTTTCTGTGCTTCAGGAGGAAGAGGCTGTCTTGCCCTCTCCATTTTCTTGGTGCTGTCCCCTGCCTTGTGAAGCCCCACAGGTTGCACCAGAAGAGTGCTCTGGATTTAAAACACCTCTGTTTTATTTTTGCCAGGTTGACAATTTACCTGTTATCATTCTCTGATTGGTTTCCTGTTGCTTTCTATGGCAATGTCAGCTGAAAATGTGCCTGAAAATCTCCCTCAGTTTCTCCCTCTTGCTGTGCTGCATGGGTGCTGGACCTGACACTGGAGCTGTGTGTGGCACTTGGCTCACCTGTAGGACAGCATCTCAGTGCTTCCTCCCAGGGACACCTGCCTGTATCTCAGTGTGGCTCTGGGCTGGATCTGCTGGATCTTCCTGCTCTTTCCTTCGTCCTTCTTTCCTTTCTCTTCTTCCTTTTGGCCCATTGCTGGGTGGTGGTACTGATGCCAAGGCAGTCTCTCTGCTTCCTTATCTACTGCAGTGCAGGAGGAGCTGGGGAGGAGCCCAGCCCAGTCTGCTGCTCTGCTGGTTGCTGGTGAGAGATGAGCAGGTTAGACCCTGTAAGTGTGGGGCTGACCACCTTGTTTTCTGTTAGGAGTGATGCCTTGTTGGTTGGAGGAGGCTGTTGGTTAGGAGGAGGGTGAAACGTTTGCACTGGTGTGATGATAGCCTGGGAGGCAGTTGATGGTTTTTGGGTGGATGATTCACACAGCCTGCCACTGTGTAAAAAGTTGAAGGCAAGTGCACACAGATGTACATCAGTTGTTGTGTGTAGCTGTCTTTTTTTTTTTTTTTCAGGCTCTTGGTAAAACCCTATGCCCTCTTCTTTGCAATAGCGTCCACCTAGAGTAGATGATCTTTAGCATTAGGGCAGTCCTAATCTGAGAAGGTGGGACCAGGGCATACAGTGTCTTCCTTACCACTCTGTGTTTGTTTCAGTACTGGCTGGAAAGCTGTGCAGGAGCAGAGGGATTTCCTGGTGGCACAGGTTGTTGGAATGGGCATTTAGCAAACACATGGGGAGGGTCAGCTCTTATTGCCAAGCAACCACATGCTGTGAGCATGCTGCAAGTCCTTTCTGGAACATGGCATTTTTCTTGTTAAACTTCACCTGCCTTGTTTTGAAAAAAAAGAGATGTTAGGGCACATTTTGTATGTTTAGGGAAGAGAGAGAAAAAAAAAAAAGAAGGCAAAAGCAAACATCTGCTGTGGCATGTTTGTCCTTGTTATAGTCCTGTATAGTCCTGTTAGGCCATACATGCTGCTACTGTAATATAAGTAGTTAAGTATAGGAGCTCTCTTCTTAGGCTTTTACTATTACATTTTAATACACCAGTAATGAATTTCAGATGTGTGTTAATCTTGGGCTAATCCTTCTGATTTGTGGACCACAAAAGATTTAGCTTTATCTAGACATTTATTATTAATAAATTTTTACTTCCCTAATAGCTGCTTCTTAGTTGCCCTTAAGAGGGCTTAATTTCCAGTAATTTTAATTTTATGCAGTTAAATTGTAAACACCTCAAATAATAGTCCAATATCAGCCATATGAAAATTGACACCCTGTAACCATTCAGCTTCATAGCTTTTCTGCTATTGCAGATGGGCAAGTTGTGACAAAATAGAAGAAACAAACACAAAACCAAACCAAACAGTAGCTTACTCACTTTCAGGGATTTTCATATAGTCCACTTCTGAATCATCAACTCCAGCCATGCTGGTTTGATCTTTTTAAGCTGAATATAAAGTTACCTGAAATCTATCTGAGGAAGTGCAATGAAGTATTAGAGGCAATGCTGTTAATTGCCTCTCATTTTCAGAGAGACTTAAAGGTAATGCAAGCCTTGCTTATAATGCCTCACATATTTTTATTTGACTAGCAGATGTGCTTTTGGGAAAGCTGCTCTCCAGCCCTGGCAATGGCTGCAAGTGCACACTTTGCAGGCAAGTAGGTGAAGGAGCATTTTCAGTAATTTTGGTGTTTGCCATGTTAATATAAGTAAAACCATGGATAGGAAAACAAAGCAAATAGCTCATTTGCACCACTTTCAGTTTAGTCTTGGTTATAAATTCAAGCATAAGTTTTAGAAAACATCTTCGTTCCCTTGTCTTCAACATAATTTTTCTTATTCATGTTCTTCTGTTGCTGCTTTGGGAAGATTTTCTCTTTGTGGTGAAATTATTGCATTGATCATTACTGGTCATTATTGGTCATGCATGGTCATTATTGCAGAATGACCAACTCTGTCAGGGCAAAATAGTCCTCTCCAGGGACAGAGAGTGTATCAAATACTGCACTTACATGTAAGGACTGTGTGTATAACTCTTTTTGCAGAATTCTTAATAGTAACCTCAAATATTTGCTTTATTTGTAGAAGACTTTGCATTAATCAAATAATTTAATCACCTAGGAGAAACACATAGTCAGTATGAATAGTTTAGGTGTCTGCTTGTCCTCTCAAGATCCACCATTTTATGTTACATCCAGGCTGCCACTTGAGATAAGAAAGATAGAGGGCAAAGCTGGCTGTTCATTGCCACCTTATCTTCCTCTCCTCCCCCTGTGCCCAAAGTGCACAGGATAAAGCTGCATTTGTTTTTGTGCAGGTCTTGGTAACTTTTAGTGCAGTGGAAATAGAATTAGGGAAGCACAACTCCAGATATTTTTTTGTGTGTAGAAAACAGAACTCGCTTTCTGGAGAACAAATGGACTTTATATACATTTTAGACACAGGAATTCCTCAGGCAAAGAAAAAAAGCACTGTGATAAAGTTGTGTGTTTTTTTGAGAATTACGAGGAAAAGGAGAGAGAGTGAGAAGGGAAAATGTTTTCCAAGAGGAGAGTGAGAAGTAGTCCTTTGTTCTTGATGTTTCTGAACTTCTTGTACTTTTAGATAGACTTTTCTCTACTTCAGAATCACAAAATCACTCCAGCTGGAAAAGACCTTCAGGATCATTGAGTCCAACCATGACTCTGCTGAGCCCGATGCTTAACCCGTGTTCCTAAGCACTTAAACACCAGGGATGGTGATTCAGCCCCCTCCCTGGGCAGCTTGTTCCAGTGTTTAATTACCCTTTCAGTGAAGAGGTTTCTCTAATATCCAGTCTAAACCTCCCCTGGCGCAACTTGAGACCATTTCCTCTTGTTCTGTGGCTTGTTACTGGGGAGAGGAGACCAACACCCACCTCACTACACCCTCCTTTCAGTTAGTTGTAGAAAGCAATAAGTTTTCCCCTCAGGCTTCTTTTCTCAGGCTAAACAGCCCTGGTTCCCTCAGAGGTTCCTTATCAGACTTGTTCTCCAGAACCTTCACCAGTTTTGTTGCCCTGCTCTGGACTCTGTCCAGTGCCTCCCATGTATTTCTCATAGTGAGAGGCCCAGAACTGAACACAGGATTTGAGGTTTGGCCTCACCAGTGCTGGGTACAACAGGACAATCACTTCCGTAGTTCTGTTGTCTGTTCTTACATAGACCAAGATACCATTGGCCTTTTTGGCCACCTGGGCAGACTGCTAGGTCAATATTCAGTCTGACAATATCCCCAGGGTCCTTTTTCTCTGGAGAGCTTTCCAGCCACTCCTCCCCAAGCCTGTAGCATTGCATGGGGTTCTTGTGACCCAAGTGCAGGACCCAGCACTTGGCCTTGTATGTTGCATCTCATACAACTGGCCTCATCCCATTGATCCAGCCTGTCCAGATCCCTCTGGAGAGCCTTCCTACCCTCAAGCAGATCAACATACAACTTGGTGTCATCTGTGAACTTACCCCTCATCCAGATCATTGATGAAGATATCAAAGACCCCAACACTGAACCCTGGAGAACAGTATCTGTGAGCTGCATTTAACTCCATTCACCACAACTCTTTGGGCCTGGCCGTCCAGCCAGTTTTTACCCAGCAAGGTGTAATATTGATTTAGGCCATATTTAGCCAGTTTCTCCAGGAGAATGCTGTGGGAAACATTGGGAAGAGGGAAACAGTGTCGAAGGCTTTACTAATGTCCAGGTTAGGGTCAAGCTGCCAGATATTGTTGTAGCACCTAGTGAACTGCAGTCAGTGATTTACCATCTCACCCACCTGCAGAACTCCACAGATGTAAAAATTAAGAAATCTCAAGTGCAAACTAATACTTTTTGTTACTGCTTGATAAAAGCCAACTTCTACTTCAAAATTTTGTGAAGACACATGAAGAAGCTGGAAGGACTTGGAAGTAAAAAGAGAAAGTTAAGACAGCGTATCATGTTTGGTGCTGTGTGGTTTTTTCTGGTTCATGGTTTTGTGTTGCTTCAGTTAGAAGCTGGGCTTTCTAAGCAAGAAAGAAGTTTTTAATGAAATGTCTGTTCACAACAGCACACTCCTTAAGGAAGCATGAGAAATACAGAAAACAACTATTCTTTTTAAGCCTAGAAACTGTTCTTTCAGGTGATGAGATAGTGACACTTGCAGTAATGTAGATGAACTTGCTTTATAGAAGACCTCGGCTGAAGATGTGAAACTGGTCTTGTCTTTGGATGTGCTTGGATATCAATAGGATGATAATTTGACACACCTTGGAATGCTTGGGAAGATTTTCAGAAACCTGAATAATATACATGAATCAGAAGAAATGACCTTAAGTAAAAATTGTTCTCATATACCTTTTGCATATATATACCATTACATAATGCTTTCCAGTTTTTAAAAATTGCTGTTCATTGCTCTAATATTTCATTTTGGGGCCTGGTTATTTTTCTTAGAGTGACCAAAACATAATTCTGTTGTTGCATATCTCTAAACCTCTGTCTCAAAAAATAAAGATTGACTTTTCATTAAATAGGCAGTCTCAGCTTTACAAAGTGGATGAAGAGATAAATGACCAGTTTGTAATCTGCTTATCTTAGTTTATGCTACTTTCTGCCCTGTTGGTAGCACATATGTATTTATCTCCTCAGTGGGAATTTTCCTAGTTTTTTAAAAATTATATGTGAATGCTGATACCTGGTCTAGCGGGAAGTTAATAATCTCTCTCATTTAACTCAATTTCTCTCTGTGGCCCCTGAATTCTGCCATGTTCTTCCAGCCCTGTTTTCCCTCCTGATACACTGGAGGGCTTCTCCAAGTCACTTGGGTGGTGGGTATATGCTTGAGAAGCTTTTGTGCATATTCAGACAGGGCAAAAAATGGGATTGTTATACAGACTTTCAGTTTTCCAGGAGCTCCAGAGATGGCTTTGAGCCATTACAAGTGCTGCCATCAATTGCTGTACACTCCCTTCAGACCAGGCAGTGTTTGGCTAGCACTGGATCCAAATGTTAATACTTGATGTTTCTTTGAGTTTGTTGGTGTTCTGAGGTCCTAACTTTTCCTGTAGAGCTGCTTCAATTATTTCAGCGATTTCTGGTTACCAAAATTAAGCCAATCAGAAAAGATCACCTGTCACTTTATGTCCTCCTGGTTCTCTTTCCCCCGTGAAAACAAAACTTCACAAAACAAAACTTTGAAAACAAACTTCCAAGGAGTTTTTCCATAGTCAGTGTGTGGGTTTGGTGAGATCAGGCAACTCTTAGCAGCCCTTCATCTGTAGATATTTGTTTCATACCAGGGAGGACAGAAATGAGTTCAGCAGTCATGTATCAAACTGAAATGGGGCCATATGAAAATGTGTGTATCTGCTTGAATGCCATCTCCTGGCATTTAGGACACGAGTCCACATTTGTCAGAGCAGTCTGTTGCACTGCCATTGGGAATACACTTGGAACAAAGAGGTACTTTGGAGACTACTCTGACTCTGAGCCAACAGTCTCAGTGTGATGTGTTTAGCACTGGAGAGAGAAAAAACAGATGCGTGCTTGTTTTTGTATTATTTGCAAGGAGGATCCTTTGTACAGCTTCCAAGGTCTTGAGGTTCCTGTACATTGTGCTGCCTTTTAACTCCATTGCTGTAGTGCACTCAGATGAGAGGTGCAGTTTCCACAAGCAATTGAAAATGCATGTGTGCTGGATTTTAAGGTTCTTGGGCCTCCTTGCTGCCCTCTGTCAAAGCCCCAGAGCAAAGTGCAGCGTTTTCTCAGGGCTTTTCTTGGTTCTGTACCCATCGTCATATACATCATTAGTGTTAGCAGTTGTTGTTGTACAACAGAGCTGAATCCTTAGAGTTGTAGGATAAAAACGCAAAACTGGATGGATTTTAGTCAATTGATAATACAACAGTTTTATTTTCTTTGATAAGTTGCAATCAGTCATTAAACTGGCTGTAAATTAAAATTTAAGAGTAATTACACTTTCATGACTGCTGCTACTGAGGCACTGCTTAGAGTGTGAAGGTGTACATTGCATGAAATTCAGAGATGCAGATAATAGATGTCATCCTGAAAGATCTTGTTGCCTTCGTAGGAGTTAGTGCAGAAATTACTGTGTGAGGTTGTTTGCTCTCTACTTAGGAAGTAGAACAGTCTAACAAACATTATTAGAAGCCTCTAAAATATAAAAGGTTTGTGTTTTTACCTTAGAACTCTACCAAAGTTCTTGTCATGTGGCAGTCATTACCCACAGGGCTGGACACACAGTTTTGGCACCCTGTGGTCACTGGACACCGGTTCCTGGCTGAGTAATGCCAGGGCAGATCAACTCCTTCATCATGCACTGCAAGTCTTCAGTGCTGTGGGGCAGGGATGCTGCTCAGCATCATGATTACAGCAGTGGCTTGATAGTAAAACCTCTGGGTGGAGAGGCAGTGGGTTTTGCTGCAGAATGTGGGAGGATGGGTGGTTTTCTTTCCCTTCATTAAGTGCCAGCTGTCTTGCTGGGTACCCTGTGGTGTTCATCTTGTAGCAAACTACACCACGGGTTGCCCTGAGTGATGTTTTTTCCCATTTTCACTTCCTCTGGGCTCATCATTGTCTCAGCATGGCTCTCCCCTGAGAGGCTGCTACAAGCCCTGTTGATGCTGCTACAAGCCCAGTCCCACTTCTTGATGGGGAGCCAGAGCCTTAGGGGCCATGCCTCTGAGGAGAAGGTGGTAGCAAGGTAGTGGCTTAGTGGAAAACAAGTAGTGTTACTGAGGCCATGAGACTGTTTTGCAGTGTTATGGCCCTGTGGTTAGGGCATTGTGTGATATCCCATATGCTTACAGTGCCATCGTGGCATCTGCCTTGCCCATCTGTTGCTTGAAAGCAGGTCAGCAAGAGACATCTTGCCTAACAATGGCAGTGGTCAGATTGCGCTGGTGGTGATAAAAAATGTGTTTCAACGCAACAGAAGAGCTGTAAGGTCAGCAGCCAGGCAGAGGTGCAGCTGCCCCATGACTTGGAGCTGGCCCTGAGTGGCAGGCAGGATCCAGCCTCACCACCAGCCTCACTATGTGTGGTCTCATCCGTGGGGAAGCTCCCTACCTGGGCAGTGGTGGAGGAATAATTTCAGGAAAGAGTTTTACTTGTTGGAAAGCTGATCACCCCCAGATCCTTCTTCAGGGAGAGAGAAAGAGGCTTCGCCAGAGGACAGTCAAGGAATTTTTATTTGGCTGTTTTGAATTGCTTATGGGAGCATCCTGGTTTTCTCAGACCTTCAGAGAGGGGGGGGAATGACAGGTTTCTGAATTTCAGGGTGAGGAGGGAGTGCTCATGTTCCTCCTGAGCTCTCCTGCCTCTGCTGCTTCCCCTTGCTGCAGAGGACAAGGCTGCAGTAGCTTCTTCAAACACCCACCATTTCTGACTTTCACAACAAGCCTGCTTAGATTTTCTTTCATACGTTTTTCAGGGACTTGAGACACATGGCTTCCATCTGTATCACTGTGGGGCAGTGGCAGTCAGCACCTCAGGCACTGTAGGGTTTTCTGCTGCTGAAGCAAAATGCAGCTGTGCAACCACCCTGACCTTTGAGTGAGTGAGTGCAAGGCTTGGGAGAGCTGCTTCATATGCTTGCTCTCTGCCTCAGTGCTCAGGTCACTTGTCTTCAGCCTCTTGGTGAGGCTCAGAGCAGGAGGTTGGTTAAGGCAAAAGCCACCAGAACAGGATGCTGCCATCCACGGGTGGTCACCTGGCTGGGTAGGGAGAGGTTGGGCAGCTGGTGGGTGAATTGGGTTTGTGAGACATCTTGCTTAACATGGTGCTGGGAGCCACTCAGCTGTGATGCTGAACCCGTCTGGATAGAATTTGGCAGTGGGGAAAGGACAATGTGTAATTGCCAGAGAGGTGGTAACAAAAATAATTATTAAAGATTGTATAGAAAAAACCCCAATGGTGCCACTGAAAACAACTCAAAATGAACAAAGATACTGGTCGGAAGGGAAAAATTAAAAACTTGCTTATTTCAAGTGGTAGTAAAACTGATAAGGGACAACAGCAGATTGCTATCTAACCATGAAAAGAAAAGTAGACAATAGCAAAAGGGAAGTGAGAGAAAAATGAGAGAAAGGAGGGAGTGACTGATCTGTAGCTGCTTGGACCTTGTATAACCACCATCTCCATTTATGTAAAATGATGTTAAGGGTCTGTGTAAAACAGAATCAAGTCTCCTCACTCTGGCTGGCAGACACACTCATCTGTGTCAGCTATTACACAGGGTGCAAAGCTGTCAGCAAGCCAGACCTCACTAGTGATGTTGGTCACCTTTCACATTTTACCTACGGATATTATTTTTTGTCCTGATTTACATTGTCCTATTGATTGAAGTTGTAGGTTGACATTTTAAAACTGAGGACTGTACAATAAGCACATTGATAAACATACACATAGTAAAGACCTTAACACAGAGATGATGTATGTGCTAGCCATATGTAAGCATAAATGGTGCAATTACTTTTTTTTTTTTTAAATGAGACTGGAACAATGTGGAGCACTGTGCTGCCCTTGGGAAGTCAGCAGCTGTGTCATATTGTAGAATAAAGTTTTGCATTCCTTGCCATTTTGTGGATTTAATGTTTCTGCTTAGTTTTTGTGCCTGCCTGTTAAATGCTGTGTGTGCCATGTGCATCACTGGTTTGTGTCTAAATCTGTATTCCTGGCAACTGGAGGAGGGCAGGGAGTTGAAGAGCCTGTACTTGACCGACTCCTTGACCCGTGCTTTACGTGCTTTGTTGCTATTAACTGCCTTTCTTCAATAGCTATTGTCTGATTTCTGTCTTGGTGTGTTCTGTCTTTTATTTGAGGCCTTTGCTGCAAGCCTGCTGCCTCCAGCCCAGGAGGTGCCTGCTGCCTGCTTAGGTATTTCTGTGGCCTGTTGCTGACCCAGTTTCTGCAGCATTTAAACTGCCCATTTGAAAAGGGGGCATTTCTGGCCTTTGTCAGTGTTGCCACTGTTGCTGGGATAATGTGGCTGATCCTACAGATGTGGGCAGTCGCTTTAAAACAAACACACCCATCTGCCTTGGTCCCCGTTCTTTCAGTTTTTCTTGGATTTTTTTTCCCTCCTTGTAAATAAATACAATTGTTAATTCTTTTTTGGTCATCCAAGCAGTGGTTTGCATTTTGGTGGGTGGAGAATGTACACTTCTGGGATTATAAGACGAAGACTTCTGCTCCCAAAGTGAGCTCATTTAGGATATGGAGAACTGCAAGCTCCTTAATGTCTTGTCATAAGGTCTGGCTTGGAGGCTAGGTCCTGCTGGAGTGCTCACTGCACTGGGGACAGTGACACTTGGTTTGAAGACTTGCACTTTTAAAAATTTTGCCTCTCTCTGCTGAAATTTTACAGGCTGTGAAATGGCAAAATGAGGTGTCAAAATGTAATCTTCTGGTAGCTGCAAATCCATCTATTACCTGCTGCTCGCCATGGTTTGGGGTGGCACCTCATACTTCCTTATTCCTTCTGTCTTTTTGCCATACTCCTGCCAAAATCCACATCGTACTACTCCTTTTTTGGAGCAAAATGCTGCCATGGAATGACATGATGAAGCCTGTCCAGTGCTTGAATGCACTTGCCAAGCTTGCTTTCATGCACTTAGGTGACACATGTCCATATCTTTGAATACACCTCTAAGAAGGGGCAAAGTGCTCCACACTGGTCCTTCAGGACTCATTTATTTGGTTGTTACCTTGCAGAGAAAGGAGTGGCAGGAGATGTACAGCCAGACTTGGTTAAATACATCTCTGGACTTCAGAGAGATCTTTGGCCTTTTGAAGGAGCTTTTCCTATCATGGGCAGCTTGGTATCAAATAGGTTAATATGTGGAGCATGCAGAAGCAAAGTGCATCTTTTCTTGCAGTGGAAATATGCCTCTGCTTTGAGGCTTGTTTAAGAAACTAAAAATGGTGTTCCTGATTCCTTGCCCTTAGCTTCACAGGTGAAAATGTCAAGTTGTTGAACTCTGGTTAACTTCATAGCTTTGAAATAAAGGAAGAACGGCAAGATTCTAGGGGAGGTGGAATCTTAAAATAGTACTTGATAGCAAGTACTTTTTTTCATTCATACAAAATTATCAAAAGATGACTGCTGCTATTTTTCTTTAGCTTGTTTTTCCCCTCTTCCTTCCCCTACCAGCTATCCTGCTGCAGGAAATAAGTGTTAACTTCTGGGGTTAAGGTGCCCCTTGCTGGAAATCAGAGCTAGAGGTTAGCATGCCAACCGTAACATACCTGAGGTTTTCCTGGTGGTACACATTTTGTTAATAAACCCAGTGAAATAGGGTGTGTTTCATATGGTTCTGCTTTGTTTAATAGCAGAAGGTTACAGCATTTTGTACGTCAGAAGAATTGGCTCAGAGCATGTGCTGTGCATTGGCTTCAAAAGATCCCAGATGTTTTGTAAGGACCTGGTAATTTCTGCAATAAGCATTGTAACTACTAATCCTCTTAATGCAAAAATTTTTTAAAATTTTTGCCAGTTTGAATTTTTTTGTATAAATTTCCTGCTGTTTTCTTTAACAGTATAATCTAATGAAGTATAAATACACAGTCAGACTTGGGGGTAAGTCTTAAATACACTTTGAGAGTGGTTCCTTTTATTAATAGCACTAAATCATGGAGCTGTCTTTTCACTTTGCATACCACGACCCAGAGTGCTGAGTGACACAAGACAGGAGAGTGCAGCAAGCTGCTATTTTCAAAAGGGGCAGCTGAGGGAATTTGGCAGGCTGGCTGTCTGGTGTCCTGCTACCAAAAGGGTTTACTGCCTTTAGCTGGGAAAGCAGGAACGATCCAGTACCGGTGGAGGATTGCCCTGATCTCTTTCTGCCTACAGGAGGGGATGTGCTTAAAAGCAGAACTGGAGTTTTGCATGAGGAGTTGGAAAAGCTTTTACTTTAGGTATATATGATTTGGCTAATGAAGCATATAGATGAAGATGAAAATGCACCCTGCAGCACCATGCTGAAAGTATCTAAGAAAAGTGTAGCTCTGGTCCTCATCTTTATGTTTATTCTTTGCATCATATTTTTTCAGTCATAGTACAGCTTGTGTGACGTATTCAGTGACATGAAAAAACAGGTATTTTTAGAAAGCTAGTATATGTAGCTTAAATTCTGGCGTGTTTGCACGTTTCATGAATCTTGTATGAAATTTCTCTGTTAGAGAAGAAAATTAAGTTTTAATAAGTCTGCAATAGCTTTTTCTCCATATAAAGCAGAAACATAGCACTGATAAAGTCTTGGTATGTTATTTAAACTAAGGTTGGCTAAGAAGATTTTGAAAGATACCAATGTATTTAAGTTTTTGAGGGGGCATTCCCCAGTGTCTTGCCAGTTTGTAAACTTCCTAATGAATCTAGACACTATGTTGCAGTGTTTGCTTTTCCACAGTAATAGCATTTGAAGCTATTTGGTAAAGCACAGTGTAGGTAACGTGTACTTTTCCATGTTGAACCCATTTTGGTTGTTCATCTTTCATGTTTATTTAAACAACGAATGGTATTGGATGTTGGTAGGTTAACCACTGAAGTTAAAGGTTGATGCTCAGATATTATAGTTCTAGGGTTTTTTTAAAAAGTTTGGGTGAGATTCACAAAAGAGAAGAAATGCAAAGTCCAGGCTGATGTTTTCCACTGGTGTCAGGCTTGAATTTTGCAGCTTAAGAAGAGATGTGAACTCACTGACATTCTCATGACTTCTTTTCAAAGCAGGTGGTATCTCTTAAAGTGCTAAATCTAAATTTTCTTGTATTTACTTAGTTTCCTTTCTAGTTAGTGTTCTTTTTTTCTGTTTTTTTTTTTTAGGGGATAAAGAGGAGGGACTGTTTAGTATGTAACAGGTTGGTGTGATGGTTTCCTGTAGGCCCAAGATTTACCATACGAATCTCTCCCTTATTTGTCTTACAGGCTTGTTCTCTTTCAGTATAAAAGGATCTAAAGGGCTTGGATTAATGCAGAAACAGCAAAAGGCAGTTCTTGCAGGAAGGTGATCACTCTTCATTGCTGTAGGAAGATTACAATTCTTAATTATTAAGCAGGTCAAACTTATCAGCAACCATTGAGCTCTTTCATGCGTTTTGCAGAACTGTTCTAGCTTGAAATGGTTTCTGTCAAGACAGAAATTTTTGGCCATGGCTGTAAATAAAAAAAGGAAATGGTTTGGTACAATGATATTTGACAAGAATGTAACTTCCTATTGCCGTGAGCTTTGCAGCCCCACTGTGCTTCCTGCCCATGGCCCCGCCTACTCTCAGCCCAGGAACCAGAATCCCCCCAGCCAGAGAAATAATAAAAATACATTGCCCTGGTATGTTAAAGTGAAACACTTGAAGAGTTGCTGCTGAGTCATCTTGGAGAGATTTTTGGGGTAAAATTCTGTGCTTGATGAAATGATTTTTAATTTTTTTTTTTTAAAACAGTAAATACAGAATTGCAATGGATGCACTGAAAAGGCAAAATATCTCTTCCTTTTATACTGCTCATTGTCCTGTAGGCACTCTGTAGTAACAGAAAACAGGTTTGTTGTTATTTTGAAGAGAATTAATTAAGGAAGTTGTGATAGCATAGATACCTGTCACTTCCTTTATTATATTCCTAATGTTACTGGAGGACTATGCTTAAAAATAGCCCTTGCCAGTGAAATCTGCCATGGTTTTGCTGTTGAAAGGACAGATCTCAATACTTTATACCTAGTAAGTAAAAAATTAGTGTGCTCTCCTTAGGTACAAGGCAGGTGGGTTTGTGCTCTGTCTTCTGCCTTTCTTGAGGTTCTTTTATCCTTCCTCTTTCACAGGGCCATGCTGTGAAATTTGACTGCTTTCAGTAAAATGCTTTGAAAACTGTGGGTAGAGAACAGTCATTTAAATTTCATGGTACTTCAGCACAAGGCTTGCAGTTATTCCTTTGCTTTTAACCAGTGAAAGCAGTGTGCTGACACCATGGATGCTGTTTCTCTGGGTACTTCTCTGTGTGATCTTCCTCTAGGGTTCATGTTTTTAAAGTGTCTGAAAATGGCTAAGAGCAGCACATCTCCACTTGAGAATGTTTCATTTTCAGTTTAGAGGCTCTGGGCAGGAACTTGGGCAAACAGTGTGAGTTTTTAGAGGTATGGAGTTTCATAGCTCTTCTTGAAGTGATTTTAAGTTGTTAAGGGTTGAGCAGCATTGTTCAAATATCAGCCATTTAGTTACATGTATAAAGGAGGCCAGGGTGTTTTCAGGTTGGGCTGCCTTTTTTAATACGCTTAATTAAGATAGGCAAAAGTTAACATCTCAAAAATTATTTGTGATCTTAGCATCGATTTTTTTAAGAACTGGGTTATACAGGCAGTTTAAACATGCTTTGGGTTTTTGGTTGCTTGCTTGGTTCTTGTTTTTTGCCTTCTTTTATTGGAGGGGATTTGGTAACTACAGGGCAAGCAAATTACTCAGAAGAAGCAAATTTGCCTAAAAAGCTTTGATGTTTAAAAAAGGGGAAAAAAAGCATAGAATGAGCTTCTTTGTCTGCTTTTGGTATTTGTGTTTTTATTTCACATACTCATGGGCAAAAAGCATTCTTTTAAAAGAGGTGAAATGCAGTATTTTCTCATAACCCTAGAAGTCCAAGATCTGGTAATTAAAGATAAAACAGCAAGCATGCCAATTCCTGGAGGAGTCAAAGTGCATGTTTATATTAGGCAAGTGACTCTCCTAATTTATGTTGGGAAGAATTAAAAAAAAAAACACAACTTTAATGTTTCTGCAGTTTTAACAATTCAATTTAACAGGTGATTCTTAAAAAATTGATTCTTAAAAAATTGATTCTTAAAATAGTTAAATTTTAAAGCGGCTTAAAAAAAGAAAGGCAAACTAAAGGTTTCATTTCAGAGCAGTTATCAGTAGAGATCACCTCTTGAAATACTGCAAAGTGTGAACAGGCAGTTGTTAAATTATACAACACAAAAAGGAAAATTAAGGTGAATGTTCTGGTTGCCAGGATATTTGGGGTTTGCTAGCAGTGGTACAGATGCTTCAGAGGAAAATATGTTTGTTCATTTTGTTCTAGTGGGCCACGTACACTCATCCAAATCAAATAATTTAGATATTTCTCAGCCTAGATGAAAAAAGACCCTTTTTTGTGTGTATCCACAAGTAGTTTCAGATTCAGCTTAGGGCCACATAGGTTCCTGATTTGCACACTCAATTTACTGATAACCCACTTACTGTTCTTCCAGGTCTGTGCCTGGGGGATTCTTTGGGTTTTTATACCTTTTGATTTTTTTTTAAGTTTTTTTGTTTGTTTTTTTGTTCAAGCAGACTATCTGTCCAAGATGTCTAAAAAACACAGGTCCATCTGGACCTTCTCTAGAGAGTTTTCGTTGTAGCTTGAAATCTGGGTGGATAAATGATTTAAAGAGGTTTCAGAAAACGGTTTCAAATGAACTTAAGTAATTGTGAATTAATTTCTTAATTTAGTACAGATTTCAGTTATTTCAGAAGATGAGGACTGATTTATGGGAGGGAATAATTCCATCCTGTTTTTAAACATGCTTTATTGTGCTGCTGCTAAAATACAAACCAGAGGCACATCTGGAGAAGAAAGCCCTCTGTGTTCACCAGGACGCTCACTATAGTCCTTCATGCTTCACTGCTTATCTTCTCTGCTAGATTTCTTCATGAGTCTTATCCTGTTATCACAAGCCACCTTTAACTTCTTTGGACATTTTACAAGGAGGTTGTTTGGGTATGAGAGTAGGGAGAAAAGCCAGGTTTGTTTTTTTTTTTCCCTTCCATTTATATTCTGTTGAAAAATGTGACTTTATAGGTGGTGTTCTGAGATACTGTGAGTTTGATCATGGCAATTTCATTGTAGCTTTGTAATAATTAGAAACAGAGTGCTGCTGATTTAGGTAACTATTCTTTGAAGGGTCTAGCAGCTTAATTTTGTAGGAAGAGATAGCATAGGTAACAAGAGGAGAGAAGGTTACCCAGAAAGACAGTGGAAATAACTCCCTTCAGTGGAAATGGCAGTAGAAACACCAGGGCTAGAGGGGAGGAGTCTGCTCAAGGTGCTGGAGGAGACTGATTGAATGGAATTAACCAGGAATGGTTTGTGCTTTACTTGTTAAGAAAGGCTTACCTGGCTCTTTCAGCACTTTTTGAAATAAACAAAGTATCAGCCTATTGAAAATCTGCTGAGTAGGTCTTGGCTATATTCTGCTCTGCCAGTTTCAGAAGTTTGTTTTTTAGAATAGTTGAAGATTCCTAGACCTATCTGTCTCCTAAATTCATGACTTTGGCATAAATCATGCTGTTTGTTTTTAGGGAGATTTTCTTACCCATTTCACTGGTTTATTTTGGTTTAGCTCCCCTCTCCTGTTTTGGTTTAGCCAAAGTGTGGAAAATAACAGGCATGAATGCACACGTTACTTGGTGGGTAACACCATTTTGGCCTTTCCTGCTTTCCACAGTCTAGGGTTTGGTCCCTGATGTACACAGCATAGTTCAGAGGAAATAAAGATGACCACTCTTCTTCCAGAAGCGGCACAGCTCTCTGGTAAAGCATGTAAGTGAATTCCTAGCAATGGGTTGCCAATCCCAAGCATTCAGAAGCAGTGAGTCAGTCCTCCTCCTCATCCCCAAACAATGTAGTGCTAAAAATACTGAAGTTTTTTGCCTTCTAGGTTTCCAGTGTTTAAAACTCACATTTTTCTTCTTTTAGTTGCTGGACACTTTCTGTATTCTATATTTCTGTTTTCTTATTTCTTATATTTCTCTATGGGGTTGCTGCAAAGTGAACTTGCTTTGTGATTTCTGAAGACTCTTGCTGCCTCTAGGGAAGAAGTTAAATTTGGTCACAAAACCCCCAGTAATTTATAAATACTCCTGTTTCAGTTTTCAGCAGAGTTGTCTTGATGGTAAAGTCAAGTTTTAACTTAGTATTTCCAAGCAGTTTTATCATCTGTTTTAAAATTGCTGTATGTCTTTCAGGAGCTGCAGTTTAACCTTCATGTAAGCACTGATTGGTACTTTTACTGTCTTTTGGCAAATGGAAGGTTGAGAAAAGAGAAGAGACTGGGTAGAGGCTGGGACAAACCAAAGGTTTATATCAGGTCTGCAGAAGACTTTGTTTCAGTCACTGTTTCTATTTGAACGTCAACTTCCACTTTATTAACTGTTTTCATTTGTCAAAATAATTTCTTTTTATCAGCTGTAATCAGAGCTATTAAAAGTATTTGGATTTGGTTGTTCCCATACACTTCAATCTCATCCTCTTAGACTGCTTTTTGTTTATCAGGTGTAGGCGAAAGGAATTAATCTAAAATTGGCAAATGAGAGTTTTTAAATACTGTTTCTGCTTCAGTTTACATATAAAAATTGTGCTTTCCCATGCTTTCGTATCTCAAAACCTCATCCTGTGGTTTCGTTAATATTCCTGCACTGCACATGGCAAGTGCCAAAATGCCAAACATAATTTAAATTTTACATTTATCAATAAACTGAAAAATAAAACCAGTACCACCTAAGCAGATTCACTCAAAAAGGGCCTCTTGTACATTAAGAATCCAGTTCTTTTTGCCTGCTGCTTCCAAGAAAACTCTGCAACCATGTATAAAAAGACCCAGCAATAAAATGCCTTTCCCTGACTTGATTTTTCTTTATCTGCTGTGAACAAAGAGCACAAAAAGGAAGGATGAAGAAAGGATGTGAAGTAGCAGTTACTTTTATTCTCAACTCAGATGTTGGTATCTGAATCATTAGATAACATGCATCCTAAAATAATATTAAGTAATCAATTAAAGAAGTAGAAATACAAGGAAGACTTGAAGGAGCTAATAGAAGAAAAAGGAACACAGGCATGAACTTCTTGGCAGGAAACTTCCATTTGTTTCTGCTCAGATGCAGCTTTTTCTACTGATTGCTGGGTGTTTATATATAAAGCTAGATGAATTAACAGGGTTTTGAAGCTTTGTTTAAAAAAAAAAAAAAAAAAAGAGACGTAGCAAAACCAAAAGACACCAACACATTTTATTCAGAGTAGATTTGGCCTTTTGTTTGGATTTTTAGGAGAAATACTTCTCTTGTGATTTTGGCTAGTGAAGTATGAATAATGATGTTATGTAGAAAGATCTTTTTCTTTTGCACTTTGGGAAGAATATGAGTCTGCTTATTTGCAACGAATGTGTGTAACATATTTTGCACATGAACACCCATGGTTTGTGGCTGTGAGTACATAAAAATCATACCGATCTGGTTTTTTACCTGTTGTTACTAATTACATCAAAGAGTAACAGAACTGAAAGAAGCCAGGGCCAAACAATTTCAGCTATGTATTTAACAGCATTAGCATCCTCTTTTGTTGGTCCCTCATCAACAGAATACGTAAATGTTCTTTCCTAGGGCAGGAAATGCTGTAAAAGACTGGAACATCTGGGTTTTCCTCTGATGCCCTTTTCCCTACAGAGAAGCACCTCTGGCTTTTCAGTGAGGGCTTAAGATTTTACAGCTCGTGCTTCTTTTAAAAACAACAAAACCCCATAACTTTTCCCTATTTCTCTGCTTGTGCAGGTGGTCAGGGGTTTTTGGATTCCTTCATCCTCCTCCCCACGCTGTCACCCATCTTCCTCACCTCATCCCCTCCTCCACTTCCTTTTTTGTTTTCTCCCCATTTTTTGTTTTCTCCTCAAGCATCCCTGGTGTGGGGGGTTGTGTGCACACTTGGGATTTCTCCCTCTCTGTTGCATGTTTTCTGTGAATTGTAGTGATGAGCTGGAGCAGGATGGAGCTGTAGGTCTCTGGGGCTCACCTTACCCTTCACCCCCAGCTCCCATCCCACATCTCCCCTCTTCCCTGGCTAACTGTGGAGCCCCCTTGCACATCACCAATGCTTCAGCTCTCCTTAATTTTCTTCCTGGGCATGGATGGTTCAGGGTGTCAGTGCTTTAAATACTCTGTGAGGATGGGGAGGAGAAAAGGCATTGAATTGTTGGGCTGTCAAGAGATAATGGGGTCAGTTAAATTTATTTTTTTTTAATACAAAGGCAATCACTGCTACGGGTTCAAAGTATTTGCCAGGAATTCTCTTCACCACCACCCCCAATTTTTTTCCTCCTGTTTCCCTCCCTCCACTTATTTTTGCTTAGTGTTCCCTGAAATGCTGGCATTGACCTGCTGAATCAAAATTCATCATTCAGAAATCAAAACTCCACTGGTCTGCCTGAAAAAGCAGGGAGGTGCCACTGAGTGTTCAGTTCATCTTTGTTAGATGGCACCCTTAATGTGATGTTAGCTGATTTTAAAAGCAGTTAAAGAGTAGTTTAAAATCAGGCTTTTCCTGTGACAAAGAGGGCTATTTCTTTAAAATTGTTCTTTCAAGGTTTCCAATCTTAGGCTGATATTTGTAGGTCTTTTCCAGGCCTGTAACTTTCTCGTAAAAATGACCCATGCACCTTTTTGGACGTGTAGTCTGCAGCCAAAATAGAAAATTTTGGCATAATTGGAGGTGAATCTATTAGTGGGATGAGTTTCTTAAATAAATAAATCCAGAAAGCATATGTTCTGTTTTAAAAAGTTACTTGAACTTTTAAATGTCTTAATAAATTGCCTTTGACATTTATTTCAGTGTCAGATCTGCAGAAATCTGAATGTGTTGAATTGTGTCTGGAGCGTGGGGATGCAGAAGGGTGTTCTGCCAGCTTCCAGCTGGCTTTAAAACACTTGTGGTAAATACACTGGAGGAGTAAATTCCTAATGTAACCAGCCTGTCCCTGTCTATAGTGAGGAGCTTTAAAATCGTTGTTCAGGTGCAATGAGCAGAATGATCCCCTGCCCATTCCTGCTATTTCAGTCTGTGGTCTTCTCCCTTGGGGCAAAGGAAAACCAAAACAGTGGTGGATTTCTCTTTCCACTGGTCTTGCTGTTGAATAAACTGTTCTCAAGTTATTTTTTTGGCACTGCTTTGGGGCTGCTGATAAGTGGTGCAGACACCCTGGAGGTAGCCAGCAGGCAGGGTTATGAGCACAGCACAGCAGGGATGGGGCTGTTCTGCTTTTGGGGCCAGGCTGGGGCTTGGAGCAGTGCAGCAGCTTTTGAGGGGTGCAGAGCAGAAGCTGGGTGTCTTGTAACCATGGGCCCACTGGGGAGCAGTGTGCAGGGATGCTCTGGAATCATCTGCATGCTCAGAAATCAGCTCAGAGCCTGCAGTTTGTCAGCTGAGGCTTTGCTTTGGCCATCCTGGATCCAGGCTGCCTTCGTGCAGCCCTGGGATCCCTGCTGCTGCTGTTGCTCTCTGAAGGTGTTTTCTGGCTGTTAGAGTGTTGGCTGTGGTTGGTTTCTGAACAGTGAATATCGGGCATTTTTAGGAACAAGCTTAACCTTGTTCACTCAACCCAAACGAAATTCAGTCTCTTAGGTCCACAGCTGCCATTTGCACCTAGTGCATTAAGTGCCTTTTGCAGAGAGTGAGTTTTGAGAGGAAAAGAGCTGATGCTGCTTGATCTCCCCAGAAGGCAGATAAGAGAGTCTTGGGGAGCTGCTGCCTAGTAGATGATTTGGCACAGAGGAGGACTCAGGTTCTTGTGCTTCTCAGCAGTTTTTTTCCAGTGGGAAAAGGTATTTCATCAGTGCCTTTGAGATGCTAGAAACTTAAGCAGGGATGGGGTTCAAGGTGATCCTATAGTGTATAAATTACTGGCTTAATTTTTGTTTTGCAATATATGTGTGTGTGTGTGTGTGTGTGTGTGTGTAAAAAAAAAAAAAGATCCAAGGACCCTTAAGAAATGTCCTTTTTCCCAAATGTCTGGAGCTTTTACTGTAGTAGTAATTTTAATATGTGTGTGTTTACAACAGCAATACTCGTACTTTTTTCTGGGTATGTCCTTGATGCTGGCTTTTGGAAGGGGAAGAAGGTGCTGGTTGCTGCAGTGTTTCAAGGAATGGAACAAGAGCTAAGACAAGGTGGTTGGAAGGAGGCTGTGATTCAGCCAGACTTTGCTGTTCGTTATCTGTTCTTTAGTTATTTTCCAGCAGCTCCTCAGAAATGCAGCTGAATACATTGCATTCTTCCTGCCACAGCAACAAGGGGATTTACTCCCTTGTCTGAGAAACATTTCATAAAATAAATGTGATTTTTCCTGACTGGTAATAAATTATGATTTCTCTAATGGTTTGGAGTGTAACAACAGAATTATGTACCTACTTAAGTATATTAAAGGTGTAATGTTACAGAGCTATGTTTTTAAAGTGGGGACCAATTAACTGTGCTACCACACATTATGCAGAGCAGCTGGATAACTAATGAGACCACAGTCCATCCCTCCCTGCTCAGACTCATCCTTGCTAGGAGTCTCTTCGTAAGCATCATCCAGTAAAGATGAAGCTGGCTCTGGCTGTGTAGCATGCAGCCTGCTTTTGGGGAAGTTTTTAACAGCATAGCACTGGGTACGTGGATGAAATGACCAAGTGCTGGTCTTGTTTTTTTACCACAGTGGTTGTTGCAACTTGTGGAGGGCAAGATTTAATTAGGAAAAGTGGTGGAGATATCCTGGGATTTCTGACTATGTTGTACGGCATTGACTTATATTGTAATAAGCTAAAAGTGTGCTAGAACTGATGAGAACTTCGTTGTGAAGTTTCCTAGGGCAAAGGAAAGCTGATGATGAGTGTGTTTCATATTATTTCTTTTTTTTTTTTTTGCATATAAGAAATGAGTTGGCTTTTGCAATAGAGCCACAACTAGGCAACCACTTCTTTTGATGCTGGATTTTGCCCAAGCTGCTGTTCACTCCGCTGCATCTTTCAGGTGTGCCTGTAGCAGTGCTTGTGTGAATGTCAAATTGACAAGGCAGCGGATCTGCTTTCTGCTGATGCAGTTTTCATCCCCCAGGTCTCTTCCAAGTTGTTTTCCCTCTGTAGCTCACTGTGCAGCCCCATACACAGATGTAGTGGCATGGCAGCAGGGATATGTAAAAGGAAGGGAGGTTGTCCAAGCCAGAATTACCTTTAAAATGGGATACTACTCAAACAGCTCTCTTACTGGCATGAACTTTTCAGCATGTGCTCCTGTATGGAATCCTTCATAAAATGTCAGCCTTATGGCAACCAGAGGAATGAATGAAAAGATTTGGAAATAGAAGAAAGATCTTTCTACCCTGCAATGTGTTGGGTCACGTCCACTAAATATTAATTGCAGCTTCTTTTCTTTGTTTCAGCTTCTCAGCAAAGATGGCTCCAAATGGGAAGGCCTTACATTTTCACCCATCAGTTCTGCATTTTGGAATGCAGTGAGTATCTTACATTATTGCTATTTTGATTGCTAATGAACCTGGAATGAACAGCAGTACTGGGCTATGTTTGAATAAAGAGACATTAGCTGAGATTCTGCCATTCTCAAAAAAAAAAAAAAAAAAAAAAAAGAAAAAGAAATAAGTCATTCCTTCAGAGTTGGAACTGTGTTTCTTGCCTTGCAAAACTTTGTAAATGACAATCAGCATAGTTCTTGGGAGGAAGAAAAGGGAATAGGCAGACGTAACACATTCAGGGTACATTTCAGGTGATTCTGTATAGATGTTTCTGATTTTTGAAAAATTGCCTTCCTAGTTGAGGGGAGCAAAACATAGTGGTAGAATACTTTTTTTCCTTTTTTTTTTTTTTTTAATTCTCCTTTAAGAAAAGTTTAAAAATTATTCTTGAATGATAATAAGTGTTTGGTCTACCAGTAGCTGGAAAGGAACACAACTCCCCACAACTCCCCTTGTGATCTTAGGGAGTGTTTGAGAGGATGTAGAGAATGAAAGTATAAGCTACTGGGTTTTAGGATGTGTTAGCTAAAGCAAAAGCTTTGTTGTTGTAGCTGACAAAATGAGATTTTGGTTATTGAAACTTTTGAATTCAAAACTTTGTGCCTGATATGGATTGTTGTTTTCTTGAACTCTTGGTGACTCAAATGAATTTTGCACCTCTCATATCCCAATGTTACTTACTTGTCTTTGTATAATAGAGAGTTTTGGGGGCATGTTTCCAAAGAATAGTTACAACTAGAAAACAGTTGCATATCAACATGTTTTAGAGTGATTTTTGTTCCTTGCTTTTTTGTGTGTTGCCTGTGCTTTATAAAGTGAATATTTTCTTTCTTTTTTTTCCCTTCCCTTTAGATTACTGGGGCTACCCAGAGCTAAACTGCTGCATGCCTACAACCCTTGTAGAGATAGAGAAGTTGTAGTGAATTCAGTGTTTACAGCTACTAGACAGTTTCATGTGTCTCCTGCTCATAGCCGGGTGAGTGTTGATGTACTTTTGGAAACTATGTAATGGCCAAGTGCCAAACCTTCATGCTTCCTTTGGACTAAGCTTTTCATTCTGTGTTTTTTCTTCATGATTTTTTGTAGGACCTCCAACTTTTTTTTCTGTTTTGCTAGTGGTTTTGGGTTTTTTTTTCTCACTTCTGCTTAGACTGGTAAGGGAGAAGACATCCAAAAACTACAGTTGGAAATGTGTTTTACAGTAATACACAAAGAGAAGAATTTTTCAGTGTTTAAGAGGCTGTTTAAATTTCATGCTATTCTGTGCAGCATTATGCAGTACTCCACAGGCATGTGGGTGTTTTACAGCCTTGAATTTACAGTCTTTTGAATGGTCTTGCTGCATGTTCCTCAAAAAAAACCCCAAAACCCAAACTGCACTGAAATGTTTTATGCATTTTCTCCTGCAGTTGTGAGCATAATTGCCTTATGATCTAAAACCATTAATTAAACTCTGAAATTTTAAAATTATTTGTAACAGTATAACACATGGTAAGAGTGATTCTCTGTCATCTCAGCTTGAAGTCCAGATTTTATCATCTGCTGATATGCAAATATTTTTTTTTATACTTTGATCTGATCTGTGCTTTTACTGTGTGTGGATGGGTATTACTGTGCAGACGTTCTTTCAGTTGAACTTTTTTGCCTACTAATTGTATTGCACAAGTTCTGTTTTTACTCATTTGCCTGCATATCACTGGGGAGGAGGGGTGCTTTCTAGTATGTACATATATGCAGGGAAGCATTTTTGTGCACATAGTCTGGTGGTGCTGCATGATGAACTTCCTGTGCAAAAATGGGTCTTGAGTGATGGGGTCTGATCCAGCTGAGAAGCTGCAGCTGTCATGCAGCAAGTTACTGCATGGTCTCAGTTTTCTCTGTAGGAAAAGAGTCAAGAGTTGTGGACAGATGAAACTTCTCAGGGCTGAGATTCTGCTTATAGGATCCACGGGTGGGGGTATACATCTGCAAATGTCTGTGCCACTCTATGGTGGGTCTGGTGTTCACCAACACCAAGCCAGCAAGTTTCTTTGTGGTGTCTGCAGGTGATTCCAGCGATGGGAAAAATTTCTTTCAGAGTACTTTTCCTGCCAACAGAAGAAGGCAGTATTGAAAGCTCATTATTTATAAATACCTCATCTCATGGAGTAATTTCATATCAGGTAATTACTCTTCTTTTTTAGCTTGATTTTTTTATTTGATTGTGTTTTTAAAAGGGAGTTACATACATTTTGAACTTTGAGACTTTAGAAGTTCATTAAATTCCTGGTACAAATCACTTGTGGTTATGTTTACAATTCATCCCTTTTACCAGACCTTGCTAGTCTCATGATCCCTCATTACAAGTATATGGTTAAAAATTACTACTGTTAGTGGGGCTACTCGTGGTAGTAAAACTAGCTGGATTTGTATATGTGTGTTTGCAAGATCACAGTCCTGTCACTACTGACTGGTTTCCTATTGCAGTCTAGACTGTCCTGTCCTGGAATGCATTTGTCATTAAAAACATATTTAGGAGATACTTTAGGTGGTTTTCAACTGCTCTGCAGGATTTTACATAAATACATTGAGGATGTAGTGCAGAGAGAGAAGTTGAGCCCCTTAAAACATGAAAGTCAAAGTAGTGGTTGTGCATTAAATGTGCTGTTGTCTGGTTAACTGTTGAATTCAAGTTTTAAGCTTTTTTGTTTGTTTTTATAAAGGACACTATATACTCTAAATTCTTTGCTTTTATTAATTTGTTAGGAATCCAATTCTGAATTCAGTGATTTAAAAGCAATGCCAGCTTTAATCAGCCACCCGGCTCTATTCTGTTCCCATACTTTGATACTGTGCTGGAAAATAAAGCTCCTTAAATCAAAGCATAAGTTCAATTGAAATACATGGTTTTTAATACAAATATTGCATTTATCTAATATTTATTAGAGGTAATGCCACATTTGGCAGGCACTTTTTGTCAATGATGAGGGAGGATTGCATTATAGAGTGACTGACCTTTCCTTCTGATGTCTCTCCTCTCCCTGCTATCACTCCTGAAATCTCAGTTTATTGCCAGTCAGCTCAGCCAGGAACTTTTCCCAGCAGATTGCAGGGAAGCAGTTGTCAGTGTCACCAAAAAAAAAATCAGTTTGTCTCCTGCTGAAATGCTGCTAAAATCATTTATGGACTGGTTTTCATGGGCAGTTTTGCCAGCCACCTGAAACAGAGAAAGAAGCTGCCCATGATTTCAGCTTGCATTTAGTTTCAAAATTGGGCATCAATTGATTGATGCACATTGACAGTGCTCTTAAGAACCCAAGCACCTTGAAGTATATTTGATGTTTCTAATGCTTTTATGCAGGATTATGCATAAAGATCCACCCAAAAAGAGAAGTATCATTACAATAAAATGTATTCTCTAAGTGCCTCCATTAAAAAAAAAAAATAGCATATTTACTTTGATCTGATGTTTTCTATTGGTAGAGATCTTCAGTGAAAGCAGAATGCATCGTTGTATCTTTTCAACTAAAACTTTTTTTCTATTAGAAAAATAAATGAACCTTATAAATCTTTGCATACAAGTGATACCTCAAGGTATTTTTCTTAACCTCTAATAATTTCCCCCCACTATCTTGAATCTTATTGTCATAAACTATCTTAGCAGAGCAGAATATCAGTGCAGTAAAAACACTCAACTTGCAAACCTTAGTGCTCTGAAAACTGCAGACTTAGAATGAGGTCCTTGAACAGGTCCAAAGGAGGGCAACCAAGCTGGTGAAGGGACTCGAACACAGATCCTATGAGGAGAGGCTGAGGGAGCTGGGGCTGTTCAGCCTGAGGAAGAGGAGGCTCAGGGGAGACCTCATTGCTCTCTACAACTACCTGAAAGGAGGATGGAGCCAGGCAGGGGTTGGTCTCTTTTCCCAGGCAACTCTCAAAAAGACAAGAGGGCATGGTCTTAAATTGTGCCAGGGGAAGTTCAGATTGGATATTAGAAAGAATTTTTTCACGGAAAGGGTGATCAGACATTGGAACGGGCTGCCTGGGGAGGTGGTGGACTCTTCGTCCCTGGAGACATTTAAAAAGCGACTCGATATGGCACTCAGTGCCATGGTCTAGTGACTGTGGCGGTAGCTGATCAAGGGTTGGACTCGATGATCTCTGAGGTCCCTTCCAACCCAGCCTATTCTATGATTCTATGATTCTATGATTCTATGATTCTATGATTCTATGATAAAAAATTATTTTACTCAATTTTTTAGGCAAAACCGCTGAGTTCAATATGCAATTGCACAAATAACAAATCTTTTTCTAGAAATTACCAAACTGCCAAATGGTCATATGTATATTGTAACTGCAGGACGAGCAGTAAAAGTTCGGATGCTTTTGTTTTGAGATAACCTGATGCTCACCTGGTGAGGTTTTTTGCTCTGTTTTTGTAATACTGCTTGAATGAGTGAAGGTGCTAAAATTCCATTTATGTGTATAGTTACTTTCCACATTGGAACTTTATAAATTGTCTTTTAAAAGAATCTAATGTGAAAAAACAATCTCCTTCTTGGGAAGATTGCTATTGTTAGAAAAATAGTTTTGTATGTTACAATGATAACTGGAATAGCAGATATTGATGTAATGACCTTTTCTTTTTTTAAAACAGGTTTTTGGAACAGGATCTCTGACATCTTCTGCAGAAGAACCTAAAGTGCAGCTAGCAAATGCCTACTTACTGCTTCCACACATTCAAAACATCCAGGCATCACACACACTGGTACAGTATACATTTCAAATGGAGATGAAACATCAATCTGGGATAATGGGATGCTGGAACATTTACAAAAAATCTATATACCAGTGACTGCTGGAGAGAGGTCACAAGATACAGGGCAGCTGTGATGAGCTGGGGCTCTGGTTTTCTGAGACAGACTTTGGCATTTAAGTTATTCCCACTTGTTTTCATTCATGCTTCTGTGCTGTCCTCTGTGAGGCCCTGCTCTGTACTAAACTGGAGAATTAATCTGTCCCAAAAAAGATAATTTGTACTGTAAAGTTGAGAGGGAGGGATGTTTTGGTTTGTTCTGGTGTTTACTTCAGACCCCTTCCCCACACTGGCTCACAGCAAGGCTGTGCCAGCAGTTTGCCAGAGCTAACAAGCATGGTGTGCTGCATGGAGGAGAACAAGAGCTGGAAGTCAAGGCTGGAGCATCCCCTCCTGACTTGCATAACTGCTGAACTTAGCAGCTTTGCTTACCTCAGCTTTACAAAGGCAGGGAGCTTCGGAATATACAGCAAAGTGGATTTATGAGGCATAATTGTTTCAGCTGAAAGAAGCCTTAACAATTTCTGTCATTTGGTTGCAGGTATTTTCAGTCTTCCAGGCCATGTAGAAGCTTTCAAATGAATAAATAACTGGAAAAATTGATCTTTAGTTTTTCCTTTTTTATTGTACACAGATTTGTGTTTTTCAAAAACATATTTTAGAGTATCTTAGCACATAACAGAATTTAATTTTTTATCTAAATGTAAGCTGCATTGATTACCTTTGTGATGTTGTCTTCTGCTCTACCTGAGAAAAATTCTCAAGTCAGATCATATTTTTCAGTCCTCTAGGTATATGCTCTAGGTCTATGCTATATGCAATCTTCCCTCTACCTGAGGATAATGCACAATTTCCTTCTCTTCCTTTCTTTTGTCCATACTGGTCTCTTTCTTGTAATCACCTGGGTGTGCTTGCTTATGGATGTACACAGGCTCTTGTGAAGGAACCAAAAATCTTCAGATTCTGTAATTTGGGTGGTAGGGGTAGAACTGAGGAGTGGTTTTGAATGCTGTTCATGATGGTGTCCCTCTGGATCTTCACATCTGGCTCAATGAGTTGTTGTTGGGCACTGTCTAAAGTTTGGATGCAGGCTGCTGCTTCACAGTTCTGTCTGAATTCTTAAGTAGAGAAGTTTGGGGGAGCATTTGGCATTTCCTGTACTGCATAGTGAGGAACATTTTCCTATGCTTTATTTCTCTAAAGAAGAAGCTTGAGTTCACATTTGGCATGCAGTGTGGTACCGCTTGGCACAAGTCTTGTTGCAGGACATGAGCTGTGGGAGAGAGCATTGACTCAGTTCTCCTAGCACTGGGTGTAATTTTCCTGTGCCAGCCTATAATTGAGGAATTGCTTTTCAGTTCACTGAATGTTACCAATTTAGACAGAAAAGCAGCAGGCAGCCTCCTCAGTTGTTGAAGGTGGCAGATAAGATCTAAATACTGAAGAATAGCTAATGACTTGAGTTTGGGTTCTTTTTAGAAGAATGTTGCTCTATGGATAACTCTTTTCTCCAGAAGTGCCTCTTTGAATTCACCTTGCTAATATTCTGATCCAAGTCCCATAAAAATTGGTATAATTTGTGCAGTTTATATTTTAGGCTTAAAAGCTGTGGAAGGGAGGTCTAAGAGGTTTCACCGAGGGATTATGAATGTGCAAACTTAAGGATACATAACTATTAACCACACAATGGAGTTGTGTAGCAAAAAAAGCATTTAATACAAGCCAACTGTGCACGTTTACTTTCCTCCATTTATTTTGACTGAAGTAAAACACCAGTGTAAGTTCAAGTTAATGTAAGCCTCATTTACACATTCCTTGTCATCTTGGAATGAATGAGTTGTGACCTTGAGCTACAGTGTCTAGTTCAAAATGCAAAAGTGTCCTGTCCTCTGAAGTCTACTGATACTGCTTGGACAGCTCATCAGTTGCTGCATGGTGTGTCTACTTCTTGCCTCTGTTGTCTACTGTTTAAAAGGCTGTTTGGTAACACTGATATCCTGGATCCTCAGAACCAAAAGCACGTTAAGTCCCACCATGTTCTTGGTTATAAAAATGGCTTTTCAGATCTTCTGGAGGCATTGTTACCATAAGCCCAGATACTTTTTCCTACACTTTGCATGGTTGCAAACATAAACCTGACTTCCAGTGTGAGTTATTTTGTGGACAGATTGTTTGTTTATTAAGGTATGCATTTAGTTTCTATAACTCCTGCTTCTGGTGCTGATAGCTAGAAGCATTTGTAGGTAGCATCACATCTTTTTAGCTTCTGCTTTGCCAAGCTGAATGGCCTGTGCTCTGTACCATCTTCTTCAGTCATGAAGTGTCCATTTCTTTATCAAACTGACACCCACTTTCTGTAGCTTCTCTACTTTGTAGAAATTTCTTTTGAAGGTGAATAGTCAGATTTGTATCTAGGGATAAAGATGAATTTTTGCTTATACATATTATTTATGTTGGAAATATCACATATCCCTAGCGATTATAGATAAAATTTTACCTCTACAGTGGTATTTAATAGTATTTGTGTTTGTATTTTTGTTGGAAAATGAACTTCCATTGATACTGAAGGTTGTTTTTATCCTTCTGTAGACCAAGGTACCTGACCTTTCTTTTTTCTCAATCATTGCCCATTTTTTTTTTTTTAAGCAGAAATTCTTGTGATTAATAAGGAAAAAGAAAGACAAAGTTGGCTTTTCTGCTGTTGAATTTCACCCTCTTTCTGTTACTCTTTGCAACATTTCAGCTTTTGAAGGGTTCAGGGATGGCATGCTCTGGCTATAGTTCTGGATCCTAGGATTTCTGGGCTCCTGGCTCATTCTTCAGGGGGTGAGAAGAGCTATGTCCAACACAAATCTTAGAACATGTCCACGTGGCCATTGAGCAGTGGCTGGTCACCACTAAGCTGAAACAGATGATGGAGCCCATATAGGTCATCTTTGTTTATTCACCTGGTTTAGCCTTTGCTTCAGTTGCTCAGCTTTTGGCATTGTTTAGTATTTGGATGGCACTAAGAAGGCAGCTACAGCACTGCCTCGTTGAGTTCAAAATGCTTTACAAACACACTGGGAATGTCAGGAGTTACCTGCAGGATGGGATATCTTGTGGTAGGAGACACAGACATCAGTTTGCTGGCTTCTGAGAGGAGTTTATGAACCCATGATGTGGGAAATACTGCAGGTACTGGCAGGAACCCAAGACTTCTTAAGCTGGGTTTTGTGCCCATGGACATGGGATCAGAGAAGCAAGTGTGTGAGCGTGGTGCTTGGGTGTGGAGAAGGGAGGGAGTAGCACAGCAGTTTTCTTGGTGTTCCATCCTGATAACTGCCTGCAAAAAGCCTGATGAAACTCTACTGAATCATTATTACAGGACAGCTTATTAACACCATTCAGAGTGGAATTAGCTCTTTAACAGCTCTGTAGTGGCAAGGACTGTCCAGAACAGAACCTTTGGAGTATCAGCCTGCAGAAGGAAAAGGAGGCTTGCTTCTTGTTCGTTCTTTTAAAGTTATACTGGTATAGTAGCTGAACTCCAGGAGTGGTTTGAACTCTACAGACATGATAATGATACAGGAATATCTCTCAGAAAATCTTGTGCAGAGCCATGTCTGATTGGCAGTGCACCTAAGGCAGAGCAAGGAATTGTTCCTCTGAAAGTGACCTGTGTTCTGTAGCTGTTGATGCCAGCTGTCCTGTTGATTCTCTGTCTCTTTTGATGGATTAATTATTTCCTTACTATTTGCCTACTGCTCTATCCCCCAGCAAGAATCCTAGACCTTTACCAGGAGAGTGAGTCCTTGAAGATCAGATGGTTTGGGTTTTTAGGTGCTCTGTTTGCTTTTTTTAAATAGGCTTCTGTTTCCTTAAAATCTAAAGGAAACAGCTTACCAAAAATGGTAAGAATTTAAATTGCCTGGTTTGTATCAGACTATTTTATTCAGTTCATACTGGACTTGTGGGTGCTATGTGTGTGGATATGTAAGCATATCTGCTTAATACAAGACAGAGGCACAAAGCAAGGAAGTGGCAGTGGTTGTACTGCTTTGCAGCACTATTTTTAAGTTTTCCCCTTCTGCCATGCCTTTCCTTTTTGGTTGCCTCTGGTGCAGAGTCTGCATAGCTCAGCTCCCTGCTCTGATTCATCAGCAGTGATATTTGAAGTGTAAAGGGAGTGCTTGCATTGCTGGGAGATATGATGTGGTCCTGGGTTTTTGACTTCTGCTTTTGCCAGTGTTTTCTTCTCAGGTGCTTTATCATCTCTTTATGGTTAACACAGCCATCTTACCAGTGCTGTAAGTTTATGGACATGGCAGTTATGCATCTCTTACCTGCTTCAGATAAATGAAAACAGTCTTCATTTTCTGAAGATGGCTTCACAAAGAAATAAAAAATACCTGTGGAAAACAGATCAACATCAAGTACACTCAATTATATTTTTACCCTCTGTGAATGTTACATTAGCAGGTTCCATTTTATTGTGACAGAAGTTTCCCATGTAGATCTATGCCAGGTCAAAAAAAAAAAAAAAAAAAAAAAAAATTGGAAAAATTATTTAGCTGACTTAATTTTATTTTTTAAATAGAGATGTGGATTCTTAAACTACATAATACAATGTCATTGAGTAAGGGCTAACAACTCCTTACTTAGGTAGTGTCCTTTCAAGAACTGCTGAAAAGGGAAGTCTAATCATCAAGGTTTATTTGACAAGTGACCCCCAAAATTGTTCTTTGTATAATCTTACTGCCTCATTAGAACTCCACCAGCAGCCATGCCCGTGAGAGGTTAGTAAGTGGTGCATGTTTTGAAATAAAATGTGCTCAAAATCTGATGAGGACAGAAGCATTTGTAAAAAAGAAAAGAGAGGGCAGGTTCTGTGCCCTTTAGAGAGCTGGGCTGAGGACAGGGTTTGAAGAGGTTACATCGCCCTCTTGTGTAAAGCTTCAGTCATTATGGTATGAAATCCTGTTGAATCGGGAATGCACAAGGTAGGTTGGCCTCCTTTGGGCTGTGGTCCATGTGTTCATGGACCCCGTGAATTGTCAAATGTGTGATATATCTACCTACTCCCTTCTCAGATGCACTCAGCCCCTTCTGCTTGTTCCAGGGAGAGAGAAAGTAGGGTTAAAAACTTGTTTTCACAGTTTCGCTTTTCAGCATCAAATTACTGAAAACTTTTAGTCAGTGGCATCAACTAACAAATTGTTTAGTCGGTTGCACCTGTAGATACCCCACTCAGATAGTTCAGTATCTCAAGAGAAACTGCAAGGGGTTTCACCTCTCAAAGTGACCAGGTAAATTTACTGTAACAAAGGTACTGATGGAGTGACAGGTCTGTCATGATGAATTTTTATTTTTTTTAATTTTGAATCAAGATGTACTAGCTGAGGAGTTTTTTCAAGTAATTTGGCAGTCCAGATTTCCAGATAGCTTTCATTAATTATGATTGGCTTTGTTGGCACTGTTGCCTCATTAGATTTATGAGTGCTTTACAAGCTGGCACAATCAATGTCCTTTTCCTTTCCAGTCAATAAAAAGGTGAAATACGTGTTTTCTGTCTATCCATTTTGGTATGAAGCCTACATATGAGATCATGTCCAAGAAGCGTTATGTTCTTGGCCCAGCAACTGTATTTCAGTATTCAGTCAGCAAAGAAAATAGACAGAAACCAAGGAAAGAAGCTTCTACATAGTGCCAAAATGTCTCTTTTGCTTACAGTTTATTGACATGAAAACTCTTAAGGTTGGCTAATGTTGATGCCATATGAATATTTAATAATCATGTGTAATAATAGTCTGATAAGTAAGTGGATTTCCTGAGAGCTGGAGACTGGTTTCTAGCCTACTGTTCAGAGTAATTATATTATTTTTAAAAATGTCCTTACATTGCTGTATCATGCATATATGGAAATAATACTGTTGTCTTTGTAAGCAGTGGTGTGCAAGTTGAATTTATATGATAACATCCTTTGAAATAATATGCTAGATGTTTTCTTCACTTTTCTTTCTTGCAGGCAGAAACTTTGAATGCCAGTCTATTGCATGTTCACCTTGAATGCAGTTTACCTAATGACATGTATCAGCAAGTTAAGGTATCTTCTATTCTCAATTTATATCTATTTAATCCTTTTAATTTTAATCCAGGTTTAGAGAGGCATTTGCCAGACCTCGAAGCTTCAGCATTAATACAATTTCTAGTGTCTCAGTTTAAAAGGGAATTGTCCTTTCAGCTATGCTTTTATAAAGCTGTGCCCTGTGGTATGGATTAAATGTCACACTTATCACACTATAAATTGTAAGAGAGGGGGGGATGTAACCCCCCCAAAAAAACCCCAACCTGACAAGTTAGTGTTTTCATATGCAGGTGCTGTATTGCTTACAGGGAGTACAAAAGTGCTTAGGTTCTTGTAATTTCCTTTCTCCAGAAAGGTTTCACAGGTTTCTGATTCACACTGACAAAATGTTGATGAGCTGATAATTCTTAGTGCTCAGAAAGCTTTGAAGATGGCCTTGGCATTGGGCAGAGCTGAGGCAGAGTGGTGTTGATAATGAAAGAGCCCCCTCCAAAAGCTCTGAATGCTCAGGACGGGAGGTTTCTTCCCTCTGGGCAGCACCATTCAAATATCCTCTTCCCATTTCTCCTCAAACTGTCCTCCCACAGTCAGGGGGTGTTGGTTCACAGAGGTGATGGTATTGATGGGGAGGTTTTTTGGCTCACATACATAGGTCTGCACTGTGGTTTTTGGCACTTTTCTTCCATTGAGTGTGATGAGGCACAGCCTCAGTAGCTGCTTTTCTGCATCTGATGTGTCACAGTGATCTTGTGTTGCTTTACTCCCATGTCTGATTCTTGCATTGCACTGAAGAAGGTGCAGCTCAGTGTTTGTGATTCCATGCAATGCAGCTGCCTTCTGTGAGATTCTCAAGGGCACGCCACCCCCAGCAGACTCCTCTTCTGCTCCTGGCAGCCCTTTTGGGTGCTGAGGGTTTCTTCTTGATGCTGTATGAGTGGTGGACTGGCATCCCTTTCTCAGGGAGGCTTCCCCACTCCTGCTGGACCTCCTTGTGGGACTTTGGATTAGCTGAAGGTGTTCTGCAAGCACTTCACAGGAGCACTTCATCTGCCAGGGGTGGAGGTTTTCTCCTCCTCCTGAGAAAATTAGGCTTCTTTGTAGGGCATCACAGCCTGTGTTTAGCCACCTTCATGGTGCTATGCAGGACAAATTCAATTCATGTTACTATTAATTGTCTCGTTCTGTTTGGCTTTGTTGGTTTCATTTTTTTGTGAAATGCTGTCTGTGTATTTGCTAAGACTCAACTATCTGAACAGCACCCACTACCTCGAGAAGGAAAAAAGATTCTATTTGTATTGATCTGAAGTACTCTAACCTGACCACAGAGTTTTCTATTAAGAATTGTACATGTATGTTTAGGGGTTTTTTTTAATTACTTCAGTGAGGAATGGAGACAAAAAATACAGGATTTGGAAAAATTAACTATAAACAGACTAGTGAACATGAATTGTCTTCCTACTGTTAAGACACATACATCAGCCTGTTTATGGCACATTTTATTGAAGGCAGAGGATTTAACAAAGGAAACTATTTTGCAGTCCCTGAGGTGAGACTGACTAAGACAGTTTATAAATTTGCATACTTTCAAGGTTCAGTGTCCTTTTCAGTTGTTTATCAGCTGTGTTTTTGCTGTGCTATCTGTATGTGCACTACCTTTGGTTTCTGCAGAAACTTTAGCCAAGGTCCTCACTGCTGCTTTGCCAGAACTTTGGTGCTGAAACTTTGCTTGTTAGATGATACCTTTAACTTCTCAATACCTTATTGTGATGGTTTTTTTCTGTTCCCTTGCCCACCACACACACACTATGTTCCCTTGTCTCACTCCAGAGTTGCTGTTTTATGTCCGATGACCCAGTGCTGCTAGAAATGAGCTTAACGGTAAGAATGGAAAATGCCCAACAAGATTTTGTGGAGCACAGACAATACTTACTGGAGAATCTTTTTGTAGTTTATGTAGCAATGGAAAAAACAAAGACCTCAGGTAAGTCCTAAATATGACTGTTAATTGTAATAGAACTTATATACATGAGTTATAATTTGATGTGCTAAATTGAATCAAATTCAGTGACAGCTAAATTTTGCATGTAAGGGAAAAGAAATCAGTTTAACTAAATACAGCTTGTCAGCCACTTTGTATAGATGGGTGGCTTTAAGTGCAGTCATCTTTCTGTAGGTGACAATTTAAATCTACATCTGTTTCATTCTTTAGTCCTCTGTGCTTACGTGTCTGCTTCAATAATATGGAACGATGTCACAGTCCTTCAATTTTTACAACTGCATTTCTGGTTTCCCATTGATTAAATTATGTTGGACTATGAAAGCAGAATGGTTTGTACAGTACTGGGGATAGTGGGTTTTGTGGAAAGTTGGGTAACGAGGTAATCAGATGTGTGCATCAGTTGTTCTCATAAACTAGACTTCAACAGGCAAAAAAAATCAACTCTTGCAATTTCTTTATGCTGTATTTATAGGGTAAACAAATATTCTAATTCTGGGAGTTTTTAAAATATTTACAGAGCTTTGCAGTTTGTTTAAATAGCTTTTTTTTTAGACTTTTTTCCAGTTTTGCTTTCTGATTGAAGAAGAAGGAACTGCTTAAGAATCTATATTAAAATAATATTTTTTTAACACTAGTAAAAAAAGAATGTGATCTTTTATGTCTCTTGGGAATTTCCATTCAGGATCTAGTCCCAGAACAATATATGCTGTCCCTTCCATGCCTGTTCTGTGATGTGATATTTACACAGATATGAAACTGATGCCAGTGCTTTGTTATGTTGGGTTGTATTCGTGCATTTATTGTGATGCTTGGTAGAGAATTTTTCACTTCTGTTGTGTTTTAAGGGTCCTTGCTGTTGACACTTGATGGCTGCAGTATTAGAAGTATGTGGTTAAGGATGTTTTATATTACTGCAATTTTAAGTCCCCACTTTGTTAGAGGTTGGTCATATGAGCCTTTTGGTTGGTGCAAAGTTCCATGCACCCCATCAGTACCAGTGGTGGCTTTACCATATCAAACCACAATGCTTGTTTACCTTCTGTTTGTATCTTTAAATGAGACACATGATCTTGAGGTAAGGATCTAACAAAAGGGAACACAGTCCTGTGTTAGTATACAGCACATGTGTTTGCACACAGAGTGGGACAGAAGGCAAGCTGGGTCTGCAGGGGGGAACTGGGCAGCTGGGGAGACTGAAGAGGAGTTTGTGCTTTAAACAGCTGTGGGTATGTGGAGCATCTGCTCACTCAGAATCAACACACTGAACCCTCTATTGGAAGCTGGCACCTAGAGTCTTGTTTTTAAGCAGCTGAGCAAAGGACACTCATTATTACAAATCGTACCTGGTGAATGGGGAGAATGTCCTTTTTATGTCAACCTGTATCTACTGATGTAATTCAGGTGTAAACAAGGGCAAGAACTTGGGTCATCTTCCTTCATGGAAGTGTGATGATCACCTTGGTGTAATAGTCATCTTATAGAATCATAGAATTGGCTGGGTTGGAAGGGACCTCTGATATCATCAAGTCCAACCCTTGATCCACTACCACTGCAGTTCCCAGACCATGGCACTGAGTGCCACATCCAGTCTCTTTTTAAATATCTGCAGGGATGGAGAATCCATCACTTCCCTGGGCAGCCCATTCCAATGTCTGATCACCCTCTTTGTAAAGAAATCCTTTCTAATATCCAACCTAAACCTCCCCTGGCACAACTTGAGACTGTGCCCCTCTTGTCTTCCTGTCTCTTACTGTATTACACCCATCTCCTGTTGCTCGAGGTTACTACCTTACCAGGTGATAGGACCACTCCTGTTTTAAGCCCAAAAGGTTTAATTGCACTGAATACAACTTTGCCTTGACTCTTGAAAGTGCTTGTTGTTCAAAGCAGGCAAGCCAGGATCTTGTGTAGCTGTGTGCATATGCAGAACACTTTTTACTGGACTCTCATACTGTTTATAGTTTGGCCCTTAGACCAAGTGAAAGTTGTATCAGTAGATAGCCATCCTTCTTTCCTTCAGCCATGCCTCCTGTCTTCCTGCCTGTGGGAGAGGTAGGACTTGAGTTTTGTCTTGGATTTAGGAGATAATGAAGGAAGATTCACTGTTGATGGTTGCCTTCGTGTTTGTGGCCAAAAATCTTTTTGAGTAGCGTTTTTTCTTCTTTATGGAATGATTGGCACCTTCAGTTATGAATAGTTCTTCCTTTTTACAAGAGTAGGTGTCACACAAATATTTTTTAATTTAAATTCGGTTTTCTTTTCATGAGTAGCTGACAAAGCAAGAGTGCTTCCATCCTTGATGAACTTACCTCAATGTTCATTCTATTGGACAGGTGATTCCTCAGTAGATGTGTACGTCATGCATTCTGGGAACAGCCTCGTGCATATCCAGGTAATCCTGGGCTTCAGGAAGTTACATTTTAGGGTGTTGAATTTGACTGGGGAATTAACAAGCCCACTCTAGAAAAGCAGACTGATTTTCCTGGTGGAAAATACCATGCTTCTGTATTTTTAAAACGTGCCCAAAAGGTGAATAGTTCTCTGAGATGATGAGTTGTAGTTCACTGATGGATTTCTATTTTTTTTTAAGACATAGAGCTGTTAACTTGAAAAAAAATCCATCAGATGATTTAGAAGGTGGGAGAAAATGGCAGATATTGGTTTGCAAATTTGACAAGATGATACTGTTATTATTGTAACTCCTGTGTTAGTGTATTACTGCTACAAGGGTCACTGTGTCTTGTGTTCATGCAGGAAGTACGGCAGTTGTCAGAAAAAGACACATCACCTGTGGAGTTTGAGCCAGTACTACTATCTTCATCATCTATGAACTTTACAAAAGTTGCTTCTATTTCTTGTAAAGGTACAGGCTATGTATAATTATAAACATTATGATTAAACAGGATTTGATTATCAAAGGGTAGCTTTTTCAGCAGATAGAGACCCTGAAACAATTTGTGGTTATTTTTCTGTTCCCAATATATTTTCTAAAAGGCAGTTGTGCTTTGCTGGTCATTTTCTATGACATTTCTTGGCAGGATCACTGAAGAGGCTTGCCTGAGACCCAGGCGTTGTTGTGAAAGAGCAAAGCTGTAATATTCAACCATTCCTGCCTCCAGCTTGTTTCCTATTCTGACCACTAGTCTGCAGTGCATAGACTTTAAACATGTTTCAAACAGGCTGCTTTCATGATGACAGTGGGACTTGTTTTTCCTAGCAAGAAAGGACTGTACGTTAAGTGATTCTTTTTTTCTGAACAGTTTTTCATTTATTAAAAGGAGGCAATGTGCACTGATAATAAGTAAGAATGCCATGCCAGGGACAAGTGGTTAAAATTGGTCAGGTTGCTCCTTGCAGCTTTGTTGTACATGTGTTTTTTGAAAGTGTATAGGATTCATAAATTATTCTTAAAGCAAGGTTTGAAACCTCTAAAGAACATGAGTGGTCAGATGCTTTGTTCACTTGTGTGAGAATTGGACCAGCAAGTCTACCCCCTTGAAGTGTTCTACCAAATCCTCACATGAAAATCTTTGTGGATGTGTTTTTGTTTGGATTGGCATTGGATTATCCTGTATGTCTGTTTTTCTTGCAGCTGCATCCTGTGACAGTGCAAGCCCTTATGCTGACCATAAGAAGAATAATCTGTTGGAAGGCACTACAACACTAAGAACCTGTCTTTCCTGTCCTGTGAGGGAAGGGTGGGTTGGCAGTGGATTTTTGTTAGCATTCACTGATATTTTCAGAAAAAATTTTGTAGCCTTCTTTAAAAACTGAAGCTAGCTTTCTTTATCACTGAAAAATTCAAAGGATATTGAAGAGGCTTTTTCCTAATGTTGCAGTGTCATTTATGAATACAGACCTGTGACATTCCAAGCAACAGTTCTTTTAAAGTCTTTTATCCAGGAAGAATTTCAGGAGCCAGTAAAAAGATGTGCCTTAGCAGCCTGTATCGTATAAATGTTGAGAGGCTGTGATAAAATTTTACCATCCTTGTTAATCCAGTGCAGGAGGAAGTTACAGAAACTGCAATTTCAGTTGTCTTTTGCCAGTTTCATCCAGACTCCACTGTCACAAAGAAGTAGGCAGTGCTGTACTGGAGCATAGCCTGATTACCTGCCTACTTCTTTTACATTGTCCTTGCCAATTTTTATTCTGATCTTCTATATGAATATTCTAAAGGAAATAATTTTGTTCTTTCCCTTAAAACCATAGAAGAGCCTCATTATGCAAGAATACTGCAGTTATCTTCTTGTGTGGACCATTTATGTGTACTCAGTGCAGATGTATTTATTTTTATTCTGTATTTGCTTACAGGTATTTTGACATAGATCCTTCTGCAGCGTTGTTTCATATAGAACCACATCATAATGCTTCAGGACTTTGGTCCATATGGTTTACAAACAATTTTGACTTCAGCGTTGAACTAAATGAAGTCTTCGTAACCAGAGAAACAAAGAGCATTTTAAAGGTGACCTTTATTTCCACTTGATAGAGCATTTTGTTTTTTACTAAAGGATATGGACCTTTGGCATACAAAATGGGTCATTTGAAAGAACTTGGTGTTCTCAGAGTTGGTTGAAATCAGTTTAAAATAAAGGTGTATGTATGCCTGTAACTGCTAGGTCTTCTCTCAACAGTGTTCAATGTATGGGTTGTTGTTGGATTATTATTGTTTTATTAGCAACTATTCTTTCATTTGAGTTGCATCAACAGATGCATCAAATTAGAGACCATTGCTCTATTCAGAATTGTTGCATGTGTGTTTGTGCTCTACAGGATTCAGCATTTCTTCATAGGTTCTAATGGAAGTCTTCAGTACATAGATGAGCTTTGAAGTTTTGAAGGCAAAGGCAGTAATTTACTTGTGCAATTGTTTGTACCAGACAGATCTGATGTAGGCTTCTGATTGGCTCTCTGTATATTTAGATAGGAGATTTACATATGTGCACTCTATGGATCAGTTATGGTCACATATTTGTGTCTAATAACAGTGAAATCACAAAGGAAGAGAAAGTTTACATTCTCCAAGGTACTGCTTGCCCCCAAAATACCATACCAGTTTTAATCCAGTTGTTTGGTTCTTTCTAGATTCTGAACTTTGCTGAACCTTTGACTCTACCTCCAGGCTGTTGGAATGTATTTTCTTTGAAGCTCAGTGTGAAAGACACTGCAACAAATGTGCTTTCTAGTATTTGTTTGGCCACAAATGTTGGAATAATGTTTGAGATACCTCTGCAGATACATTCTACTGTCTCCAAGGTATTGTATACAGTTGCAAATATGCTGTAAATTAAGTCGATCTGTCCTTTAGTTCTGAAAGAAAAACTCAGTACCAGACCACCCTGTGAAACCATTCTGTATCTTGAGAAGTTGAGATCCCAGAGCTGAACAGCAATGGAATCACAATTCTGTAGGCAACCTAAGTTATCTTCTTTGATTTGTCCAAATTATGCACTGGGAAACTGAAATTTGTCCTGTTTTTCTGCCATATGATAAATTGTAGTTTTTCTTTTGTTTTTTCAGGAGGGAGGTCTTCATTTTGAAGTGAGTGCCCACTGTGATATTCAGTGTTACTTGGGAAAGTCAGACTCAGGTAGGCTTGTCTTGTTTTGGGTTTTTTTGGGGTTTTTTTAAGGCATCTGATGATAGTTTTATTGTAGAATTTTTTTTTAATGTATCAGGAGTTGTAACAAGAAGATTGAGATTGTTCATACAAGTACTTAAGTTTTATGTCTTTTAAAACTATTCAGTTTTCTAACAGTATATAAATGGCTTTGAGTAACCAGTACTGAGTACACTGCAGTATTTCAGACCTCTTAATTCCATAGCACATGCTAAGCTCTTGTTCTGTCTTAAAATTTTTTTTGGACTTAAATTCTCATTGGTGGTGTACTGTTCCTTGATTTCTTCTTATGCATGTTTTTTCAGAAATGATTAGGTAGAATGATAAAGATGCCAAGTAGCTCAAGTGATTGGAAAAAGTGCAGAATCTGGGTCCAAATCCTGGGAAGTCTGATTAAAAAGCAAAACAAAACAAACAAACCTTAATCAGGATCTCAGAATGAGAAACTAAAATGAAAACACCATTTCTGCCAAGCTGTGGTATTTGTTTTGGTCCCTGCTGTGCTGTGCAATAATGTTGTACTACTATGTAGAGAATATCATATGATCCTGGTAGTGTATTGGCATCAGTGGAGAGTTCTGTGTGAAGACTACTGGTAACATAATAACTTTTTAGTGGTATCCATTAGAAAGAACAAGAATAAAGATGTACTAGATCATACAAAGCCTGTACAATACTCATGCTCTTGTGTGCACCACACATGGAATTACTGTGGTTCTGCATTTCTTTAAGCAAATCAGATATGGACAATAATATGTTTAACCTCACATGCCTGCTTTGAAGAGAAAAAGTGGGTTACCTTTATTATTTTTGTCAGGACCCTCTGCAGGTACTGATCACTTGTGCTCAGAAGTAGATTGATGAAAGAAGCAAGTGTTATCTCTGTAAAAAAATCTGAAAATGAAAAATCTGTTATTGTTTTAGCAAATCTGCTCTGGCAGAAGAGTCTCACTCTGGACCATTCTTCCTGGGATGTGGATTCTGAGCTTGCAAGTGAACTTTATGAAAGATGGCAAAAAATAAGACGTGGGGAAGCCTGCAGGTCTGTACAGAATCTGTTAAGGTTCCGAATTCAAACCAGTACAGTGTTGTAAGAAAGAGTATTTCTGTTCTGGAGTATTCTTAGAAGAAACATTTTTGACCTTCCTTCACTCTAGTTATCTTGCAGCACCTGGAGTTTTAGAGCACCCCAGACAGCCCCAGCTTCCATTTCAATGTACTGTCAGCCATATGTAAGCATTTAGATGCCTGAGCTGTAGAATATAAATAATATTCTGACTATAATAACCCCACCACAGCTACCCAGTGTAAAAGCAGCTAAACAATATATTACCAGATCATTTCTGGAGTTGCAGTCATTTCAGAGTCAGATTCTTTGAATAACTTTTAGGGTTTTTAGCTCCTGGCCGAATGGCTACTGCATGGTGGGGATCTTGAGAAGGAAGCAGTCTCTGTGACTGAACATTTCTTGTACAGATGGTGCATCAGTGACATCAACCTTTTTCCAGAATGAGGATATAGAGCTGTGAAAAGTGCACTTGTGTTGCAGGTAGAAAAGGGGATGCACTTAAGTTGCACTAATGCTATTACTAGTTTGTAGCTTTATGGGCTTTATTTTGTGAAGAAAATTTTCAAGGAAAAATTAATGGATGTAATTGATAGGTATTGACAATTTTTTTTTCATTGTTTGATAGAAAAAAAGATAAAATTAACAAAGCTTTGTTTCTTTGTCAATAAAGCAGGAGAAGTAGTTTAGGACTGGCTCACTTTATTCACCAGAAGAAGCCTGAAGAGGAGTCTTTTGCCTTTTCCTTGCCACGGTTGACTACAGAGCCTGGCCTTACCATCAACTTCAGTGCCACAGCAGTTAAAAGTAGCATGGTGAGGACAGCTGTTGCTGTGCATTTTCTGAGTTGATGTAGGTTTAACTTGTTTAAATAATAAAGTCTGCAGTTAATATAAACTAGGACTGGAGATAGGATGTCCTGTCATTAAGGATGCATGCAGTTATGGGGTTGCTTTCCTTGTGCCTCTCTGCCTCGTCTAAGAGAAGTGTGTAAAACTAGTGAGAGACACTGCACTTGAGAGCTGAGCAAAGCAATGTGTCTTCCTCTCACACTGATGGCTATTTCTTTCACTTTTGTCAGATTTGGGTCACTACTAACCTGGCCTGGACCAGAACCAGTCATATGGAGATAATCTTCATATGCACATACTGTGAATTGCCTTAATACTCCTTTTGTGCCATTTAATTGTCAGTCACTATAGTGACGTGTATAACCTGCTTGTAGTCAGGCTTTTGTAAGAGAGGGCAGCTCACTAACTTCACCTTCTGTGGAAGAGCTTTATTCACATCTGCCTGCATAAATCAAAATCCAAATGAAAGGTTTGTTTTGGGCATAGAGGGTGTCTGTATTTTTGCACATGCAGTTCTTCGTGCACTCCTAGCTGGTTTTGCATATAACATATCTTGCTGTTCTTGCAGTTTCTGCACATACGATTGTATTTCATTAGGACAGAAGCCAAGTTTAAGTCCCTTAAAAATGCAGATCATGTTACCAGTGCTGAATTATTTTACCTTCCATTTCTCATGTATGTAGTTTTTAACTTATTCTTTTCCACTCCCAAACTATTTAGGTAAAATATTTCGTACTAAGAACCCTTCATCCTTCCCAGTTTACGTTGCAGCTTCTGCTCTTTCTTTACTACCCTGATCCCCAAGCTTCACTGAGCCTGCTCAAGAAATGGTAATGAGTTTTAACTATCAGGATACAGTTTTCCCTTTTAAAAGTTCTGTTTGCTGTGCCTTATGATTGTTGCTTATTGTTTGTTTTAATTTTTCAAAGTGGAGCTTGGTGGGGTTGGTGTTCTGACCCATTTGGGAAGATACAGTAATGTTCAGAGCAGCTCCGTGGATGATTCATGACTTTGTAATGTACCTGCTCATTGAAAAAAACCCAACCAAACAAACAAATTGAGCATATTTTCAGCAGATGTCTGCTAACTTTAAGCTATTAAATTTTACATTTAAATTTTAATATTTAATATTTAATATTTAATATTTAATATTAAATTTTACTTTAAGCTATTATATTTTACAATCTGAGGCTTAATGCAAGCTTGTGCAAGCTGCTTGGGTGAGAGGAGCAACCTGTAGAATTGGAGATGTGCATCTCCCTGTAGGGCTGGGTGAGAAGTATACAAAGTCTGTAAACTGATCAGTGAGGAGGGAAGTAATTAAAACTTCCAGTCAGGAAAAGTTTTCTTCTTAGCCTTTCCTTAGGTAAAAACACTGGCTGAAGAAGACATGGTCCAGAGCCAGGAATCCCTCTGTAAATGTTGAGGGCCATTTAAGCAAATGTTTCTATATTGTTCTGAACTTTGTTTCAAAATTGAGAAGATGTAATGAGAAATCTAGATAAGAGTTAGGTGAACACAGGCGTGGTGAGGTGGGCTAAAGTTCACCAAAATAAGCCTTGATTGTCACACTTAACTTTGAAAAACTGTGTAGCTGTTAGGGCTGTTTGCTTGGTTGGAGCCATTAGAGCTACTCAGGTGTTGAAAGTGTAACTTGCTTAGGTCCAAATTGCTGTGTAATTGCTTCTTTAACCTCATTTCTTTACATACATCTCTGTATGTGCATAAATTTGTGTGTATATGCACATTAATAACTACATCTGTTTGCATACTAAGTATAATTTCCACATAGACTCTTTCTTGTGGTTTGAAATTACATTTTCTCTCTATTTTCACACTTGTGTTTCTGCATATCTTTTAAGTTTACCAGAAATCACATTCAGTAACTGATTGTTTTTAAGCTAATGTCATAGAAAGTTATGACAAGGGAATTTCCAGCTCAGTGGAAATCAGTCCTCTCTAATCTAAATTTTACCCACTGGTTTACTTATGTCTGTTTTCAATACCTTAATGTCAAATGCCTATAAATTACTCTCAGGCAAATAATCAACTGCTCTAAATGAGTTCGATTTGCAAAGTATGTGAAAGAAAACAGGAATTTTTCCCAGAAAAATCATGAGCAGAAAGAGGGATATTTGAGTAAATTAGTGAGATTTGATAATGATTATTTCCTAACAGCTACATGGGCAGAAAAAGCTTTGGGGCCTTTGTGTGGCTTAGAAATCATATTTCTTGATTATGATCTTTTGCAGTACTGTATGCTGAGAGACCTAAGATATCCAGCCATTTTTTCTGTTTTCCAAATGTGTGGAATCCACATAAAACTGATTTGCAGCATATATTCTGTTAAAGTGCAGACCCACTGTATTTCACATCTGCCAAAATGCAATTGTAAAAGTATGCTTCACTGTAAAAAAATAAGTCAATGTACTTCTGACAGACTAGGTTTGAAGTGCTTAATTTTTTGTTTTGGTTTATTTAGGTTTGGCATAAATGTGCAAGATGTTAATTTCACAACCACTGAATTCAGGCTCATGGCTGAATGTCCTCACAGGGTAAGATGGATCATTTTGATAGCATAAGCACACTAGAAAAAACTTTTTCCAGCTACATCTGAGCTGGAAATACATTATTCCCAAGTGCTATTAATGCAGTTCAAAGTGCTTTCTTGATTCTCTGCCAGGCTTGTATCTTTGTTGTTGGTTTTTGGGTTTTTTTTCAGAGTTTGAGTCTGTTTTGAAAACAGCTACAGGGAGGGAGCATGGGCATGCTTGTATGCATGAGTGAACCTGTTGAAGAGGTCACCTGAAGAGGCATTCTGTGTTGGGACATATATTTAGCTCCAAGTTTACCATGAAGTGCTTGGCTTTTGGGTCAGTGATGTCAGAAGCTGCTCATCTTTTCAATAAAAGGAAATGCTGTCTGATAGTTCAAGGGAGGAGAAGGCTGGATTTCTCCACTTCACCTCAGTCTCATTGCAATCCCTAGATTGAAGTTGGAATACCATTCCTCTTTCTGGTTCTCCTGGCATCATTTGTAACACGTATGATAGCACTTGACTGTGTCACCCATGTGCTGAGCTGCAGTTGTACCCTGAAATGATGTGTCATGGGTGACAGAAATAGAGTAGATGCTGTGCCAGGAATACTCTGATGACCAGAGTACTGTCCAGGGTGCCCAGAGAATTCCTCTTTAAGCTTCTAGTTTGTGCAGAAGGCTGGAATTGGAGTTTTCCTTGCTGTCTGGACATACAGCAGCCACATCTTTAATATTAGTCATATGTAGATATGTGTTGCTGCACATATGCTTTAAGGCCTTAATGAAAGATTAGTACCTTATAAAAAAATCCAAAACTCTGTTTGCTACACTGATCAAAGCTGACCTTTACTTTCTGGCAAGAGATGTAAGAGTTGTTGTAAAAGACAGGAGACAGCAGTTTGTAAATCCTTGCCTGTAGGCTCATGCTGAAAAAAAAGAAGGTAGTTTGGAATAATACATGGGTAGGATGGAGTTTCCATAGTCCATACATCATACTCTTGACCAAATGGAAAAATAATGGTACATCTCTACATTAGTGTGTGTAATATCTCTTTTTCATTTGAGTGTTGAAGAGCTAGGAGGAACATGTATGGCTAGAAAGGTATTCAGCATTTATGAGACAGATCTTGCCTTTTTAATCTAATTAGTGTTTGTTAATATTGGCATTTTTAAACTTGTCATGATTTCCTGAGTCACTTTGTATACATATGTAATGAATTGTTAGGCTCACGTTTGAGTGTATATTTATCTTTGCAGGGAGTGACAGGGTGAAGTTTGCAAATGCCATATGTGGTTTGCTCTTATTGACTGTTAAATGCAGGTTCTGAAACTTTTTTGTATGTTCTTTTTTCACAAAATAGACTTAAGAATAAAAACATTTTGGACTGGAAGAGGTCAGAGAAGCCTTTAGTTCAGCAGCCATGAATTGAAAAATAATGAAGCAAGAGCCTATTTTGTGAAATGTGTGGTTACTCTGAGTTTTATTAGGGGTCTGACCAACCCTTTCTCAGAAGGAGACCCTCAGTTATGGAATATATAGGTTTAAGGCTATTTAAATATTTTGAATGGGAAAAAGAATAAACAACAGTATAAAAACCCCAATTTTACATTAATTCCAGACCCAGTGAACTAACTTCTGGTAGTTTTCTTCTTCAATTAATATGGTAGGGAGTTCACTTTGGCTATTTTCCAGTGACTCAAATGATCAACATATTTCGAGCAGTCCCTTTCTCACTTAAATCAAGTTGCAAGTCTTATGCTGGGAGTATAATGGTTGCCACATTTCCCTCTGCAATCAGTATACTGTCAGTTCTCATTGTGTTGTGAAGTGTTTCAGGATTCCTTGAATATGGAAGACACTGTGTAATTTCTTTTCCATCTGAGCAAATAAAAGCTGTTTTTAAAAATGAAGTAATACATTCCTCGTAACAATAAGTGCAATAATACGAACTTTTGCTCAAATAAATAACCTTATCTGATGTTTAATGCTGTCAAATTGAAATACTTTTGTGTAACAAGTAAGTTAGCAGTTATTTCACTATGCCAAAAATATCTTATGTGGTGCTAAGTAGAAATGTAGTGCTTTCTTTATTGAGATATTTAAAGACACGTTTTCTTGGAGTAAGGAGTGTACTTTTGTTTAACAGAATGGACATCAAGAGGATCCCATCAGCAGCAAATGCAATTCTGAGCTGCTTTGGTTAAGTTTACAGCCACTGGAAACCAGAAAAGTGGGTGTAATTTTTACACCAGTTGATTATAGAAGAGTATCTTCCCTTATTTTAATCAGGTAAGCCAAGGTGCAGTTGTAAGTGAGAATTGAACAACTCGGTGTAAAAAAGAATTTGCCAAATCTTGGAGCAGAGACAAATAGTCAAAACTTAGAAATCTGAATACCAGTGTAATAAAAATTGCTTAAAGGGCTTTTTTGCCTTATGTCTCTGTCATTAAAAAAGAGCCTTTTTTTCTTGATATGCAATCAGTGGGTTACAAAATGCATGTGAATGTACAGAGGCAATTTTGAATTAAGAGAGCAATACATTAGGTGGCTTGGCTATTTTCTGCTTAGCTGTATAATGGTAGAATTTAAGTGTCCAGTGAGTCTCATATGCAGCCAGACACTGGTCATCTCTGGAGGAAAAGAGTTTATGGAAGAAGAAACCATTTTTACTGGGGGGCTCTGTTGTTACCTGGTGCCAGTGGTCACAAAGCTTGTCTTTTGCTGTGTGAGGTTCAGTGGTGAGTGGTTCCAGAGGGATCCTGTTTGCATATGAGGAAAACCTATCCAGGTGTGGCCAGTTATTGAATTCTCTTACAGAAACAACTGTTCTGCTATTGTTCTCTTGCATCTGCATCTAGATAGAAAAATCCTGATTTTGCAGACTTTATGTTTTAGTGGCTGATGGCTTCATTTTTATGTTATGGCAGAAACAACTTGACTGTCCTGGATATGGTCAGTGTAGAAGGTTTTGGAGCCAAAGAATTGCTTAAAGTAGGGGGAAGATTGCCTGGTGCTGGAGGATCCCTTCGATTCAAGGTGCCAGAAGCTACACTGATGGACTGCAGACGACGTGAGTAAGAAGAAACGGGTGTCTGATTTTGTAGCTGCCTGTGTTACTCTGTAATGGTACAGATATGGTGCACTAAGTACCATATCAGTAATTGAGCTTGGTCATGAGAGCTGTAGATTATATTTTCTCAAAGCACTGAAAATAGATACAAATTCTAGAAATACACTACTGCAAAACAGTCCATATTAAAATGTTGATAAATTTTGAATTTTTCATTAGAGTGAAAGTAAAAATAGCAGTTTCTTTGTAAACATAAGAAAATAATTTTTAAGGGCTGTAAAATAATTTGCTCTTTTTTTTTTCTTTCTTTAAGAATTGAAAGACAGCAAGCAAATTCTGTCCATTACGAAGAACTTCAAAGTAGAGAATATTGGGCCTCTTCCTATAACAATTTCATCAATGAAAATCAATGGTTACAGCTGCCAAGGATATGGATTTGAAGTGTTAGACTGTCAGGAATTTTTCCTGGCTCAGAACTCATCACGAGAGATCAGCATAGTGTAAGCACTGACAAATTTGCTGACAAATTCACTTAAGTGGAAATTTGAAATAATTTATTTCAGTAACAGACACTCCAGTAGCACACCCTCACACAAAATTTGGTGAGCTTTGACTATGAATTTCATAAGCATTTTCCCTTTTCAGTACGGGTAATACTAATGAATTGATGATATAAAAGTTTCTTCATGAGACTTCATTGTTCTCAAAAACAGCCTAAATATTTTTATCAATGCATTATGAAGCAATAAAGCAAAAGATTTGTCACAATACAAGAGTAAGAAATGCTTTGCCACTGGCTTTTTAAAAGTTTGATTGTTACTTTCTAACTTGTTCCAAGTAGTCTGACCACAATCCAGTCATGTTTTCCTAACGTTGTACAGAGCCTAAAACTGATTGTTTTTAAAATCCTACTGAGTGAAAATCATGACTGAAATTTAAGTAGGGTGAATACTGCTATAATACAGTAACTGTTGTTTCATATGATTGGAAATTCATACCTTCCAGCAGTACCCACAGAAGCTGGATAATGGTCTGAGTCACAGAAGGAGGAGTGGAAGGAGACAAATCTGGTGTTTTCTTCTGCTTTCCATATATTTCCAGCCTTGTTGTAGACTTACCTTAGTACCTGGCCCTTCCTGCAGTAAAGCTGCCTGTATACTTGATTGCTTTTGATAAAGAGTGTTTTTGGCACCTCCTTAAGGGGAAAGCAAGTCCCAGGAATGTCAGTACTGTGAAGAGTCACAATAAAACCCGATACTTTACTGCTTGAAGGAGCCTTGACTCTGTTGGAAGCTAATGCCATTTGTATAGTCTAAACAGACAGTGGTCACTTATTTCACTGTCTTTTTTTCATTATTATTAAATCAGAAGTTAGGTTGTCTTTTTGGTATCAGTATGACCTGAGAAAATGAAATTCTGCTCAACAGTGGGGTACTGCTACAGCTGAAATAGCACCAGCTGTGTCTGCTTTTCCTGACAGATTCACTCCTGACTTCACATCTTCCTGGTGATCCGGGATCTCACCCTGGTGACTGCTGCTGATCTGGAGTTTCACTTCACACTCAACGTGACTCTTCCTCACCACCTTTTACCACTGTGTGCAGATGTGGTGCCAGGACCAAGCTGGGAAGAGTCTTTCTGGAGACTCACTGTCCTCTTTGTTAGGTAATGCTTCTAGTGCCTCTGCACCAGTTTGGAAGATACCCACCAGTGATAGATCAGCATCCACTTCTGTCTTGTGTTAGATTTTCAGGGGTGATAACACCAACTTCTCTACTTTGTCTCTCTCCTGAATGTCCTGCCAGCTGGCTCTGACAGCTTAAGTGTAATACAGGAGCTGGTGCAACAGAAAGGGACTACAGGGATCTAAAAAATCAGGAATTTCTGTTTTCCTGCTGAAAAAAATTATCCTACTGATTGGGAAGGTGGTTTGATAAATTACAAAGATTTTTATTCTGAGTGATTGATGCAATTAATACACCAGAGAGAAAGAAAGGATATATTGCAGCTTCATTGTAAGTTCAGAAGTATGGTGACATTTGTAGCCCATGTTATGCTAGCATTTTCTCTAGGAAAAGAAAGAGACTATATTGAATCAAAAAATAATGACATAACCATCATGAATGAACAGAAGATACTCAGAAGACTAATAGCTGTCATACAGTAATACCTTGCCATTGTGTTGTAGTGAGACTTGTTTCTAATTATCTTCAGACCATTTGATCTTCCTAGATGAAGAATCCTTGGATTTTTTTGTTTGTTGGATTAGTTTCTTTGTAAAGCTCGTGACTGAGTACTTGAGAGAATAACAAGCGAGGGCTATAAGGGAAAAGTGAAAAGACTTTTATTATCTTTTAATTATTATTATTTAATTATTAACTTATTATTTGATCTTAAACTGTATTTTGAGTTTTCTCATCTGTTGTCTCACTCTAGAATTGACTAATAAAATATTTGAGAAGTGTATCTTGTTAGAAACTTTTTAAGCTCTTTTACTAAATACACCTGAAAATTGAAGGTGCTGATATCTGTTGTTTTCTTTGGCAGTTTGTCCCTTCTTGGAGTGATTCTGATAGCCTTCCAGCAAGCTCAGTATATTCTAGCAGAGTTCATGAAACCAAGACAGAGGCCAAATCCAAGTTCTTCACTGCAGCAGAACAGCAACACTGTTGACGTAATCAGCTCTGAGTCCTACAAGTAAAATACTTGTTTCTTCTGAATTTCTTTTTTGTACTCTGTTTATCATGGAGCAATGCTTTCTGTTTCCGGTTTGATATTGCTGTGAGCTGCTTTAGAGGAGTATTTCAGGTGACTTCTTTCCACTATTGTGGTATATATTTATCTCCACAGAACAGATATGGAAGAACTCGAGGTTTTATTAATATTTTATATTTTAAGGGTAAAAATTATTGGATGGAAGTAAAGGTTGTACCATGTATGGTAGCCATGGAAAGCATGGAAAAATAAGTTAATGGTCCTCAAATCTGACCCTCTTGGGTGGTCATATAGGCACTTATTGAAGCATTGAAGTGTGTTTGAAATCTGAGCATATACTTAGTCTTGCTCAACTCCCACTGAAATTAGAATGTGCTTAGCTGGTATGTGAATATGCCCCCCTTTCTTTTCTTACAGAAATACCTCATAAAAGACAATAGCTTCATAGATATAAATAAATCTCAATTTTTTTTTTCTCCAGGGGAAGCTGCAAGACATTTATGGATTCTTTCAGTTCCTCAGATAAAGGTAAAGGGAAGGGCTTCCTGTCTGTAGGAGCTTCTTCCAGCAGAAGTCAGAATGCAGCAAAGAGAAGTCCTGCAACCTACAGTCACTCTCAGAAGAAACACAAATGTTCAGTTTACTACAGTAAGCAGAAATCAAACACAGGAGCTGGCAGTGCCATTGCAACTTCTGAGGAGAAGCAGCAGAATCAGATTGCAGAGAACCAAATCTCAGCCCCAAAAGAGGACATTTGCACTGATGTTGTCAGTGAGAACTGGCTAACTCTAAAATATGCAAATGGCATAAACGTTAACAAGAATTTAACTCTTCCAGAAAACTTTCTGGGTAAAGAAGAAAGTGCACTGAAAAATACAGTTCTCATTAAAACTACTTCTTCAGAGTGTGATCTGAAGGAAGATCTTCAAACATGTATGTTTCCTAAGGAAACTAACCTTAAAACTTCAGAAAATCTAATTGAGTTCAAAGAACAGGAGTTCTGTCCTGTGAAGATGTCCAAGAAGCTACCTGAAAGTCACTTGTCCAGAAATTCACCTCAACAACAGCCAGAACTGCAAGAAGTTTCTAGGAAAAATAGTGGTAATTTTTTTCACTTTCTGTCAGTTAAAATTCTTGGGTGAAATCTTCTGTTGAGTTCACTGTGATGAGGATTTTGCATGGGCTGAGGAGTTGTATTTTTTTGTACGTTCACTATGATTTATCTGTTACATTGCTAAGGAAACAGCTTGCATTAAAAGTTGTTTCATAAATCATAGATTTGCCTTGCTTTACAAAGTTGAAGCTGTAGCATTTTAATGGTTAAAATAACTGATTGAATAGATTTGCATATAAATCACAAATTGCCCTTGTAAAATATTCATGAACATCCCAGTTTGCAGTTTTCAGATCCACTGGAAGTCTGGTGTTGGATTTTTAGTCACCAAGCATGTACGTTCACTGCTGGATATTCAGAACTCCTATGATAAAACCCCCTAAAACAAGAAAAGCTGACAGTACAGTATTGGGAAACTATTTTGTAGGAATCTGCAGGTCAACATTTCTCTTAGTAACTGCATAGCTGTATGTTTTATCTTGATTTTTTTAATCATGGAGCTAAGCTTTCTGGAAAGTCTTAACTTCACCATTGAGAATTTGAAGAGCAGCAGCCCAAGAGCAGGGTAGGGACAATGTGACCCCTGTAAACTGCTTTACTCTTAGGTGTTTGGCAGAGTAGTGGAATGCTGAAGACTGGCATTTGCTGTAGCTCTGGCAATTAATGAATGAGGCATCACTGAGGGATTTCAGGCCCTGGTGTAGGGTGTAGTTGTTATCCTGGGCCAGTTGCTTCCCGTTGTGTTGTTACCTGTGAGGCAGAGCCAGGTACACCTGTGCTGTGTCAGGGGTGGGCACAATGATTTCACTCATATTTACAAAAGACTTCAGAATTCTTCATGTGCTCCTAAACTGCAGTGTTCTTCATTCTTTGCTTTGAATCAGGAAGTCAGGTGGAAGAAAAAAGTAATCAGTAAAGCTGTCTTAACTGTATTTATGTGCACAGGAAACTAACTTTGAGTACAGGCTGTGGAAATCACAGCTATACAGAAACCAGTGAGGAGTTACTGAACTTATCTTCATTGGCAAAACTTCCGCTTTGAGAGAGTGTTTCAGGAGTGCTGGCAGTGACGTTTTATTCAGGGGTAAAGCACTACAGGTCATCTGCCATGCTGTCTATTAGCAGTTGTGTTTTTCTGCTCTCTCAGGGAATGGGAGTACTTCTGCGTTTCAGGAAATTTTGTAGGATAAATGAAGTCTGAAAAGTGCCCTCCTTGCAATGTTTGTATCTGATTGTAGTTTACAGACCTATTTTCCTGCAGTTGGGGAGTCTTCAGCACTTCAGGTACCTGCATGTTTGTATGCTGGAGAGCAACTGGAAGTATTTTAGAGTTCTGGCAGCCTCCCCTGCCTGGTGCCTCCCCTTGATGTTTCATTCACAAGGGCTGCTTCTGCAGTCATCATGACTGCCTGGTTCAGAGAGGAGAAAGTGGCTAACTTGAAGCTAAGATGTAGTTGGTTGTTAGGCAGGAAACTGCAAAAATGTTTGCGTGTGCCTTTCCTGTTTGAGAAGACCAGTTTCAGTATGGGAGGCAATGACTTCTCTTATGCAGAGCAGCTGAGAGTCTTGGTAGCAGATGATGGAAGCATGGTATCTGAGATACCTGGAAGTGATCAGAGCTGATCTGTCTTGTCCAGCATTGTCGTGGTCCAGGTGGAGGACTGTGGCTCAACTGGGCAACTCAGCTAGTTGTTGAGGCAGGCATCCTTTTGTTTTCTTCATCTATTGGCTTTTGTTACACAAGAATAATAATTCTTCCTCACAAGCCTCTCAGATAAATGAATTTATAATGCAGAGCCCATCCTGAAGAAAATATTATTTTCTTTGTCTTCGTGGTGAATGCAGAGAGCACTTCAGAGATGTAAAGAGGCTGTGCTTTTTTTGATCTACCCATTTTTGAGAAGCCTCCTCCCCACCCAGCTTGCAGTGTTCTTTTTTTTTTTTTTTTTTTTTAAGCCAAATATTCTCTGGCTTCAGATTCTGCCTTACAGACCAATGGCTGGGACCTCAGTAGCTCAAATTCAGATGGAGATGAGCAGGACTTGGGTGATGTATGCATGTGTGTGCTCAGAAGTACGAATCAATACAGAGTTACTTTCTGCAACTGCTGTGGAAGTTTTTATACAGCATTAGCTTTTGATTTTGAATTTTTTGGCATTGTCATCCTGGAAGTTAGTCTTCCAGTGTTTTGGAAAGCTGCACAAGTCTGTTTTTAAAGAAAGGAAGAAGGTATTGTGGCTATGATTGGGAGCCCATCCTCTCTGCTGTCAAAGTGATGCTACTGTTATTAATTTTAGGGAATAGCCAGCAAGTGCCTCTCAGGAATGAAACAGAAAATTGTGAGAGTTTAAAGAAGCAGATCAACCTAAAGCCCTCCACAGAGAAAAAGATAAATAAAGCACCTAAGGAAGAGACTCCATGCTGCGCAAAAGAGGAGATTACTTCTTCTGAGGTTTGTATTGTAATCTTTTTCTCTTTTCAAATTTGAAGTGATCTTTTTGATGTTTACACACAGACATGGGTATGTATTTGAATTTAGGGACTAATACATACAGCCACGGATCTGAAACAGTGTAAATCAGATAAATGAGAAAGTACATAGATAGATTGAGGGTACAGCAGGCAGAAACGTAATGGATTGGGAAGCTGATGGGAAGAATCACTTTTCATCCCTGGTTTCTGAGCACAATAAACAAAGCAGACTGTATCTGTTGTTGCAGGCAGTGTAAAACACTTAAAGGACTTAATCAGGTAATAGGTAAACCCAAGAATTTGGATTTTGTTTGTGTCTTGTCTACCGGATGGGAATCTTGGCAAGAAGGTGTAAGGAGGAATTGCTTACCATGCTTAAGAAATATGTATCATAAAAGACAGGGTCTGCTCTTGTTTGGGGAACTGTTGTTACAAACTTCTTTCTCTGTGTGGCTGATGGTGCTCAGTTTGTTTCTTGCATTTTTATATTTTATTATTATTATTTATTGGTTAAGTTAGTCCATAATTTCCTCAGCTGTAATTCAAATGAATGTGTTCCCCACCCCCCAGCTGCTGAGGAAAGGGAGGATTTATTGCTGCTAAACTTGCACACAAACTGATCATAAATCTGGCAGATGTTTTTTTGGTTTTGGCACATTGGGAATTTTATTGACTGCTTTCCTTTTTCTCCCCCAATTTTTTTATTTCCCTTGAAGACAGAGCTAGATGCTGTGAGAGGGAAGATGCTAACAGTGGGAATTCAAAAATTTCTCCTTCATCATCTGTTGATGTCTTGAAGGACAGTCTTGGAAAGGCTGGTCAAATTGATGGTGCTGGAAGGAGGATGTGCTGTGGGAAGGCATTAAATCATAAAATAACTATGCATTTGGGTCGTGTAGTTTTGTCCAGAGAAATTAAGCTAGCAAAAAACAATGGACTTCATCTACTAAGGTGACTTCATTTTATAATGTATGTGTTGTCTCAGCTCATGTTTTTACCTTTAGCAAGAAGATGCATATAGGAAGAAGAAGCCTCAGGAGAAGAAGGAAGGAAATGTACCAACTATGAATTGGAATAGAAATAGAACATCTAGGAAAAATAAGAAGAAGAACATTAATATAGCTACAAGGTATGTATTTATTGTCTCACTAAATCTTGAAGAAAGCCAGAGCTGCTGTACTGTTTCCACAGATTTTGCATAGTACATTAGGCAGGATTGCTTTATCTATTTAAATAAACACACTTTAATCCTGTCCTGAGCCTTTATTTTTAAGAATGTGCAGTACTAAGTATCACAAACAAAACAAAAAAACACAACTTTTTTTTTTCCTATTTGTAAATCTGCACATATGTAGACACACTCTATTCTGCATACCAGTGGTCAATCTCTGTTACTGCCTGGAATTTGCTGTCTGAATCCTGGATGATTAGCTTCCTTTCCACTGGGTACTATGTGGATAAAATCCAGTCATGTATTCTCTTCAGTAAGAAAAGGAAAACAGGATTGTTGAAATTATTCCACCTTCAGGAGAATCATCTGCATTACTAAGTAACTGAGGGAAAGTTGTCTTTTAGTAGTTTTGAAAGAGGAAGTGAAATATGTGAGAAGTGGCAGCAGCTTCCAGTTTTTCTGTAATGATAAAAAAGATTAACTGAGAGCTACTGAGAGCACCTTGGAAAGTTAAGAGAGTTTTTTCCCCCTGAAGTTTTATTTAAATGCATTTCTCAAGTCACCTGTAAACCGCTCTCAGTTATTTTTTCATAGTTTTAAAATCTAAGTTACTCGGATTGTGGTAAAAATACTATTGAGGTCAGTGGACTTAGCAGGGAGATTTCAATTCTGAAGGGGCTGTTATAACTCATTATAAACAAATTGCTATTAATTGTGTGGGAAGTCAAGGTGTGCTGTATGCACACCTTTTTGGATCAGAAATGAAATAACTGAAACTTGGTGTCTGTTCCTTGAACTGATTCTGCAGTTGTTACTTTCTGAATTAAGATGTAACCATTTCCTTCCTGTAGAAACATGACAGCTTCCTTTAATACCCTATGATGACAATATTGGATCCAGATATTTCAGTTTTACTAGCAAAAACTTAAGATTACTTCAGGTGATTAGTTATAACTATATGCCAGTGAAACAGATGTAGAGACACTTTTTTCTGTCTAGGTCTTTGTACAGTGGGAGGCTGTGCTTCTCACTAGAAGAGCCAATGGCCTTCTGCAAGTGCAATAGATAATGGAGTTAGACATTTACACATCATTTTGCTTCTCCACCTGAGAAGCAGCAGTCTGTGGGGGGAGTTATTGCACCTTGGGAAGGGTTTTTTAGGTTTCTGTAAAGCTGGGGAATAAGACGACTGAACCTCCTCCTTGTCCCCCATCCTGCCTCAGTGGCCATGTGATTTGCAGTGTTTAATGCCTGAAAAGTTGAAATGCAGCTGAAATGTAAAATGCAACGTTTCTTTGGGTGTGTTTGCATTAGGGTCCCTGAGCAGAGCGAGTTGAAGCATCTGTGCAGTGAATTTGAAAGGCCGGATCTGAGAACGAATATTGGATTAAGAGCCTGGTGTCCTCAGGGAAACAGGGAGAACTGTAAAGCAGACCAGAAAGCTGGGAGCTTGTCTATACAGGGAGAAACAGGTATGCAATCTTAATTGTCTTAAAATGGTGGAAGAAATTTAATATTGTTTTTGTAGCTGTAGAGCTGTATTCCTTCCTTGAAAGACTTTTGCTTCCTCCTTTTTTTTTCTTTTCTTTTTCTTTCTTTTTCTCTTTTTTTTTCATTTTCTTTCTTTTGCTTTTTTTCTTGCTTTTCCCTTCCCTTCCCTTCCCTTCCCTTCCCTTCCCTTCCCTTCCCTTCCCTTCCCTTCCCTTCCCTTCCCTTCCCTTCCCTTCCCTTCCCTTCCCTTCCCTTCCCTTCCCTTCCCTTCCCTCCCTTCCCTTCCCTTCCCTTCCCTTCCCTTCCTTCCCTTCCCTTCCCTTCCCTTCCCTTCCCTTCCCTTCCCTTCCCTTCCCTTCCCTTCCCTTCCCTTCCCTTCCCTTCCCTTCCCTTCCCTTCCCTTCCCTTCCCTTCCCTTCCCTTTGTTTTTTGTTTGTTTCTTTGTTTTTTGTGACACTAAGGCAGCAGGACTAGCATGATGAAGTGCCTGTATTAATGCCTGCTCACTTCTGAAGGGCTCTGCATGCTTTCTCAGTGGGGTTGGTTGGTGGTGCGAAACAGAAAATGAACCCATTTCAAAGCCATAATCTGTCAGTCCCAGGTGGAGGACTGGCAGTCTACTTGTGTCAAATTAAAGCCAGTGTTAAGCAAACTGTTTTGCAAAGGCCACCTCTGAAACAGGCAAGCTGGTTTTCCAAACCACCAGTAGCGTGGGTACCTGCTTCCTGCCTTTCCAACAGGGTTTTAATCAGCCTGGCAATGGGGAAGAGGAGGGCTGAAGAAGGTATCAATGTTTATAGGATTGTCCTTTGCTTCTCTGAGTTACTAAGAAAGGAGTATCTATCATTTATGAATTCATGACTTGCAACGTTTGTCATTGCTTTTAGCACATGTGTTCCTACATCCAGGATATGTTTAATGTATCAACTGTAGATTTCAAAGAACAGTATGGGCTTCCTGTTTAAAAAAATCATTGTCTCTGACTGCACTGTACCCTGGCTTGCATTCATTTAACTGAGGATGTTACTTAAGTCATCAACTCAGATTAGAGGCTGGCGCATTCATTTTGAAGGCTACCAGTAAATATTATTTTCTGTCCTATTGTCAAGAAAATAGAGAGAATCTGTGAATTCATGCTTTGGATGACTTTTCTCTGAATATTTCTTTAACGTTTTATGTTGGTTTGTTTTTTCAACTTATCTAGAAAGCTTTTACCAACGATCCAAAAAGAAGTGTTTGGAGAAGTTTTGTTCTGATTCAAGCTCAGATTGTGGAAGTTCGTCAGGAAGCGTTCGTGCCAGTCGTGGGAGCTGGGGTAGCTGGAGCAGTACCAGCAGTTCTGATGGAGATAAAAAGCCCATGATTACTGCCAGGCATTTTCTTCCCTCCAGTAAGTTCTTCAAATATCACCTCTGCTGTGTAGTGGGCAGAGTTTCAGCCTTTTTTCTGAATAGAAAAGGGGTACCATGGCTTGGAGCACATAACATACCTTTTATAGGTGACAGCATCTCTCAGAAGTACAAGGAAAGATTTTAACAACTTGGTACTTAAAATAAAACTACTGGAAGTTTTGTGGAGATGGAGATGAGCTGTCAGGCTACAGAGAAATTGTCAGACTGCTCTGAGAAAGCTGCATAATTAGTTTTCATAAAAAGATGAAAGAACTGAGGGTCACCAGTCAAAGCAATTTCTTTGATTGAATTCATGCTACATCACACTAGTAAAATATTATTATATATTCTAATAAAAATACAACCTTTCTGTTAGAGTTAGTTAAAAAATTGAAAGTAGGTCAAATCTTAGGATGGTGGTGTTGAATGGCAGTATTCAGAGCTTAAGTAGCCTGGGGACCTGAGCTACTTGACTGTATGAGAAATGGGAACTGTGGGTCATTGCTGCAGTTTTTTTTGAATGCCTAAATAACAGTATAAGAGTTGAAAGCCTAAACCCTGCCTCCCATCACTATCCAGACTGATGTATTTTAAAGAAAGTGCTGAAGTGACACAAGTAAAACCAGCTTTGAGTAACTGAAAAAAGCTGTTTAGAATAATTTAAAATCCTGCATCAACTTAAATTTGTTTGTATGTATAAAACTTCAGACTACCAAAAGATATATAATATGTGAAGCATCTCAACCTGTGATATAGGAGGTGGTTTATTGGATGCATGTGACTTACCTGTCTGTTCAAATTGTAATGCCTCTTAAAAAACAGAAAACAAGTAATTCCAAATTTAAAATAAATTTAGTAGTAACAAAGAACCTCTCCATCAAGAATATGGTAATCACTTCTAAGTTATAAAATACATTTAATGTCATGTGGAAGTAGATAGCATGCTTTGGACTAAATACAGTTAGTGGTACTCCAGCCTGAGAGAAAACTTGGTTGACACTATTGATGTGTCTCTGTGTGTGTATGTATATTCTGTGCATACTTCTTTTTTAGGATCTTTGATTTTCACAGTCATTCTTTTCTTTAGGAGAGAATATTTCACAAAATGATTTCCCATCTGAAACTCCTATCACTTTAAATCTGTCTCATAACATCTGCAATACCAGGTAAAAAATTTGAATCTACACCTGTAAAACATTGAAGAAACACCACCAACTTGAAATCTTGTCTCATTTTGATAAATTACACCTACCTGTTCTCTTGGCATTTTTTGTTATCACGTAATTGTACTTCCTACTTGGAAGAAGAATCTTCTTCAGTTGGTAAAAACACATGCGCACTATGGATTATACTGGGGAAACAAGATAAACACTTCCAAATGTAAAATAAAATCGGGAGGAAAAAGGAAATTGCTTTTCCCTCCTCTCATTTATTTCAGATTGTAGCAACTTACTACATTTCCATTAGCACTCAGTTAAATTTAATTAGTAATGTGGTGAGGCTATGTTGGTTTTTTGGTTTTTTTTTTAAATGGTGGGAGTGAGACTTTCAAGTTGATGTTATTCTTTTAATGGTAATAATGAATAATGTTCTCCTAGGATATACAGCATGAAAATTGATTTCCTCCCCACCCCCTATTCCTTTCTACCTCTTTTCTGTAGTAGAGATAGCATCTACAATTTTTATTTCTGTGAGTCCTCATTTCACTTCTCATTCATGACTCTGTTCTTCCTAGCAAAAATAATTTAATCTTTTTCTACTGGGATTCTGGTGCTTGAAAATATTCCCTTTCCACGCATACTAATTTCTTTGATAGGATTTTATTAATTTGAAAATGTTCACATGTGCCTAAGTATCTTCATGCACAAAAAAGCAAACTTGCCTCAAAGTTGTTGGGAGCATTAAAACATTTTAAGAGATCCTGGTTACCTTCATGCACTATAGATTGTTACCCAGTTTTATAGAAGGGCTGTTGAATTAATTTGCAATAGCTTGATACTTGGTAATAAGGATGTATTAATTTTATTAATTTTCTATGTGTAATAAGCAGCTGGCTTTTAATTGGGAAAAATGCTGTTCAAAAAATTGCATAGGGGTAATTCAAAACAAGAAAGATCAGTGAAGAAAGTTGTAAAACAGTTGCAACCATGATGTTCATTAGACTGTTTTTTGTTTGGTTTTTTTTACATCACTGTATATTTCCTTTGAAAGAGTTTGGATTATGAACCATAACAGTGCTTAGACTTAATAAATTACATTTTCTTTTCATTCAGCAGAGACATGAACAGCATCCCTCAATATCCTGAAACATTATGTCCCAATTTCAGTGACTTAGCTGCAGATCCAGACAAAAATAAAGGTCAGTTAAGAACTGAAGCAATTTTTTTGCACACTTTGTCAAGCAGTTTCAGTGATGTTGCTAATAGCACTTGCATACACCAACTCTATAGTTATGTTATTAGAACTTTACTTCTAAACAAGGTAAGAGCAAAGCTACCAAATGAAAGTTTATAACCCTGACCTTTTTTTGCTGCATTTTCTCTGTGTGAAGACAGCATTTAGCTTTTGATTCATGTTTTAAGTATTATTTGGTTTTTCATCCCTTTGCTTTGCAAAGATGTATGTAGAAAATTAGTGTGGTTGGAAGATCAAGAACTTGGTTTCTGTGTCAAAATGAAGCTTGGTATCAAATGACACATGACTGTTTTTCTCTAAATTTCCACAGCTGGGGTTTGCTCTCTTTGAAAGCAGTAATGAATGAGCTTGGGTTAAGCTTTTGAAACTCCTGAGTTTTCATTTTATATACCATATTAAGTTTTTGAGTGGGATTCATAAAAGCAACACGCTTACATGGTTGTCCTTTCTATTGCAGAGTTAACCTGTGGCTGGTAGGATACAAATGCTGATTAAGCTTTTTTCCATGGTAGCAGTATTTATCATATCTATCATGTGAAACAGACCTAGCTTTGCAACTCTTGTCTTACAGAGATGGCTGAATTGGATTTCTCCCTTTGTCCAGCTCTCTGTTCTCACAGAATTGATATGAACCAAATTGTAGGTAGTCAGGACACTCAGTCCACAGAGAGCAGCACAGTCAGTGCTAACCCTTAAGGGGTAAATACAGCCATAACAAGTGAACATGTTTGGTTGTGCATGGCTTTAGTCTATCAAAATCCCAGTCCTGTTCCTGATGCATTTGTTCAGTTGAAAATGAGAGGTGATTACTGACTGATGGTGGGGGTGAGGGAGAGGCTGGTGGGCATTGCATCCCTGTTGTCTGTCCTGCTGTGAGGAAGGGTGCAGCCTTAGTGCTGGTGACTGGTGACTTAAGGACTCTTTATTGTTGAGTTTCAGCCTCTCAATTTTAAGTCTTTTTATATATTTTGAGATTTGTTTAAAGATGGACGTTCCGTACTGTAACAATCACAAAAGAATGTAAAATTAGATTGGTTAGTATAGTCTAGACTTTTCATTGAGCATACAGTCCTTATTGTGGGTCTGAGAATCAAGTGTCATGATGTACAGAGCTTGTGGAGCCTCCTTCTTGTTCTGCATTTCATTCCCCTTTCCCTCTCTAGGTCTTTACCCAACAGGAGACTTGTGGCCTGCCCCGCCAGTCTGCTTGACAAACAGCTTAAACTACAACCTCGAGAATAATATACCATGCATGATCCAAGAAACCCCCTCTGTCCACAACAGGCAAGTTGTGTTTTATGTAAAGAGTATGGATAATGCTTTGGTCAGGTTTATGTGATGCAGAGTACTATGCTTCTTGTCATATATTTGTAAGTGTTTAAGTTGATAATTAAAATAAAATTCTTGCTGTCACTTCATTCTTAGCTCTGGTTGGGTTTGCTCACCATTAGTATATCATGATTACTCTTGCTAAGACAATTTCAGTGGTGTTCCTGCTCCTATGTAGATACTCCAGAACTTTTTTCAATTGTCATTAAATACTTTTTGGAAATCTTTTTTATTTCTTCGATTTCCTTTGCATGACCAGGCAGAGGGCATAGCTTTTAGGTTTGTATTCCCCTCACTAAATACACAGCTTCTGTATATCATGGGGCGGATTATGCAGTGTGTACTCAGGTTAAATGGCACAAGCAGATGTTGTTAAAAAAAGGCAAATAGTCCAGTTTGAAGGTGATGTGAGGATAAAAGTTGGTCTGTGTGAGACTCTATGTAGATTTGGGTCAGTCTTCCTGTAGTAATGAACTTGAGTAATTCTGGTACTTCAGACTTGCCACATGACAAATTTTAGTAATGAAAGATACACCACAAACCAGTGAGAAGTAGTACTTTGCCACCACATAACAGTGACATGCAGCCAGTTCTTCAGGGCATATCTTGTCATCTGAAATGACAGAGGGGTCATGTAGAAATCCCCAGTTGATGGTCTTGTGATTCCAAGCAGCTTGCTAACCTCAGTTCTAACTCTTGTGTCAACAAACTGCAGCCATAATGATTGGAAGCAATGGCCAGTGGTCTGCTCAGCTTTTAAGTCAGATGAAATATATCCTGATTTGAGACAGATTCTGTATTATACTACTTTGCTTTTATGCACCCATCTCAGTTTAGACTTCATATATGAAAATTCATGTAGTCATTTATTCACATATAGCAGTGATAACTTAGGATAACTCCTTGCCTGAATCCTAAAGCTGAATTAGAACTGCTTGATCTGAAATTTTTATATGCTTGTTTTGTCCAGACTTGGGCTTATTCAAGCTCTCTGCATATCTGGACTTTTTCCACTTCTGAGATATCTTTAAGAATTGCTTTCAAAAAGTCTCCTTGAAATTCTGAAAATACTTAGTCAAAACAGATTTAATTTAAATGTGTGAAGCATTAATTATCAGGACTTTAGCACTTGTGGTAGGGAAAAATAGAAATTTCCATTTAAATGGTTGAGAATGCATTACATTTTCTTCTATTTCAAATCACAGTATTTCACTATTTCACTATACCATTTCCATGGTTGTGGGAAAGAAGTACAGTTATTTTATTTTTACAGAGGAAGAAGCTGAACCCATTTAGGTGTTGCAGGAGTCTGGTAGCTGTCATTATAACTTGTTCATTCTCCCAGAGTAAAAGGCTCAGTGAGAGAATCACTGGTTTTATCTAGTGGGACAGAGTAGATGCTCACAGAATTGGCACGTAGAATGTAAAAAGCCTCACCAGCATTTACAGTTGTTCTGCATCCAACAGCTTCACATTAAATAAGTATTTCTAAATAATTTTCAGAAGTTCTGAAAATTGTTTCTGACAGCAGATATTTTTTTTTTTCATTGGAACAGCTTCATTGACTGGAATGCAGCTTGTGACAGCCAATTTTCCAACATGTATTGTCCACTAGAGATGAACGAATATGGTGCTTTCCCAGAAGGTAAGATTAAATAAAGCTTATGAATTATCACTGGGAGTGCTTTTTTTTTCTCTCACCTTTTGTAGAATAAAAGGTTGAGCTGGTCTATAAACATCTGGACATTCATTGCTAAAGTGGACTTCATGGTTTCCACCTCACTAGTCTGTAGCTATAAACAATGTCTGCATGTGGTGAATGAGAAGACTTCTTCAGATGGAGTTTTTAGGCATGAAAAGCCAGTGTACAGGACTTTGAGAGGGAATAGAGAGAAGTGCTCGTGACCACAGTATTACACAAATCTTTTTGCACAGTTCTCTTTGTTTCCCCTCTGGCAGGCTTCTGCCTTCCAGCGTGTGAAACAGAAGGCCTCTTGTGACCAATTACCTTTCCAGGCTAGAGTTTCTTGGCTTAGGAAACACATTGGCAGCAACCTAGCATTCTTTAGCATTACCTAAGCAATAATTAAAGGTCAGGCTACAGTATCACAGGCAGCACAGTGATCCCTTGGGTGCTTAGAGCTGAGGCATGTTGGCAGCGAAGTCTGGGTAGGCTCTGCCATGCACATTCTGTGGCTAATAAAGACTGTTTTCCAGTAAAGAGATTGCCAAGTCTTTATTCCGCCCTCCTGACAGCAATTTGTTAGTGAGTCCCTAGTACAGAGTGGTAATCTTGTTAACAGAAAATTGTTAGGCTTTGCTGCTGTGCTTCCCTGAAGGTTCCTGAAGTCACTGAAGGCTCTTGGAGGCACAGGTCAGGTCCAGCCTGGCTCTCCCTGCAAAGATGTAGTGTTCCTTCACAGAAATGTTAGTAGCATTTTTTATTGCAAAAGCCTTATTTTGTCTCCCTGGTTTTCTGAACGGCAGAAAACATGAACTATCCCAGTGGCTTCCCGGGTCCTGCAGCGGTGCAGAATACAGCCTTCCTTGACCAGAACTGTCCCTCCACCTGGAATGCACCTCCCGGCATGCCACCCACCTGGGAGCCCACCAGTTATGTCAACTCCACAGTGAGTGTTGTCCCTGCAAGGCACTGCCTCCATCTGTCTCTTCTGAGCCTTCTCTGCCCATTCCTGTGTTGCTCCTGACTGTTGCTCCCATGTTCTCCGTGAATCCTTTAAGTAGCCTGAGGTGTGTGTTTGATGCTTTCACTGGTAACATGGCTTTTTCCCAGTTGTTGGTCAAGGTTGTTGCTTAACCTTGCCTGTGAAATTAGAAGACAGAGCCATTTGCCTGAAAATTGACTAAAATCATCTCGCATAGGGAAAAACGTTTTGGACTTGCGTAGCCTACTGAGACTTTTTTCCTATCAAAATCAGCCTTTCCAGATGAGATTAAAACACAAAGAGTGCTGACAGCAAAACCCAAAGAGATGTGGAAATTGTAGAGCTGAATGGATAGCTGCTCTCAGTGACTTTGACGGGGTTTTTTTTCTAGGAAATCCAAGTGATTTAAGCTGGATTTGTGCAGATTTTGGAATGCTGACTTTGACCTGTTACGCTCTAGCCTAGCCATGTTTATGTCATCCTTTAGTGCAATGTAGTGACTTCAGTTCAAGGTGGTCTTTAATTGTTACCACCTTCTCTTCAGTTCATGTTTCATAATCTTCTATTTTAGGATTTTTTTAATTACAGTTGGATTATTTTGAATACGACTAACCAAATAAAGCAAGACATACTTCCAACTGCAAAATCTGAAAGTTCTGCTGTGTTGAAAAGTAGCAAAAATGGTAGAAGACTGTTTCCTAAAATAAATGTGACTTTATTTCATATTTTATTCAGGAATGCCAGGAAACACAGAAGGTAAAGATTGGAAAATGCATTAGATAATTCAGTTAATTTCCCTTGTGAGCTTTTTCCCACAATACGTTTCAGTGTTTCATTCAGTTTTAAAAGTCCCAAGACTTCTATGACCTTCTCTGAGAGACTTCCTCGCAGACTAACACATCTTGCCCACCAGGAGGTTCTTTATAAGCTTTCGAAATTTTCTAAATAAGTTCCCTTGCTCCCAATAATAGTCTTTTCTATTCTGAATACCCCTCTCTGCTCCCAGGAGAGTGCAAAGTCTTTCAGTACCAACACATACTTCAACCTTTTCCTTGTCATTTCTTCGGCATCCTTCTCTTCTAACTCTCAAAACATACATGATGTTCTCATGTGTCTTCCATTTCTTCTTGTTTTTCCTAACGGATTGACCAGAGATGAATATTGTGTTCCTGTTACAGTAATATTGATCCCATGCAGGGAGGAGCTCATATGGCTTCATTTAGCCAAGTGCCTTTGCACACACATACACTGATGCTTCTCTACTGTTTTCAGCAGCCGTATTGCTCTCTAAACTCAGGTGCAACAATTTTCTGCTTGTGTGTTTCCTGAGTTCTCTGCATAAATGCTGCTTCCTCCCATTTAGTACTGCATGTCTGTGTTTTCTCTGGCAAATGGTCCATTTTGCAGTTTCCCATGATAAATTTCATCTTGCCCTACAGCCCTACCTCTCGAGCACCCGAAGCTTGTCTCCCATGTCTGGACTTTTTGGTTCCATCTGGGCACCTCAGAGTGATGTTTATGAAAGCTGCTGCCCCATCAGTGCCACAACCCAACACTCAAACCATGTGGAGAATCAGGCAGTTATGTGTAAGCAGGAATACTATCCAAGGTTTAACCCCTTCCGTGCCTACATGAACTTGGACATATGGACTACAGCAGCCAATCGGAATGCAAATTTCCCACTTTCGAGGGACTCGGGTTACTGTGGAAATGTGTGAAAGGAATTTGATTTAAAAATGTGAATAAAGATGCTTGCAATTTTGATTACTAGAGTAAGCTGGTTGTTGAATAGATTACAATGTTGGTGGATATTTTGGCACTTTTATATTGAAAATAAATTTTTTTACTGAAGTCTGAGCATTCAGTGCATTTTAAAAAGCAAAGCCTCTTCAGGATGCTGCTATTGTCAGGTGAAGGCTATAAATTTAAAACTTTTTTCAAGAATAAGGACAGTATTATGATCTTAAAAGCATCCATGAACCTGTACTGCACATTTCTTTTGAAGTTTACATTCTGTGGTATAAACTAGGAGTGGTTTGGCATTCCTAGGTATGCATCAGTAATTAATTGCATCTGTACCAAACAGTAACACTGGGGACCTCCTTGTTGATGCAGATCAGAGATTTTCCAAGTGGTGCCCCTTCTAGTGCTGACATAGTTGTTTGTGGATGTAAACTCCTGGCAACAGAAAAAAAGCCTGAATTGTGGCTTGTTTATCTGGCTTCAAAATGCAGGCTGTCACTTGATGATGTTAATGCTTGTGTGGTGTGGTGAGTGGGCATTTCTTCCAGGAGCTTTTCTTGTGAGTGACTCCTGACATTTTCTGTTTACATTTTTAGCCTTCATGTTGCAATAGCATTCTCAGTGCATTTAACTGCCCTTGTTTAGAATGCCACAACTTGAATGGGAACAATTATTTCTTTGAATGCAAAGTTCACACCATTCTCCAAAACAGAACAGCATTGTGTTAGCTCATGTTATGAGACTGAATCTTTGTAGTGGGAAAGGCAACCATGGAAGTGCTGCCACCCAGTTTGGGGCTGAATCTTTCCACCCTGCAAGCTGTCACTGCTGACCATTCTGTAGAGCCCTCTGTTCTGGCTTGGCAGAGTGTGTCTGGGCATGTTCACTCTTATATGGCAGAAAAATGTGAAGGCATCCCCTGGATTCAGAGCTATCATAGACAAGGGGACTTTCTAAGCCTCAAGAGAGTAAAGGAAGATCCAGTAGCAGCTGTGTACAGCTGTTTGAAGGAGAACCACAAAGATGGCAGAACCAAGGCCTGAGTGGTGGCAGCAGGCATTTTGGCAACTGCAGAAATAACAAATGATAACGTGAGTGATTTGCCTTGGCAGACAGGGCTGCAGGAGATGGGGTTGCCCTAAGGGGTGGGCAGATCTCTCTGCTTGGAGGTGGTAATGAGGTGGATGAATGAAGCTGCACATGACCTGCTCTGGTGGGGATGGCAGTCCTGCTCCTTATGGGAAGCCAAACTAGAGGCCACCAGGGTCCAATTGCTGTTTTGAGGATTTTGTAAACTTGAGCAAGTTCCTTAATTTTTGCTACTTCATTTTCTTTCCTCTTGCCCTTTGAATCATAGAATCATAGAATCATAGAATCCTTGGGGTTGGAAGGGACCTCGAAAGATCATCTAGTCCAACCCCCCCTGCCAGAGCAGGGCCACCTAGAGCACTTCACATAGGAACATGTCCAGGCGGGTTTTGAATGTCTCCAGTGAAGGAGACTCCACGACCCCCCTGGGCAGCCTGTTCCAGGGCTCTGTCACCCTTACAGTAAAAAAATTTTTTCAAATATTCAACTTGAACCTCCTATGCTCCAATTTACACCCATTACCCCTTGTCCTATCACTGGTCACCACTGAGAAAAGCCTAACTCCATCTCCCTGACACTCACCCCTTACATATTTGAAAACATTGATGAGGTCACCCCTCAGTCTCCTTTTCTCCAAACTAAAGAGACCCAGCTCCCTCAGTCTTTCCTCATAAGGGAGATGTTCCACTCCCTTAATCATCTTAGTAGCTCTGCGCTGGACTCTTTCAAGCACTTCCCTGTCCTTGAACTGAGGGGCCCAGAACTGGACTGACTGGAAGACAAGAACTTTGACAGTTAAATGTGAAAGCCTGAATATTTGCTTTTATGTGAAGACAGAGCAGGAAGGGCATTGCAAAATAGCTGACAAGGCTGCATGCAAGGCTGCTTGTCAGTCTGAGCTCCCAGACCTAAATTCTGGCCCTACCAGTCTCACCACATCGCTGAGCTATTGAACCAGGTCTTCTGACTTGCTGGTTTCAGCCAGAAATGCCATCTCGGGTCTTGAAATGTTTCACCAGAAACTGCATATTTCTGCAAAAAGTTTGTTTCAGGAAATAAGCAGTTCCTGCAAAGAAAGCTTTGTTGAAAGTTGCCCTCCCAGCTACACTTTCATGTGCATTTGAGTTAGCTCAGAAAGAGGCAGTGACTGGGTGTGATAGTCAAAAGCTGCCACGTTTGCCTGCTTTAACTCCTCATGCAGAAGGTGCTCCTAAGCCTTTCTTTGGTTTCTATGTCAGGAAAATGTGATTGTCCCAGTGTTTTTTCAAGACCACAGTATTATAATGACCTGATTAGGGATTGGGAACTAGAACCCAGAGTCTTTGCCTTCTTTCCATGATGTGTCATGCCAGGAGAGATTCTGATTGATTCTGGAGTTTAATCATAATTGCTTGTGATTTTGAAGGGATGTTCATATGAATTTTGATGCTCCTGAAATCAGTACTGAGCCATGAGAAGGAGCTGTAACCACTGACATGCTCTCTGTGCACCTGTGGCAGGAGCCTTCAGGAGGAGTGGGAGTGCGCACACAATAAATATGGAGGAAAAAAGTAATTGTTTGGTTTGACGTGCAATTAAGTTCTTTATTCCCTGGATAATGTTGCTTGTTGGGTAGCACGTTCATTGAAATTTGGATGTCCAAAGGCACAGGAGAGAAGAGAGGATGTGCAAAGCTGTGCTTACCCACATCCTTCTGTTAATTGTTTTAAGGAGATTTGTATTTTACATGCACTGAAGCTTGTCCTCAAGTATCAGTGTAAGGAGATGCTTTTCTTATGTCTGCATCAAACTGAAACAACAACGAAACCCCTCAGATTTCTGATGGGCACTGAGTCCCTCTTGTAACTATTGTACATGTTCCAGAGATCACTGAAAAAGAGAGGAAAAAAAAAAACCCCATGCACTAAACCAAGCAAAGACACTGAAGAGTTCAGAGAGAGAGAAAAAAAAAATGTTTGGAAAAGAAATTGTCTGTAAAAAAGTTGGTCAGTTGGTAAAGTTCTAGCAAAAGACTAAGGCAATGACTGACAAACTACTTGGGGTGTATTTCTGAGAAAGAAATACAAGCATTCTCTTTAATCAAACCAGAGCAGATCAAGAAGTAATTTCCTCAGGAGCTCTGTAGTATTAGGGAAAGTATTTCGTGCAACTTCTCATAACAATAACTATGGAATGTGGCAAGCTCATTAAAGTTACCAGGAATAATTGCTGCCATCAGGAGACATCTGTAGCTTAATTAGCAATCCACTGAATGCAAGTGGATTTGAGCTCAGTTAGAAATAATTCCTCCTACAGTAAAGGGGAAAGTGAAATAAATAATTCCACTGCAAATTTCTTTCTACAGAAATGACTGTAATTCTACCTGAGTGGAACTGGAGAGGCTACTATAAAGACATCTAATTGTCATGAGCTAAATAATTCTGTTTCTTGTCTTGTGCCAGGAACACCTTACAGCAAGGACCACAACTTTCACTGATCTCTCTGAAACAGGTACCATTTTTTTGAGAACATCAAAAAAATAACTTCTCATTTAACCTGGGAAATGCTTAAGATTGTAAAGGGAAAAAACAAAAATACCAAAATAAAAACAAAATACCTTGCACAGTTTACTAGTGGGGCTGGTAATCGGGGAGGAGGAAAATCTTATGAGCCGTTTCAACTATTCAGTGTTGATTTCTGTTTCAATGCAAATGCTATATGAACTTAGGATATTCAGTGCTTTTTTTGAAAGGAGGCCTGGGAGAAGTGACAGCCACAATCCATCCTGGAGCCAGGGAATATTTCTGGCACACTTTGTGAACATTTATCAGTACTATGAGAGACAGTCAGCATTTGGACAAAGCCAGGATCTGCTGCAGGGGTGTTCAGGTGCCATAGCTTTGCCAGGCTGCAGGAAGCCCCGGCAGCATTTAGTAGGAGAGCTAAGGGAAGAGGAGCATCCAGCACAGCTTCTTGGTAGCAGAGGGCAGAGATCTGCTGGGACCCTGTTTCTTGGTAAGTGGTTTTACATGGTTGAGGTTGCTTTTGCAGGGAGGGATTTGGACTGCCCAGCAGCCTGGCTGCCACTGGTCTGGGTTTGAACTGCTTGAAAGCACCAGATGGGCCAGACCAAGCTGTGAGTACTGTATTTAGTGGTTTAAAACACATGGGGAGCAAACAGTACAAGCCCCTCAAGGCAGGCTCACCTGGGGACCATGGCTGTTGCTTGCTCGTGGCTTTGTTGTAGCAGGGTGGCAATTGGTGGCTCTGTCCTACAGCTTCTGCAGCTGAACCTGGCCAGGTGGGACAGTTCTAGCCACTTGAAGGCAGACAGCTTGAAGCAGTGAGCATGAAAACTCTGAGGGCGTCTGAGACCTGATTGCCAGAGGGTAAATGAGTTAATTAAAGAGAACTTCTACTATCTTAGTCTGCTTCAGAGGAGGTACTCACCACTTGCAGTGGGGCTGGCAGTGCCTGCACCCAGCTTCTCTGCCCTATGAGATGCCTCGGTGTCACCTGGAAGCTGCAGCCTCAGCAACAGCATCACCACAGGTTCCTGCAGAGCTGGCACCACCATCCTGCCAGGTAAGCACTTGGCTGTGGTCTTTTTGTTAGTAGGTTGGGTGTTGTTTTCCAGCATTTGCTCCTTTCCATCCAGCCTTGGGGAACACCTGTAGTTTATTTTTCTTAGTCATTAAGTCACCACCATCTTCTCTCCACATGCTCGCTTTTCTTTCAGCACTTGGGAAAAAGGTGCCTGGCAGCATCTTCCCATCACTGTGGGCACATTTTAGTTGTACCATTGATTCCTCTGCCCCATCTCACTGTACAATCTGCCTCTTCACTTCTGTGGGGGAAATGGCTTGGGGCAGGGCTTAAAGCCTCCTCTTCTGAAGCACCATCAAGTGAGGTGAGGGTCATTTTCTCTCCAGGACTGCTGTGCTGTGGCTCTCCTCTTTCCCAGTGGCATCACAATATTCACCCTGCCTGTGGGAGACAGGCAAAGGTAGGTGACCCAGCTGGAGAAGGAGATCCCTGGTGCTGGCTGGGGCAGCCCAATGCTGCACTGGAGCAATGCTATCCACCCTCACAAGCTGGGGGCATGGAGCTGTGGGAGGCAGTGGGTGATATGTGGGTGAGTGGCAAGAGCAGAGCAGGGTGAGGATTTAATGTCCCAGCCCTATAAGGTGGTGTTGCAGCTGAGGTCCTGGGAGCTCACCCCTGCTTCTGCAGCTCAGCACTAATGCAGGGACACAGGCACTCCCCTGCTGCTGAAAGCTGAATATTACTGCTCCTCCCTCTCTCTCTGGAGTGGGTTTTCCTGCTAAAGTTGTCTGTCCGTGCCTCCCTGACAAAAATGCTCCTTTGTCCCTGTGGGTTGCACATCATGTGACTTGCTTTTTCCCTGACCTCTGCTGCATTTAATTTGCTGCTTCCTTCAACAACAGCAGCAGCACAAGCTCTGAAACATTTTCCAACTCCAGGGTTGCTCTGAAGGGTGGCCATTTCTGGCCATGCCCCTTGGTTGTGTGTGGGAGCTTCTCTCTTGGCTTTTTGGGCTTCTGTCTGTCTTACTCAGAGGTGGTGGTGGTTTGGTGTTTCTGTGCAACCCCACGCACCCCTCTGGAGTTGTGTTTGCCAGCAACCTGCAGAAGCAGTGAGCATGCTGGCCTGGAATGAGGGACCTTCCCAGTGTATGCACCACTGCCAGATGAGCTGCTCTGCTGGTGTAGATAAACTCCTCATCTAGCATAAACCAGCTGTTTAATCATTGACAGCTAAGCCACCAGCAGCCAGGCTTGGCTCTCAATCTAAGTGTGTGCAAATACATCTCTAGGAAGGAGCGTGTTGCCTCTCTGAGTGACCAAAAACCTCCCATCCTCTCTAGTAAGCCCAGCTCCCATGCAGTGATTTCCAAAAGGTGATGGTCCATACCCTGACCATTCCCCCCCTACTCTAGTGTGTGGCTGCCATACCCATGGGGTGACAGGCTCTGCAAGACCCTGTGTCTCCAACCATGCTGGCAAAACACTCAGTTTTACTGCAAGCCATTTATTTGGTTTTAATTTTGACTGAATGTACAGTTGGAGAAGGGAATCTAATGCTTTTGCACGTCTTCATTAATGGCACAGATGTGGGGGGTGCCTGCGTGCCGGACCTGCTCTGGCTCTCGGGGACAGTGATGTGATGGGTGCATCACCTTTGCCAGGCAGGGGGTCAGGGGGTAATGTGGTAGGAGGCTGTCTGGAAGCTAAAAATAACCTCCTGCTCACCCAACTTTGAGGTGCCACAGCAAGGCCACCAACACCCTGTGAGAACCTGCTACAATTGCTGGTTCTGATTTAGGGAAAGAAATGTTTCACTTAGTTCACTCAACACTGCCTTGCTCGGTGAAAGGTGTTTTGCAGGGCAACATAGGAAATGCTGAGGAGTGCAAACCAGACGTTGAAGCTGATAAGGGGCCCTTGTAGAAATGGCATAAAAAGCCATAACCTTCCCACCACTCACCTCAGACCTCTGGGATGGGGTGGCCACAGGAGTTTATTGGTTTCTTCTCAGCCATGCTCACATGAGAGAGGTGGCATCTCAGGAGCATTCCTCCAGCTGCTTTCACAGAGGCTGCTTCACCCTTCCTCCAGCCTGGCTTATAGCAGCATTGTGTACCCCTGGGATGGGGTATGTGGTCCTATATGAGGGAATGGAAAATGCTTCCTGGTTTCAGTCTTGAAACCTCAGCTGCCCCCTGTGCTTGTCAGCCACGCAACCCATGGTTTGTGGTGTGAATGGTTTCTGGAGCTCATCTACATTTTTGTATTGGTCTGCTTTTTCCATAGCTGTCTGCAGGTTGATCAGTCTTTCTGTTGTTAACCAGAAGAGATGCCAGCCCTACTTCTGTTGATGAAAGCCTCTCCTTTATCACAGTTCGTGTTTCTCCTTCAGTTTTTTTGTTTTTTTTTTTAATTAGGTGCCTACCACCCCTTTCTTTTGGTGAAGGACATCAGGCACATACTGTGAATGCCTTCGCGCTCCCACCACCAATACTGAGCTCAGCTCATTCACCAAATGTCTGAGTACTCAGTTACAGTTTTTCCCATCTATATGTCCTTGGCATGTAATGCACTTTCCAGGACTGCAAGGATTCAGACCATAGGTATCTTCTCTGGAATCAGGGCTCAGTTGTCCAATTTTCCCATGCCATCACTCTGTTGAGTAGAGGTGCCACTGAGCAATTTTCTTCTGGCACTTGGCTATCACTTTCACCACCTCTACAGCAAGCACAGCTGGTCTCCCCCTCTCCTAACTTGCAGGGTTTGCTTAAGCTTTTGGTTGCAGCCTTGAATGTCACAGCTCTGCCATGGGCTGTCTGTGGCTCATGGGGTGCTCCTGACAGCAAGCAGAAACCTGGGACACAGAGACCTGATGGAGATGCTGAGGGTAGGCAGCCTGTGGGGGCTGAGCTCATGGTGACACAAATTTTTCCTGTTTGTAAGTATTTCTGGCTTCTGAGCAAGGGTCACAGGTTATGAGTTTGGTTTGCAATAGCAGAACTTCATGACTCAGGGCAATACCCTGCAGCAAGAAGCAACTGACTTGGCTCACAATGTCATTAAGGAGAGATACCTTTGGCCCTCTTAGAGATGTCCTGTGCATTCACTTATTGATGAGGAGACTGTTATAAGAAAGGAACATCTCCGTTCACTTGAAAGGTTAATAATAATTTCTAAGTTAAAGGAATAAAATTTATCATGGTATTTGTTGAGGACCAAATAATGGCTTATAGAAATGCTTCAAAATCTTGAACTGAGAAATAACATATCTGTTAACTCTTATTTATTAATTTTCTTAGTGTAATATAAGCCTGGTTCATCCCCCAGAATTGCTTACATGACAGAAGTTTGGTAAGCTGCAGGTTTGGTTTTCATTGGAAGAACCTCAAAGGCTGTTTGCCTGGGGTCTGAAGCCTAAAAAGGGCAGAATTCTTCTTCATCCTGAGAGATAAGCGAAAGGCTCCTAGTTGGCCTTCTGTCCAACTTTTCCTTGTTTCCTCTGGTCTGAGCAGTCCTTTGTCTGTATGACCAGCACCATCTGCAGACCTGTCAAGGCTGAGTTCAGCTGTCTTGGCCAAAGTAGTGCTGGTGTTTCATAGAGAGTTTGTTAGACTCAAGTCCTCAAGTGACTGAGTATTGAGTTCTATTAATAAAAATAGGAAACAGATGGCACCAGTTTCAAAAGTTAAGTGGTTTATAACTAGTCTGGTAACTAATGTTCTCATATACCTACAAAAATATTACAGTTTTATCTTTGTGAAGATCAAAAGAACAACTATGAAGTGCTTGCCAGGCACACGCAGCCATGCGTTTTAATAGATGACAGACCAAATGTAACCTTACAGTAATGGGCCTGACTTGCTGATTTCAAATTCCCACATATATTCCCGCAGTGAATAAAGCCTAATGACTGCTCTGGGTTTTGTTTTAATTACTACTACAGTGGACCCAGTGTTGCAGAGACTAAGAGAAGTTTAGGGTCTGACAGAGAACCTAGTAAGGAAGTGTTTCATGTGAAGAAGCAGCCTCCAGAGCTGCCCAGGTCTCCGTGAGGAGATGAGTATGTCCTCATCCTCTCCTGTTCAGATCAATCTGCTGGCTTGTGTGTGTCTGTTTTAACTTCCAGAAAGAGGCAGGGAGAAGACAGACCATAGCATGTCTGTCTTAAATTGGTACAAGTTGGCTCTGTGCTGCAACGTGATCTCTCAGGTTGTGCTTATAATGCCTGATGTGATGGAACCCATGGGAACTGCAGCGCTGCCTCCAGAGCAAGCGGAAATGTTGTGTGCCAGCTCCTGCAGGCTCAGAAACCTGTCTTTCAGTCCCACAGCTCACTCTGAAAACTGTTTTTTGGTTGTACAATTTATTCTGAGGGCAGAGAGGCTGTTTCTCCCAAGCTGGAATAAATCTTTTGGAGTCCAGACTTTTTTAGAGTTGAGCTAAAGCTTGTTCTTCTGTGAGATGCTGACTTTTATTAGTTTGTCTGCAAAACAGCTGCTTCTGCTTTCCACAAACACTGAACACTGGCCTAAAGTCTGTCTCTCTCCTGTGCCTCACTGCTCTGCTCTGTAAACCAAACCCCCTGCTATCAGAGGGGAATGTTGCTGCGTGCATCGTGACTCCTTTTATCTTCTTGAAACTTGGCTTCCCAGGACACGGGCTTCTGTTTTGTTTGCCTGGTTTGTTTGTTACGTGCATGTCTGTTTGGTTTCAAGGAGTCTAACCTTTTACTTAGCTTGGTTGAAAGGCATATTTTTGGCAGTAGAGATGGAAATAAAGAGCATGGTTAAGAAACCCCTGGATCTGATAACGACACCCTTCCTCTGCATTCTCCAGCTAAGGGGTCTGAAGCCAAGTTTCCAGAAGGCCTGTTCAAGAGGCTGGAGGTCAATGTTGCTTCCAAAATCTGTAGCAGAGGTGTCTTCTCAAGCTCAAGCTTACTCATTAGACAATGTGTTTTTCCTGTCACATTAGACACTGTGACAATTTCCTGCACTAAAAGAAAAAAGAAAATAATCTTTCTTTTGGTAGGTCACATTTCAAGATATTTCTGATGCACTTGAAGGATTAGACAATACAGTCTAACCCCAGTGACAACAGAGGGAGAGTCTTGGGCTGAATTCGGGATCCTACTACCCCTTTAGACATAAGAGTTTAGACACGTCTCAGGTGTCCCCTATTCAGCCAGCACCTCATATCTGGAGGCCTTGGGATTTTGATACCACAGTTGCTGTTGGTTCACTGGCTCTGCTTCTGAGGATGCTCAGGATGTCTCAGCACAACTAGTGGTGACCATCCCTGCCTGTGTTCAGTGGTTAAGCTCTCACTCCTATCTTCTCTGCCCACCTTTTCTGCAAGGCTGAATCCAGTTCCTAATCTCCTGGCTTCTTCAGTAAACATTCAAGAGAGGAAAAAGTGGCACCTCCTCTTCTTCTGTTGTAGGAACATTCACAGAGGTTTGAGGTATCCTCAGGTTCAGAAAAAATCCCCTCAGCTACGGGATAGGAGCAACCACGAGATACCTGCTATGGATTTCTGTGTGTATCCTGCTTATTGTAGGAAAAGGAGCAATTATGATAGCTCATCTTGGGTATTTCCCCCTGCCACAGCCTCTTGGCTGATGACAGCTTTCCAGAGCCAAACACAGTTTTCCAGGCAAACACAACCCCTCTGCATGCAAGGGCAGTCTTCTCCTGCTGCTCATCAAATGCAAGCTGGATTAAACATATGTGCTTGTGGCAATTCAGCTCTTGGCTGCTCTTCCACCGCTGGGGACAGGGTGGCTGTGGGATCTTGTTGTCTCCAGTCTGTTCTGTCTCCTGGCTTTCCACCCTGGAGGAGGGAGAATATAGTAAGGAAGGGTGGATGCAAGCCCCCCCTGGACAGACAGTCCTGCAGCAACCTCAGCACCTTCAAGATCTGATTTCCTCTTTAAAATGCAGTCGGGGTCCATCTAATTAGAAAGCAAATGCACCATTAAAAGCACAGCTTTAGCTACAAAGTTGTTCTATTTTATGCCAGAAGTTGCAGGAAAAAGCAAAGGTCAGAGGGGCAGGAAAACCCCTGGCTGAACTCCGGAGCAGAAAGCATAGATATTGAAAGAACAAAACTGGGTAGAGGAGCCTCTGCAGCACAGTGATAAGCTTTGATAAGCTTCTCACCTCCCCAGGCCTTGAGGGCAGCTGGGGTGAGAGCCACGCTCAGCCATTTCCAAGATCTTTGGCAGCCAGGTGTGAGCTGGTGGTGTCTGTGCAAGGCCAGCAGTGCCAAGGTTGGCAGTGCCAAGGCTGTCAGTGCCCCAGCAAGCTCCCCATCCTTCCTGTCTCCTGTGCTGGGATGTCCTTCACTCCTGAGAGGTCCTTGGGGAGGATTTGCTCCCCTTGGGGTGGCAGGATCTGGCTTGCATAAGGATAATTGTTGGGAAAATGAAGGAAGATCTATTAATAATCATAATTTCTTTGTGTAGTTGAGGGTATTTCCTGGTTTCAGTGTTGTGTGGTGTTTACCAAAGACAACCAGCCAAAGTAAACCATTTGAATGAAAAATTGCAAATGAAAAAGCCAGCCACACAGCAGAGCTGATCCTTTGCCCTTGAGTGCTTTAGTCATTTCAGATTAGGTGTTTGCTCACTGTTCTCCTGCAGATAGGCTTGTAAGGAATAGCCCTGATACAAACCCACCCCTGTGTGCAGCCACCAAGAGAACACTCAGGCAGGTCTGGAAAGACTCTTCAGCAAGAGGAGGGATTAGTGTGCCTGCTTGTTAACTTTGGCAGTGTTTGTAGTCATCCTTGTGCCAGCAGTTAGGGAAAGCAAATGGGTAGGGATTATTTTATGACTGGTGGTGTTCCTGGGGAGTGAGAGGGGTCCTTTTAGGAACTTCCTAGCAGGAGTAAAAGGCAGAATGGAGCACAAAGCAGTTCCTTCAGGGCAGGAAGGCTGTTTCAGCAGGAGGAGTACAGAGCTAAAACAGATGGAAATACTCCCTCCTCCCCTAATCCAGTTGCAGTCCTGATTTACCCAGAGTGAGTCACTGGTATCAATGTTGTCCTGTTACTTGGTGAGAAGTTATGAGCTCACAGGTTTTTTTTTAAACAGCACACCAGCTTGCCAGCTCCTTGCAATTTCACTAAGAAAGAGAAATGGCTGCCCAGCTGGAGACAGTGTATCTCCACCTGCAGAAACAGGAAACAAGTCAAACTCATTCATAGGCTGGGGTTTCATCATGGCAAGTTGTGAGGAAAATTTATTTTACAGAAGATATCAGACCTCCCAACAGTAGGGGAGAAGAGTCCATCTAGACTTCAGCTTATCCATTGTTAGTGACTTTTGAACGATACTATTCAACTGGAAGGCTTTGCAGACATCAAAGAGGATGCTACCAGACAGAAATAGACATCAGAAAGATGGGAGAGAGTGCAGCCAACAGAGGGCCATGCATCTAAATAGGCTTTGCTTGGTGTTTTCATCCCAGATGTGAGCTGGGAACAAAGAGTTCAAGGAACCAGCCCTAGAGAAATAAAATACTCTGAAGGGCTGTTTTAAAGGAAGGGTTTTTAACTTTTCATGGAACTTACAGGAAATTATTTTTAAAATGTCATAAAAATAGCACATGAAAGAAGTGCAAATGTAACATAATATCTATAAATGCAAGACTCTTTATGCCAAAACTCATGTAAGTTATAAGCTGAAAAAAACCCAGGTGGCCAGTCTGCTGAGTAAGAGTTGGATGCTAAGACCCAGAGGAACAAAGATCTTCTTGTAGCAGCAGGAGCACACCTCCTGGCAAGTTCATCATCCAACAATTCAGGAAGATAACCTGAATTGATACAAGGTAAGAGAGAGCATCTAATTTGATGCTTTTTCCCACAGCAGAGCAGATGTAAGGTAACTAAATTTTATTACCCTATGGTTATCTCTAAACCAACTTACTCTTGTCATGTAGTTCTAACTGCTGAGATGAAAGCTGGTTGTTCTTACCACTTTTTTTTCCTATGGAATTTCCTTTGATTCCTCTTCCTTTGATAACTCCTCTGACCAAAAGCTGCAAATTGCAGATTAAATTGTTTGAAGGCATGAATCACCAAGCATCCTACACTTTAATAGAGATCTACAAAAGTCCTTTTAGCATTACTAAACCCCCTGGTTGCAGTTCTTGTTCTCTATCTGCTTTCAAGTAAAGAAGTGAAGACTAGAGAATTTTGTTTGTTTTCTCTTACCCTGTGCTTGCAATTGCCTATTGCACCAGGGTTTTTGGTCTTTGGTGTTCTGAAGTCTTGCTAAAAGGCCTACAGGTTCACCTATGTTTCTGCACCATCACTACTGGAATAATGGGATATTGCTATGAAAGGACTATTCTTTCACAAATCTGTGCCACTGCTGCCCAGCCTTTCTCCAAATGGGCACCATGACCTGGCAGAGACTGCAGAGTTGAAACAAAACTTGAAGAAAGAAAAGAAAACCTGTTCCCATCAGAGATGCTGACTAAATGCATGGCTCTTGGAGGGTATGGTCAGCTGTGGCTGGGCTTGCTGCAGGCACCTCCAGACAGGACATCCTGGCCAGACGTGCATTGCCAGGGAAAGTCTGTAAATGTGAATATTTTGCAGCAGTAGAAAGCACCTTGTTTTGGGAGTTTTATCCCCTGGTATGGGGTGTTTCTTTTAGTAGATACTGGGATAAAGATAAAAAGTCATATTGCCATACAGACACAAGTTACATGGTCTGTTCTGAATCTATCGTTACTAAGCAGGTAGTGCTACACTCAGGAAAACTTAAAGAAGAGCAAGAAATGCAATCTGAGGAAGAATTATTAAAATAGCCAAGTTTGTACTTGAAAATCAGCTTGAGATGTCTGTTTTCAATGGTGTTCAAGTCTGTTAAATCATAGAATGGTCAGAAATATCTAATTATGTGAAGATGTTTCGGTGGCTCTATGAGAGCCAACACACACTTTTTAAATATTTAGTGGGATCATTTGATGATCAGGATATTCTTCATTTAGTAAAAACTATTTTTTTCATATAATGTACTATATCTGAGCTTCTAAAAAGTTAGTTTAAGAATTATACAATTATTAAGAATTATACAATGCAGAAGAACACAATAGAAATAATCTGTGCAAGAAACTCACAAAATACCATTTTTCCAGTGCAGAGAAACTTGGAAATAACTCATTATATTTTTTCCCTATATTTTTTTAAATATGGAGCTTTGATAGGAGAGAAGTCAAGAAAAGTGCCTGTGTAGAAGAAGGAGCTTCTGGGGTCCTGAGTGAATGGACAGAAAGATTTAGAATGGTCTGATTTTCTCTTTCTGAAATGCACTGTCATGTCTGAAATATTTCATGGCATCAGAGGTAGCATCTCAATGCCTGGACTATCTGTGCAAAACACATTCTGGCACTGTGTTTTTTGGAATGAATACAAAAACTTGTATTCTAATGGCATATGATAATGATCTGATTCATTTCCTGCTCAGATTATTGCCCAACTATTTTTTTTTTATAACAAGCATTTAAGTATGTATCCCTTATGTACCCCTGCATCCCAGCACAGTGTTTTCTGTCTCCATACAGGAAACAAACTTTTGCTGGTTCTGGAATGATTTGGTTCCATTCCAAGGAATATTTCCCTTCTATTAACAACAACAAAACAAAATAAAAACCCCACCCACACTTTTTCAGCATGTTAGCACTAGATAGACCTAAGCACAAAAAGTGTTCTGCATTCCTCTCAGTGAGGCAAGACAAAGTTTGTAGACCTTCCCTGAACTGAAGAGCCCTGACAGGCAGGTCCCTTTGCCCAGCACCTCTTGAAGGAGCATTTCCTTGGAGATGAGTGAAGCTGTTTTGCCTCCTTGTGGGAAATTGCAGAGCCAGGATGCTGAACTCTACTTTCCTCATAACAGCCTGCCAGCCATGGCTTGCACCCGGTGGGCTGTGACAGGATATTTTCTCTCCTGGTGAGCTGAAGTGAAGCAGAAGTCATCCAACAGTGAGTGTTAAAAGTTCCCATTACTCTCTCTTCCCACCCCCCTATAGGGCAGCTTGTGCCTTAGTGTATGAAAGGACCCCAGCCCTCTGGTAAATACAACCTCAGCATGGGAAGGTTTGATGCCTCCTGGGATGCTACAGCCCAGGGTGGTTGTGGCTCTGTCCATAAACCTGCAAAATCCTTGTTCTGAAATAGGCATGGCACCTTGTTTTCTTTAAAAAAATCTGGAAATATGTATTATGTCTCCAAACACCTCTTTACACAGCCCATAACAGATGATCTCTATCATATAGTTTGGGATACAGCAAAGCAAATTGATCAACACAAGAGTGTGATATGTGTAGAGCTCAGAAAGAAGTCCTTCAAAATACTAAGTAACTGGTACTGCTGAAAGCTGCACAGAGGTGTTTTCTGAAGGGGATTAAAACACTGAAGTAGCAGCTTTGTGTGCTTATAATGTTGAACTAATTAGCAGTATGAAAATCACAGGTAATATATTAAAAGAAAATGTTATTTTCAGATGGCATCCTCTCTTTCATCCTGTTTTAGGGGTAGATCCTCAACAGCATCAAGATGGGAGCCTGTTTGCCTAGGTGGGAAGAGGTACATTTGGGCTGACCTCCAAGATCCCAGTACTGTGATGTTTCTGTGTTCTGTGAGTTGTTCAGGCTCCCTGTGGAGATCCAGAGTTATGAATATGGGAAATATGAGGGCTGATACAGCCAAGATAGCATATCAGCTAAGATACACTAAGAAAAGGTGAGGTCAAGGCTGCTCTGAGCAACCTTTTTATGGGTTTTGGGCACCTGCCTCCACCTGCAGTTCCCATCCCTGCATCTTCACTGGAAGATTGGACCCCTTCTGCAGAGATGCAGCCCTGGGCAGTGCTCAGAGGAAGTTATACAACCAGGTGTATTTCCAGACAGACCTCTCCCTGACATGTGCCAAGTGAGTTTCATTAGTTGTGGGTATTTTGCCTTGTTCCCTGCAGCATGCCAGGAGGTCCTGTAGTAGGCACACCAGTACATGGGTGCCATTCATCCCACTGTATGTCTGGTGTCTGTATGAAGCTGAGCTACCTGCCAGCTTGCTTGACTGGCCACCAGCCCCATGCAAGTCTGGGGTGAAAGCAGAGACAGCTGAGGGGAGCTGTTCTGCATGAGTTGTCTATGAGTTTGGAGTAACAAATTTGTGTGATGCTGATAATGAGGTTTTGTGTGATTTTCATAGTGTACTTTGGAACAGTGTGCAGAAAATTGCTAGAGTGTTTAATGTTTTATAGTTGTGTATGAATAAAAACTCCTGATGTTCCTGTCAGAACCTGCTTCCACCCCGAGAAAATGTGAAGTAAGAAAGGAACTGCTTTGTCCAGCATTGCCTTGCATACAGGCTGGTTTCTGTTGATGCAATTTCCTTGGGAATCAAAAATTAATCAGGACTATTTTGGGATAAATTGGGGCTTTTCATGTGTTGAATCATGTTGATGCAACTGCTCTAGAAAAACAAAACTTTCCATGTTATTACAATACGCTTTGGTGTCCTAGCCTGCGAATGTCTCTGCTGTCTCCTCCTCTGTTAAGACAGCAAATCAGCATCGTGTTATTCTGACTGAAAGCTTTTGGAAAGGATATGATAAAAAAAAATGCACTTGGCAGAGGCAGTCCTGAAGGCTGGTTGTTGAATGAGTAACTGTTTACACAGCATTATCATGCTCCGTCACAACGACGAGGCAAGTATAGCCCAGAAGAAAAATAAAGGAAGTCTGTTCCATTGCATTCAAACTTTCAGTCTGGAGACCTAACCAGGGCACTGAGCTGCTGGCAGGGCAGGCCTGATACTGAACATGACAAAGTTAAAATTGTTTAATTTTCATTAGAGTGTGTTCCTTTTTGTCATAGTTTGAAGATGAATACCCGAAGCCCTGCAAGTCAAGCTAAAGGATGGACAGCAGCACCGTATGCCAAGGCTCTACTTCCAGGACTATGAAAGGGTGCCAAGATATTCTGATTTCAATTACATGAGTATTGTACCCCCTGCTTCAAAGACTGCAAGCACAGATTTGACTGTTTGTCCTTGCCAGTCATTTCCAGGGGCAGGTTAGGAGAAGACAGGCTGGCACTGCTGCAGCTGAGCTGATGGACTGACACATTCTTGTTACCCAAGGGTAAGTAACAGGAAGCAGTTCTGAACTGCTTGCAGAGATTTGAAATGTGTTTCTGCTGAAATTACAGGCTGCCCAACAGATTTTTGACTTTACTTCCTTTTTCTACTGCTTCTGCATTTTCTTTGAGGCAGAGTGTTGCCTGTGTTGGGCCTCTTCTGCACTGGTCACTGGTGCTTTTTCAGTGGAAAAGAAAAAAGGAACTCTGAGTGTGGATGCTGACTGACATACAGGAAGGGAAGGGATGGGCTGCAGGATCCTTTCATGGGACTGGGAAGGGGAAATGGGTGAAGCATGCCCAGATACTGCAGAAGATGGAGAAGCTGGCAGACAGAGGGGAGAGGGCTGCAGGACTGTAGCAACTGGAGTCTCATCCTAAAGCCATGTTCCCCTGAGTAACACAATACAGCTGCAGAAAGATGAGACAGTGGGGATACAGCAGTGAAATAACAACTGTAGCTCTGATGGCAGACTGACTGGTCACTAGGGTTGCCAACTGGTGCATGGTTTTTGATCAGCAACTCCATTCCTGTGGGGTTCTGTCCCACATAAACATATTTTTGTTTCTACACCTATTTTGGTTAACATCTACCTAACCCCAAAGCTGGTCACTGCCCTGTCTTCTAGCTGCAGTGGTTTACTAGCAGAGGAGGGGTGTGGTAGGAGCCTGCCCCTCTGCCAGCTGAGGCAATGCAGGGACCTGGAACTGAGTTGCAGGAGGCAGGGACGGTGAGCAAGTTGTAGTTGGGGTCAGGGACGTTCCAGCTGAGGGAAATGTGTGCTTCTTGTGCTGCTGTCAGATAAACAGGAACACTCAAAGCAAGAGGGCTTCAAAAGTGATGATGACAGCTCTGCCTCAGCCCTATCCACCTGCTGGCAAAAGCTTGTGAGGTGTCCCTGCAGGGAACACCTACAGTTAGAAAAGCACAAGCTTGTTGTGGATGTTTGCTCTTCTGCTGGGAAAAAGTAATCTACAATGGGACATGTGAAGATAAGTGACACTATAAGAGAAAGAATAATAACCAACTTAAACTTGAAGGAGAGAAAGCACCCACAAAACACAACTGTTCAATGGTCAACATGCAGTTACTTTGGAGAAAAAGCAGGTGAAAGGTATGCTCACCTTAAGAAGACAGGTTTTTTTCTCTTACTCCAGACTCTTCCATTTCTAAAGATGTTATTCTTTAGATCCAGGCTGGATCTCTGTTTGGAAGCTGATGTTCTGGGACACATCTGGCTGGTACCTCCCTTCCGTGTGAGGCAGCTTATAGAGGGTATTTCTTGCCATCTTGTTCATCCTTGGATCTTCCTGACTACATATAACCTGATAAACCCTGACAAATTTACCTGGAATGAGAAAGAGAAAAGTTGTATTGCTTTTAGATGTTTTTCTCTACTGATGGAAACAAGCAGAAGGCCCATCCCAATTTTTCAGCTTTTTAGGAAGCTTATCGAGATGAAACACTTGGTTTGTGAACTGTGGTGTTGAAAGGTGGGCCAGATCACTCTGGTCTTCTCTGTCTGAGAAACCAGAAACCCAGCCCAGTTTAGAAGTGTGATAAGAGTGGGCTGAGTCTGGATATTAGGAGAAAGTTGGTAGGTACTACTGAAAAAACAGCTAGTACTTACTTTTAGTCTCCATGAATGTGTGGTGGCAAAGCTGTAACAAAAAAGAGTGCCCACTATGACCCCAGTGAAGTAAATGGCCTTGTATGTGATCATCTCCTTCAAAGATCTTCACAAATTTAACTACACTTAACTCTTAACAAGAAATAGCAGTTTTGATGACAAAACATAGGAATGAATTGTGTCAAACTCAGAATTAACTCTTTTAAACATTTTGAAAAATGCAAGTCTCCCATGTTGAAGAACAGGAACTATTCCAACTGAGAGGTGCTAAAGGGAAGAGGCAGCTTTGAGGAAGCTGATGACATTCTTTCACTAAAATACCATTTCCCTTCCCTGCTATGTCCCACAGAGGCTGTCTCTATTTAAAGATGTTGTTATGCTTATCATCTATCTTGTTATTGTTATCATCTATCCTCCATAACAGACAGAAAATACAATGGTATCTCAGTTTTAAACTTCCTTTTTTTGGAAAGCTTCAAGTTTGTAACCTGATGTGCAATACAAATTTCAGTGGAGTGAGACTGAAGATTGTGATGAGATGCACTTGGGCTTCCGCCTGGCCTTTGCCACCCTTGAGCATACAGATGCTGCCTTGGGCCCCCTGAAAGGTAGCCAAGTTTCTGGCAGGAACTGATCTGTCTGTCTGCTCCCAGGCAGCTGCCTCTTAGAGCAAGCAGGCAGCAGACAATGACAGTTTCTGAGCACAGAAAAAAAAAAAGAAAATGGCAGTAGGAAAGTTTGGTGTTTGAATTAGGTGGATTTCCCTTTCAGAGTCGGGAAGATTTTCTACCTCTTCCTGCATGCAGTGTTTGTACTTGGCCATTTTACCAAGGATCCTCTCATGGGACTGTGTGTGTTCAGTCAGACTAAAATAAATACCATCAAACTTCTTCTCTCAAAATGGCCTTGGCTGTTTACACAGGGATACGGCCTTTCAAACTATGTCTTCTTTTTCAGACAGAATACGGTTCCCATTTTTACACATTTTCTATTTGTTGATAATGTATGACTGTGGTGTCCTAGGAAATGAAACGATGCTAAGTGTTTCTCTAGTACTCTATTTGAATAAACAATTTGAATCCAACATTAATATATATATATATATATCACTATATATATAGATAGTATTTTTCAGAACCTTCACAGAAAAGGCCAATGGCATCCTGGCCTGTATCAAAAACAGCGTCACCAGCAGGTCCAGGGAGGTGATTCTTCCCCTGTACTCAGCGCTGGTTAGGCCACACCTCAAGTACTGTGTCCAGTTCTGGGCCCCTCAGTTTAAGAAGGATGTAGAGGTCCTGGAACAGGTCCAAAGGAGGGCAACCAGGCTGGTGAAGGGACTCGAGCACAGGCCCTATGAGGAGAGGCTGAGAGAGCTGGGACTGTTCAGCCTGAAGAAGAGGAGGCTCAGGGGAGACCTCATTGCTGTCTACAACTACCTGAAAGGAGGCTGTAGCGAGGTGGGAACTGGACTCTTTTCACAGACGACCTTCAACAAAACAAGAGGACACAGTCTTAAGTTGTGCCAGGGGAGGTTTAGGTTAGATATTAGAAAGAATTTCTTCACGGAGAGGGTGATTAGGCTATGGAATGGACTGCCCAGTGAGGTGGTAGATTCTCCGTCCCTGGAGACATTTAAAAAAAGACTGGATGTGGCACTCAGTGCCATGGTCTAGCAACTGCTCTGGTGGGTCAAGGGTTGGACTAGATGATCTCTGAGGTCCCTTCCAACCCGGCTAATTCTATGATTCTATGAAAATAACTTAGCTGTGCTGAGATGTTCTGTTGCTCAGTATAGTTTGCACACCCCAATGCATACCAAATAATAAGCATTGAAATTACAGACACAGGGAGGTGGATGCAGTTCTGCCTAAGAACTATTTCTGCACTTAATGCTGGAGGAAGTGATTGTGAAAGAATGACTTTTGCAAAATGGTTGCATCAGCCTTTACAGCAATGGGCAAAGACTGACAAAGGGAGAGAGACCTGCCACTGAATTTCAGCTTGCAAAGAAGAGAGTGTGAACATGATCTGTGGTCATTTTTGTGTCTCCAGTCAGAAGCAGTAATAGAAGTGGTTGAAATGCAAGCCCGAAGGGCAGTGTCATGCATGCTGGACAACACCAAACTCCTCAGAAACCATGGCTTCCTTAGGAGAGCAACCACTAAAGCAAACTGGTTTCACTGAGTAGTTAGAGGACATTGGAAAACTGTCAAGATGAAGTTTTGTTTGATGATCAAAGGCTGAAATCTTTTCTCACTCCAGGACTGTCATTGCATTGGGCCTGCTGAAGAGTTTCCTGCTTTTCTTGTACTTGCAGTTATGAGATGATTGCCTGGATCCCAGGGTACGTGGTCAGCACAAGAGGAGAGTGAAACCCAGCATGGAGTACACACGGTAAGTGCCTACTCTCTGAATATTCAGGATTTGGGGATACTGTTTTACCTGCTGGTTACAGGAGCTGTTTACAGCAGCTTGTGAGCTTTAATAAGTGACTTATTTTCTGGCATAGACAATGGTTCTTTGGCACCTGCAGCAGGAAACAACCCTTCTATAAATTAAAATAGTCTTGTTCTAATTACATCCACTGTTTGTAGGGTGATGGTAACATCCAATTCCCATCTATTACAAGTGCTGATTTACAGAAAAGGGTGATAAAGTTGTTTGGGTGCATATCAGCTTGTTCTGCCTTTCCAGTAAAGAATGTAAGTTGCTGTACACAATGTATAAAAAGGTGTGCCAGGAGCTTGTGGAGCTTTGCTTTTCAGAAGCCCTGAGACTGGTGAGGGTCTATGCAGGGGACCTCAAAATTTCTTTTGGGAAAATTTGAAGTGTCAGAAGCTACAGGCCACTTGAAGAGCTGACAGGAAGGACATACTCTGTTCAGACTTCTGCCTCATACTAGATGGACAGGCGAACCCTGTGAAAGGTATGAGCATTTAGAATCATAGAATCACTTTGGTTGGAAAAGATCCTTAAGATCACAGAGCTCAACTGTCAAACCTTACACTGCCCAGTCTGCCACTAAATCATGTCCTTAAGCATCACACCTACATGTACTTTAAATATCTCTGTGCAGGGTGTCTCCACCGCTTCCCTGGGCACCGTATGCCAGTGCCTGATAAGCCTTCTGGTAAAGAAATTTTTCCTAAGACCCAGTCTAAACCTCTCCTGGAACAACTTGAGGCCACTTCCTCTTGTCCTATCACTTGTTACTCCTCTCAGCTTCTTTTTTTCTGGACTAAGCAACCCCAGTTCACTCACATGCTTTTCATAAGACTTGTTCTCTAGACCCTTCACCAGATTTGTGGCTTTTCTTTGGACACACTCCAGCACCTCAATGTCCTTCTTGTAGTGGGGGGCCCAAAACTAAACACTGTATTCAAGGTGCAGCCTCACCAATGCCCAGTACAGGGGGACAATCACTTCTTTTCTCCTGCTGGCCACACTGTTCCTGATACCAGCCAGGATGCTGTTGGCCACCTTGGGCATCTGGGCACACTGCAAACTCATATTCAGCTGATGTCCAATGTTCTCAGGCCCTTTTCCTTTGGGCAGCTTTCCAGCCAATCTTCCCAAAATCTGTAGCATGGCATGGGGCTCCAAGTGCAGCAACCAGCATCTGGCTGTGCTGAATCTTACACAACTGGCCTTGTTCCATTGATCCAGGCTATCCAGATCCCTCTGTACTGCCTTCCTACCCTCAGGCAGATCAACATTCACCCAACTTGGTGTCATCTGCAAACTTTCTGAGGGTCTGTCACTGTTCAGGCCCAGCAGCTACCAGTTAGACCTTAGCTCACCCACCCTCCATCCTGCTGTGGGGTAGGGAGGAGAAAATCCACTCAAAGGCTCCTTTACTGAGACAAGGAGTCTTCACTCCAAGGAGTCTTCACTGCTACAGTAGCAAGCAAAACCAGACGGGTTCAACTTGGGAAGGAAAAAAGAACTAATTTAACCTACAAGGAGAAAGAGAAACCCTGGCCAGATCTGAATACCTTCTTCCCCCCCCTCCCTCCCGTCTCCCCGGTCCCGGGTCACTTCACTGCCACCTCCCCCTCAGGGCACAGGGGACGGGCAGGGGGGGGTTCAGGGTCAGTTCCCCAAACGGTGTTTCTGACGCTCCTTCCTCCTCAGGGGAGGACTCCTCACATTCTGCCGCTGCTCCAGCGTGGGGTCCCTCTCACAGTAGAGTCCTTCAGGAACCCCATGGGACACCTCCCGTGAGGTGCAATACCGCAGGAACTGCTCCAGCTCGGGCTCCCCACAGAGTCACGGCTGCTTCAGGAACAGTCACCTCCTCCGACACGGGCTTCTCCACGGCTGCAGAGACACATCTACCCCTCTCTGCAATCCCCCACAAGCTGCTGCTTCACATTTGCCCACCTGTGACACTTCAGGGGCTACAGATCCACATTTACCCCACTGTGCTTCTTCAGGGACTGCTCCACCATGTTCCTCCATCGGCTGCAGGGGCACAGCTGACATTTCACCATGAGCTGCGAAACCTCTGCTCAGGCACCTTTCCCCCTCCTTTCTTGCTGACTTTGGTGTTTTGGCTCTGGCATTGCTCTCAACTCCTCCTCTCCTCTGCATACCATTCCCCCCCCCCCCCCCCCCCCCCTTCTTTCATTTATTTTTTTTTAATTTTTATTTTTGCAGTTTCATTTTCCCTTTCTTCAGTATGTTACTTTCAGAGGCACACCCAGCTTCCCGCATCTGCTTGGCCTTCGCAGGAGGTGGGGCCAGAATTTGAAGCCAGGGAAGCTTTCAGCAGCTCTGCACAGGATCCACCTCGGTGGCTCTCCCCTGCTTCCAAAACTCCACTAACTGAAGATGGGGTGCACTTCATTCCCTTATCCAAATCATTCGTGGTTTAGCCATCTTCCTCTGTTCAGGACTGCAATATCCACCTGCAGCTTCATTACTGTGAGACATGTAAGAGGCGACAGCCATAGCTATATGCATATAGCAGGACAAAGGCAGGACATCAAGAACAGTCTTTTAAGACTGCTGAGAACTAGTATTGCTGAACTCCAGGGATGAGTAGCATACCCTGTTTCCAGGGGTGAGCAGCTGAAGCATAAGACTTCTGTTGCAGCATAACTCTTACAAGAAAAACTTTGGTGCTGAATTTCCTACTGAAAATTCCGCAATTTTTCAAGTGCTTTCAGTTGCTGTTAGAAACTAAATCAACAATATCTTCTTTCTTTTCTGTATCTGACAGAAAAATGGTCTCACAAACAACACACAAATCAAGAACTACACACATCTGGCAAGTGTGGGCCATCTACATTGTCTTAACTGCAAACCTCTCAGAAGAACAAACTCTGAAGCAAGCTTGTCCATCATGTGATGCTACTCAGCTTTGTAACTGCTCTTCCATGGGCTTGGACTTTATTCCCCCAGGACTCACAGACAAAATCACAGTGTTAAACCTGGCCCACAACAGGATAAAACACATCCAGTCCCAGGATCTGCAGCAGGCTGTGAACCTGAGAGCCCTTCTGCTGCAGTCCAACATCATCAGCTCGATAGATGAGGACTCATTTAGCTCCCTTGGGAAGCTGGAGCTCTTGGACTTATCAAATAACAGCTTGGCTCACTTGTCCCCTGTGTGGTTTGAGCACCTTTTTTCACTCCAGCACCTCCACCTTCAAGGGAACACCTACTGGGAGCTGGGGGAAAGCTCCCCCTTTTCTGGGCTGAGGAACCTGAGCTCTCTTCACCTGGGCAACCCATGGTTCTCCACAATAAGGCAAAGAAACTTTGAGGGCATTGAAGTTCTCCAGAAGTTGTGGATTGAGGGTGGCAATCTCGGCCAGTATGAGGCAGGAAGTTTGAGACCAATTAAGAGGATAAATCACATGATCATAAACCTAAGAAATACCAAGGTATTCTCAGCAATTGTCACAGACCTTCTGTATTCTGTCACTTGGTTAGAAGTGAGAGAAATTAAATTAGAGATTGAAAAAAAGAGTTTTGTGCAAAACTCTACACTTCCTTTTAGACTACAGAAATTTACATTTAAAGATGCTTTCTTCACAGATCAATATGTTACCCGAGTACTATTATTATTGAAGGAAATCACATCTTTGCAAGAATTAGAGGCAATCGATTGTGTGCTTGAGGGGAAAGGAGCGTGGGATACTACAGAAATTAAAAGGAGTGGGGAAAGCTTTGTTGAAACAATATCAATAATCAATATAATGATTCCAAATTTTCACTTGTTTTTTGACCTGGAAGGTATGGAGTCACAAATAAACAAACTGAAAAGTCTCACTATCGCAAGCTCAAAAGTTTTCATGGTACCATGCAATCTCGCTAAACATTTTTCTTCACTTCTGTATCTGGACTTTCATGATAATTTGCTTGTGAATAACCGTTTAGATGAGACAATCTGTAAAAATGCTTGGCCTTCATTGCAAACTCTAAATCTAAGCCAAAACTCTCTAAAATCTCTGAAACAGACTGCAAATTCCATAAATCGTCTACACAAACTGATTAGTCTTGACATTAGCCAAAATAACTTTGGTGAGATTCCAGATGTGTGTGCATGGCCAAAAACGCTGAAACATCTAAACCTCTCCAGCACACAGATTCCCAAACTCACAACTTGCATTCCCCAAACGCTGGAGGTTTTGGATGCTAGTGCCAACAACCTGAGGGAGTTTGGGCTGCTCCTGCCATTTCTCAGAGAGCTGTACCTTGCGAGAAACCAGCTGAAGACCTTGCCTGGTGCTGCACCTCTTCCTAACTTAGTGGCCATGTCAGTCCGGAGAAACAACCTCAACGGCTTCTCCAAGGAAGAGTTTGAGTCCTTCAAGAAGATGGAGCTGCTGGATGCGAGCAACAACAACTTCATCTGCTCCTGTGAATTTCTCTCCTTCGTCAACCACCAGGCCAGGATAGCCCAGGTGCTGGTGGGGTGGCCAGAGCAGTACCTCTGTGACTCTCCCTTGGCAGTGAGAGGGACACAGGTTGGTGCCGTGCAGCTCTCCCTGATGGAGTGCCACAGGTCCCTGGTGGTGTCGCTGATCTGCTCCCTGGTGTTCCTGGTGATCCTCATCCTCGTGGTCGTCGGCTACAAGTACCACGCGGTCTGGTACCTGAGGATGACCTGGGCTTGGCTCCGAGCCAAGAGGAAGCCCAAGAGAGCCCCCGCCAAGGACATCTGCTACGACGCTTTTGTCTCCTACAGCGAGAATGACTCGGACTGGGTGGAAAACACCATGGTGAGGGAGCTGGAGCAGGCCTGCCCTCCCTTTCGGCTCTGCCTCCACAAGAGGGACTTTGTGCCCGGGAAGTGGATTGTGGACAACATCATCGACTCCATCGAGAAGAGCCACAAAACTCTCTTTGTGCTCTCCGAGCACTTTGTGCAGAGCGAGTGGTGCAAATACGAGCTGGACTTCTCACATTTCCGCCTCTTTGACGAGAACAACGATGCAGTGATCCTGGTCCTGCTGGAGCCCATCCAGAGCAAAGAGATTCCCAAGAGGTTCTGCAAGCTGCGGAAGATCATGAACACAAAGACCTACCTGGAGTGGCCTCTTGAAGAAGAGCAGCAGAAGATGTTTTGGGAAAACTTGAAATATGCCTTGAAGTCATAGAGTAAGTCGGCATATATCGTTCCAGCATATTTTCACAAAGGTTATATGTGTTTCTTCTTTCTTATTTTGCTGCCTAAGGAGAATTGGCTTTGTTGTCTGTAGAAAGAATTATGATCTTACTAAATGAGAAAACCAACTTTAGGCTTTCCCGTGATTTGATACTCTGATCTTAATCCCTACCAATCACTATGATATTTTGAAGCCATATTAGACTTCATACACTTTCCTAAATAAATCTAGCTGAATTTAGGTTATTTCTGTTCTCTTTCTTTCTGTTACCACATCCCCAACAATGCCATTGTTATTTACAATTGAAAATAAAAGCCAAGTCCCTCAGTACTCCCCTGTGTTTGTTGTTCTCCTTTAGTTTATTTTCAGTGCCATCATGCATAGCAGGGTGATTAAAATTAAACTCTGGGAAAAAAAAAAAAAAAAAGAAAGGATGACTGAAATTACAATAATCCCTCCAAAGCCTTACTGTTGCTGTAGAGCACTCAAAAAAGACAATATTGAATACATACTTCCCTTCACAAGTCTGTTATTCTGGGCATTTACGCCAGAGTCCATACCACTGTGCACAGATTGGGGTTTACTCAGTACCTGTCTAGGAAGCATTCCGGCACCTTGTACAATGATGGTGGTGAGATCCAGAGGCAAAAAATTACTGTGTTTGGTTTGTTTTTTGTTTTTGTTTTGTATTTTTTTCATTTGGTTTGATTTGGTTTGGTTTTTATTTTGCCTAGGCTTCTTTCCAGTGAGTGGGCTAGATGGTGTTAAAGACTAAATCACTTCTTGTTTCTGCTCCTTGTACAGCACATTTAATAGCTGGGCTGTGCATCCCTTAAAGCTCTGCTTAGATTCCTTTACAATCAGTGGAGAAAAATCACACTCATAAGAGGCAATTTATCTTTCTGCTTCAGTATGGTGTGTCTCCTAGAGCTACTGTATTGCTCTTCACCAATTTCAAAGGTAATCTTGACAAGCAGGCAGATGCAGATGTTTATTTTAGCATAGTTGGTCTCATCCTGAGGGTCTGGAGTCACAGTTTTTGTGAGTTTCTCATGCTTTAGGTATTTTTGTGGAAACTTGAAATTGTCTCTGGTGGATAAAGCTAGGTGTGGGTTTCTGTAACTCAGCCCTTTCATGCTGTGCTTTGCTGGTATTGCTGGGGCTTAAGTACAGGAGAGTCTAGATGCATCTTGATTAAACTTTGTAAATGAAATTATTTTGTGGTGAAATACCAAAGTATTGGCATATGAACAGGGTGGATATTTGAAAAATAGGGAACTTTGCTTATACACACATGCCTCTGCGTTGGTATATACATATATATATATATTTTTTTTTATATATATATATGGATATGGATGTATTACTATGTGTGCCTGTGCATGTATTCACACTTCTGTGTATGCATACACATACACATGAGATGACTGTTTCTGTAAATGTAAGCCAGAAAACATCACTTTCAGTTCTACTTTCCTGTTTTAATGATATCTGTAGGGTTAGTCCAAAATCCGCTGCAAAAGGGTTTTACTCTTTGCTCTCTTGGATAAGAATAGCTCAAGGGCTAATCCAGGCTGAGTTCCAGGTAAGTGATGAGTGAATCAGCTGATAGCAGCACTGATGAAACTGATTGTGTACTGAAGGAGACTGCATATCTAGAGGTAAGGAGAAAAATATACCTTGCTGGTGATTTGAAGAAGATCAGAGAGAGATGTGGGAGAAGCCTTGGCTTTCTCACAGTACACTCCTGCCGTAGACCCAGACTATTATGGGTTGGCACATTTCAAACAATCGATAGTGTTACTGCTCTTATGTCAAGCAGATCCCCTAGGTTGGAATTCCCCTGCTCACGTAGCCAAGTCGGAGAGGTGAAGTGGGAAGGAAGCAGCAGCATGAGAGGAAGTTGTGTCAAGAGTGATCATCATGTGAGAGCTGAAGCATGACATAGATTAAGCAGCATCCAGGCGCTGGTGCTGGCATCCCCAAAAACTTTTTCTGCCCAGAGGTGAGTTTGCAGGTGGGTGGGGGCTGGAGATGCAGGGCAAGAGCATGGGGCTGCAAAGCCAAAGCAAGAAGCAAGGAGGGAGCACTGACTGGGAAGAGGCTATCTGGTCTCTGCCACCAAGTCCTCCTCTGCACAGGGGCTGCAGGCGGTGGGGTTGCTGGGCAGAGGCCATCTCCCACAGGAGTGTGGGGCAGAGAAGGATTTCTGGCTGGCAGCAGAAATGCATCAGGCACGTGCAATTGCAGGGCTGCATGGCAGGTGGGCAGCAAAAAGAGTTTGGGAGAGCTGGGATGTGCTGATGGGAGCTATGTCCTTCAGGAGAAAGGGAGAGGAAAGCAGCAAATTAAAAAGACAGGTTGGTTCAGATTATCATTTTTGCTCGGTTTCCTCACGGGAGGGTACTTTTTATGTGCTTTGTCCTATTTGTATGTTGATACCCTCTGCTGAGGGAAGGCTGGGCATGAAGGTGGGCTCTGTTGGTTTAGTAATTCAATCAGAAAAGAGCTCACTGAGCAATGATCTCAGGGCACTGGGATCAGCTGCCTCCTCACCTAACTGTCCCATTGCACATCCTCTGTGTCAGAAATGTGAAGAGACATGCCTACAGAGGTGTGTGTGTTACACATACAGCCAGGGCAGTGCTGGTGGGTGACAGCTAGGATACATCTCACCCACACACAACCAAGTTGAAAGCAGCAGCTTGTGGATTGAACCCTTTTCCAACCATGAGCCTCTCACTGCAGATTCTGTAGCACTGCTCAAATTTACCAGCCCTCATTTAGCTTGATGGCCTGTTGTGTTAAAGGGGAGTAAAGAAATCTGGCAGAAAATAAACCTCCTTGCAATCCAGCTGACCCTCAGATATTAGAGGAGCTGGGGGCAGCTGGGCTTAGATTCTGAGTGGCCAAAAAAACCCAAACCAAGCCAAAACAAAAAAACAAAAAAAACCAATAAAAACAAGCAAACAAAAAAACCTAGAAAGAAAAGCAATCTGTAGATCTGTAGTACCAAATGGGGTTCAGTCCTGTAGCTCCTGGTTGGTTTCAGGCTGGTAAGAGAGGAGGAAAGCTATGAGGCTCAGCCAGTATTTCCCATGCAATCCCTGCCCAGTTCTCTTCTGTACTGCCAATTTTTCATAGGTAAATAAACTACCAATAGATAGTTTTTGACTGTCCATATTATCTGGCTGTTTCTTTTTCTAACAGCAAGCATTTTTATCACAACTTTAAAAATCCCAAATAAATCTGTTGCTCGTGAAATTCATCTTACTCATAGCTTTGCTCCAATGGCCTTCAATACCATGCTATCCAGCCAGACTTACAGAACCAAAAAAGCCCCCTAAAAAAGCCTCAGCTGGACAGCAAGTGAGTGTGACTGCACACTGCTGTTCTTTGGGTGGGATCCACATGGATAAATATCTAGATGTCTAAACTGTGGTACTCTGTTTTAAGTTGATGTGATCATTTCTCTTGCAGTCATCACATCTTTATGTGAGTGTCCAAAAGACATAATGTCAATTTCCTACTGAAATTAGTTATTTCTCTTCATTGACTTTGAAGAACAATGGTGGGTAACCAGTTCAGCTCTGAGTACCTAGAGACAGAGGAGAAGCCTGTGTTCTTCATGACCCAAAACTCTATCAGAGAGACAGAGAGATTAAAAGAAAATACCACAAGAGGTCAAGTTGTTTGTAGTCTTTCAGGTGGGGAAAGATAGAATGATTGAAATAATTATCCCCACTTTTTCTTCCTCTCCCCATGTACCCAAACAGTCTCAGATAATTCTGTTCTGCTTGAATCATTTTCAGCAGCTCTGGATGACAATAATGTGACTAGAAGTGTGGAATTTGTCTGTATGGATTTGTCTGCATGGCTCAGCTATTGTAAAACAGATCAGAGTATGAATTCAAAATACAGCAGATCTTTTGCACAGGGCCCCAGTGGAATGACTGAAGGAGGAAGGACCAGTGAGTCAGGCTGACCTGATTAACTTGATACAGAGCCCATGATGATCTTTGGGATCATTGGGCTCTTTGGGGTTGGCTCACTCTTGTCACTGTCAGTAAACACCTACGTCAGCGGTTTTGTGACACACTGGGGAAGTTATACTTAAGAAGTGCTCTTTGATCTTTTAAAAAAAAACATAAAAAAAATTCAACATATAGTAAGGGTTTTGAAGGGAAAACAACCCTCTCAGGCATCAAGAGTTATTTTTCTGATTCCTCAGAGGGACTGAAGAATTTAAGTTGCTTTTGGTGGAGTAAGGACAGGTTGGATATTGCAGCAAGCTCTGTAATACAAAAAAGGCATGTCAAATCAGTACTGTGAAGGGCATATCTGTGAGAGAAAAGAGGAGTGACACAGGATCCACACTGTATGGCTTCTGTTAAGTTGTTTCAGACCAGAAGATGATTACTGTGGGGCTGGAAAAGCCAGTTCTAATTCAGCCAGCTGATCTTCAGGATGCTTGAAAAGCCCCTTGCTCTTCCTCTTGGCTGGGTCTGAGCTTCTCTCTGCCACAAACCCAAAGCAGAAAAAGCCACTGGTAGAGGGGAAGGATATGGCATTAAAAAGGAAAAACTAGAAGTTCCTGGGTTACAATGGCCAGTTTTCTCAGCTTAAATTGTTCACAATGTGGTAGTGATGGCCTACACAGACTTAGAAGCAACTATTTAGGTCCCTGCTCCAAGCACATACACAATCAGAATAGCCAGAGGCAGAAAAAATGAGGAAAAGGCCTGAAACACATACAACTCTCTTCTCCCTGTTTTCAGAACTGAGATTAGACATATGCTTGAAATGAGTACTAAATGTGAGTGTTACTATGTCCTGCAAAAAGCTAACTCCTCTTGATGTAACCAGGATTTGAAACACAGGTGGGAGACACACTTGAAAAAAGAATATACAAAATAATTTTCACAGACCCAGAATAACCCAGGTCAGGGCTGAGGGGGAATATATTGGGACTATTTCCTTAACAGGCAAAGGATCAGATTAGGAGTAATGTCGTGATTATTCACTTGCTGAGATGAATCTGCAAAAGATTTGTACATCTGTTAATTGATTTGAGAGTTCTCATGCCAAAATCAGAAAACACAAGGGAAAAAAAGAGTAAATTCAGTGTACTTGGCTTTTAGCAACTTATTCTGGAATATTTATGTACAGTGCACCCTGTTTTGATTAATTGTTTAATCTCTGAACACTTAAAAACAATTAATGGGGCTTTCAGCAAGACAGAACAGTAAAGGTTATGTTTTAGCTATACCCAAAATGTAGCTTTTTTCAAAACTAACTACTCCTCTTACATATGCTCTGGTTTTATTTCACATTTTAGGCAAAATAATGAGTAAATACACGTGGCAAGTGTGGGCCATCTACATTGTCTTAACTGCAAACCTCTCAGAAGAACAAACTCTGAAGCAAGCTTGTCCATCATGTGATGCTACTCAGCTTTGTAACTGCTCTTCCATGGGCTTGGACTTTATTCCCCCAGGACTCACAGACAAAATCACAGTGTTAAACCTGGCCCACAACAGGATAAAACACATCCAGTCCCAGGATCTGCAGCAGGCTGTGAACCTGAGAGCCCTTCTGCTGCAGTCCAACATCATCAGCTCGATAGATGAGGACTCATTTAGCTCCCTTGGGAAGCTGGAGCTCTTGGACTTATCAAATAACAGCTTGGCTCACTTGTCCCCTGTGTGGTTTGAGCACCTTTTTTCACTCCAGCACCTCCACCTTCAAGGGAACACCTACTGGGAGCTGGGGGAAAGCTCCCCCTTTTCTGGGCTGAGGAACCTGAGCTCTCTTCACCTGGGCAACCCATGGTTCTCCACAATAAGGCAAAGAAACTTTGAGGGCATTGAAGTTCTCCAGAAGTTGTGGATTGAGGGTGGCAATCTCGGCCAGTATGAGGCAGGAAGTTTGAGACCAATTAAGAGGATAAATCACATGATCATAAACCTAAGAAATACCAAGGTATTCTCAGCAATTGTCACAGACCTTCTGTATTCTGTCACTTGGTTAGAAGCGAGAAACATAGCATTCAGTACACTTGATGAAACAGAACTATTGAGAGTCATGTCATCTGCTTTTGCAAAGAAAATTTCTTTTAATCAGGCCTTATTAACAGATGCTACTGTGCCTGAGATTGTCAGCATTTTAGAGGGCATGCCAAAATTAGTGGAGGTGGAGATGAAAGACTGTATACTTTTGGGAACTGGACGATGGAAAATGCAAATTCAAACAAACCAATCACGGACTGTTAGAGTGCTGACAATAGACAAATTATCTATAGACAAATTTTATTTGTTTACAGATCTTTCTGCTGTGACAGGTCTACTGTCTTTTCTAACTAGAGTCACAGTTACAAACACTAAGGTCTTTTTGGTGCCGTGCAGCCTTTCAAAACATCTGCAGGCATTGAAGTATCTTGACCTTAGTGAAAATTTGCTTGGAGACCAGAGTTTGGAGCATTCGGCCTGTCAGGGTGGTTGGCCCTCACTGCAAACTCTAAATTTAAGCCAAAACTCACTCAGTGACTTAGAAATGACAGGTAGAAGTTTGTCTCATCTAAAAAACCTAATTCTCTTAGATATAAGCAAAAATAACTTTGGTGAGATTCCAGATGTGTGTGCATGGCCAAAAACGCTGAAACATCTAAACCTCTCCAGCACACAGATTCCCAAACTCACAACTTGCATTCCCCAAACGCTGGAGGTTTTGGATGCTAGTGCCAACAACCTGAGGGAGTTTGGGCTGCTCCTGCCATTTCTCAGAGAGCTGTACCTTGCGAGAAACCAGCTGAAGACCTTGCCTGGTGCTGCACCTCTTCCTAACTTAGTGGCCATGTCAGTCCGGAGAAACAACCTCAACGGCTTCTCCAAGGAAGAGTTTGAGTCCTTCAAGAAGATGGAGCTGCTGGATGCGAGCAACAACAACTTCATCTGCTCCTGTGAATTTCTCTCCTTCGTCAACCACCAGGCCAGGATAGCCCAGGTGCTGGTGGGGTGGCCAGAGCAGTACCTCTGTGACTCTCCCTTGGCAGTGAGAGGGGCACAGGTTGGTGCCGTGCAGCTCTCCCTGATGGAGTGCCACAGGTCCCTGGTGGTGTCGCTGATCTGCTCCCTGGTGTTCCTGGTGATCCTCATCCTCGTGGTCGTCGGCTACAAGTACCACGCGGTCTGGTACCTGAGGATGACCTGGGCTTGGCTCCGAGCCAAGAGGAAGCCCAAGAGAGCCCCCGCCAAGGACATCTGCTACGACGCTTTTGTCTCCTACAGCGAGAATGACTCGGACTGGGTGGAAAACACCATGGTGAGGGAGCTGGAGCAGGCCTGCCCTCCCTTTCGGCTCTGCCTCCACAAGAGGGACTTTGTGCCCGGGAAGTGGATTGTGGACAACATCATCGACTCCATCGAGAAGAGCCACAAAACTCTCTTTGTGCTCTCCGAGCACTTTGTGCAGAGCGAGTGGTGCAAATACGAGCTGGACTTCTCACATTTCCGCCTCTTTGACGAGAACAACGATGCAGTGATCCTGGTCCTGCTGGAGCCCATCCAGAGCAAAGAGATTCCCAAGAGGTTCTGCAAGCTGCGGAAGATCATGAACACAAAGACCTACCTGGAGTGGCCTCTTGAAGAAGAGCAGCAGGGGTTATTTTGGTTTAATTTGAAAGTAGCTCTAAAATCCTAGGCAGGGACATTGAAGAGTGAATACATAGCAAATGTTGTCCGGATTGGTTTCCCTTGCATGTTCATCCCATCACTTACCTACATCTTGAGGACAGAGATCTGAGCTACTCCTGATTCTATTACTTGTTGTGAGATAATTTTCTTTTTGTAGTTATGGTATTGAATTGTTTTACTGCTTTGGGCTGAAATAGAGACAATTTCTTTCTATCTGCTCCTATGGTATTGAATTGTTTTACTGCTTTGGGCTGAAATAGAGACAATTTCTTTGTATCTGCTCCTATGGTGCTGTGGTTTGGATTTGTGACCAAAATAGTTTTAATAACACCGAGATGTAGTTACTGCTGAACATTGCTTGCACAGCATCAGTGCAGTTTCTGTTTCCCTTGTCCTTACTCTGAATATGTTGGGGGTGCATGATAATTTGGGACAATACATAGTTGAGACAGAGGTTCCCAGATGACCAAAGGGATGTCCTATGCCATGTGATGCCATGATTGGCAATAGAAGTTGTGGGGAAGAAAGAGGAAGGGAGAACATTTGTAACAGTGGTGTTGGTCTTTTCAAGTAACTGTTATGCATAATGGAGCCTTGCTTTCATGGAAATGACTGAACATCCACTTGCTGAGGGGAAGGAGTGAATCAATTTCTCATTTTGCTTTGCTTGTCTGCAGCTTTTACTTTACCTATTGAAGTGTCTTTATCACAACCCATGAATTTTCTCACTTTTACCCTTCTGCTTCTTTCCTCTGGCCCTCTGTGGAGGGATTGAACAAGGGGCTGAGCTGCCTTCTGGGGTTATACTACAACAGCTGCCTACATATGTTAATCAGAACTGTCAGAAAAAGTTGTTTTATTTTAATTTTTAATGATGAAAAGTTGTTTAGATATACAGCTATGCAGTTTATGTATCTTTATCTTTTCAAAACTTTAGGAGAGGCCCTGCCTAGCCAAGGGTTTTTCTGCATTCTTTGTATAAACCCCCTCTAATCAAATGCAATGAAATTCAGTTTATGCTGCCAGGATTTTTGTCCTAGCTCTCCTAGTTAGTGGATCTAAGGACTGATTCTCAGCAGTATTTCACAATTACTGTAAGTTAAATGTTCAGATCTCCTGAGGACTAGCTGCAATACTTAAAGTAAAAGTGTCCTTTCACACTGCAGTGCTGGCTGTTGCAGCACCTAGGATCCCCAACAGAAAGCTTCCTTGGTGAAAGACCTAGTGATGTTTTTTCTATATATTGTACTGTATGTGGGAATAGATGCTTTAGTGTGAGTCCATCTCCTCTTCTGACTTCCTTAAATTGAATTCAACCTATTCTCAGGAAGAATGTAGGAAACATGAATATGTCTACAGTCTGAATACAAACCCAGAATCCCTTCTCTGATCAGCAGCCTTAGCACAAGCATGAAAAGGGTGTTTCCTGCCTTTCTGCTCTCTCTGTAAATGTAAAAGCATTAGTGGGCATTACAGAAGCAGATCTAAAAATGCCTCACATGGAAACATCTGCAGCATTTTGCTGTATCTGTGGTTAGATCATGGCCAAGTTAGTGTTTTTGCTGTGTCTTGGGCATCTAACTCATACAAAATCTCTGTTTAAACACTTTGATGTTTGTAATTGAGTTGGTACATTGGAAGTCTCATCTCACAGCTAGTTACCTGTCATATTACTGCTTTTAGGGTGCTTGCCACATAGCCAATATGTCAGTGAAAGCAGAAGTCCCCCCAGCCCTTTGCTAGCCACTGAGAAGGCTGAGGACAAACATTCTTCCATTACATCCACAATTAGGCAACTCTGACAGTGTAATGGAAAGAGTAATATTTATTTATGTCCATTTTTGCATATATGAACAAAGGCATATTGCATTATGAGAATTATTAACTTTACTATTTCATCTAAGCATTTAAGATTTAAGACCTTAAGATCTTAATATTTGCTCTTTCCTTCATTTACTCAAGAGGTTTTTTTAATCCATCATTCCTATTTTTAGCATGTAAGCCATACCTTCATCTGCAGAAGGCTTAATGAAAATCTCTGCTTTATTCTCATACATATTTAAGTGTAAATTACTTTAATCTGTATTTCTGATTTGTAATGACAATGTAACTATTCTTAAAATATAGACCATATTTTAATCTGAGTTTAAAAGCTACTTCACTTGGGCTAATTACCTTTTAAGACAAGCTTCTCAGACTCTGAAGCAGAACTGTCTGGTTTTGCATGAACATGCTGTGTTTCAGTTCCTTACAGCATGGCCAGGGTACTGTAGGTGGCAAACATTTGTCCGCTCAGCAGAAAGGCTTAGGCATCCATTTTGATCTGCTTGGGGTGTTTTTTTTTTTGTTTGGTTGGGTGAGTTTTTTGTTTGTTGGTTGTTTTTTTGTTTTTTCATTGTTTGATTGTTTGTTTGTTTGTTTCTATTTTGTTTTGTTTTGAAAAATCAATAGCAACATATTGAATTGGTTTGGAATACTTTGTCCTGCTGTGTTTGAGAAGCTGATTCTTGGAAGCTGGAGCTTTTGAACATGATGACAGTAATAGAATTTAAAATAAGGCCTCCTTATCCTGGCCTTTCTCTCTACCAAGCACCCCATAAGCATTGCTGTTGTCAGAGCTTTTTGTAAATGGCCACTGGAAGGTGTATGAGTTATGATCTGGCAGCCCTTGGAAGAGGTGAGGGGAACAAAAGCTAGAGGTAACCTAACATTATTTTACACCAACCAAATCATCACAGTTATTTATTAGAGTGTAATGCCTCAGAATTTTCTGCATACAAAGCTATTATGTGATTTACAATTTTCTTTGTCTGCTTCACAACTTCCTGTAGGAAGAATTTCAACTAGGAGCCACTGTTTTTTTTTTTTATCTGACACAATCTTCACGTGAAAGTCAGTAATTTCTTTTAAATATTATGTTGAGAAAATAAAAAATATACTTTAATAGCACACTGTACAATCTTGCTGTAATGCAAAAAGAGGCACCATCCTGTGAAAGGTCATATATATAGCACACCCAATTTCAACCAACCGCTGTTTTCTCTAGGCTTTTAAAATTAAGTGCAGAATAGGCATATTATTGCAGACAGGAAAATATCAAACACTTTGCCTTCTCACTAGTATTCTGAGCCCTGTTCTAGACCAAATAAGTAATTAATGCCTTAGATGGTGCCTAAACAAACTGGTTGTCAAAGTGCTAGATAGCAGAGCCAGTTCAAAAGGTGCCCATACTATATATGAGCATCCCCCATCTAACCTGTTGTTAAGAAAACTGTAGAGAAAATGCAACAAGAGGTAAATTTGGGTGGTTTTCTTAGCCAGAATGAAAGAAAAAGTATTGGGTTAAAATTCTGAAATGTATTATTTTCAACTCTTCTAAAGTACTTCTTTTTTTGTAGGGATAAGGTTAAATTTAAATATCCTCCTTACATATGATTAAAATAAGCTTCAAAAAAGTAAGCTAGACTTTTTGTTCACTCAAGCAAGTTTCTACAGATGCAGCAGCAGATCTTCCACTATGATTTCATTTGCTAAAGGAAAAATGTTGTTTACTAACTGCTAAGAGAAAGGGGGAAAACCCAGCACTTGTACTGAAAGTGGATTATATAAGTTTTGTTATTTCATAAAAGAGCAAAATCCACTGCATGGTCTTTCTAAGATTCCTTTTTGCATTCTTTAAAATGTTTCTCTCATTATAAAAATTACTTCCGGATGTCTTAAAATCAAGAAGGAAGGTGTGTGTGCACTTTATTTTTTTTTCTAGCTCGTTTGGATTCATAGATAAGATAAAGCCAAACAGAAATATCATCTTCCCTAAATATAATTGTTCCTTAATAATAATTGGCCTTCCCCATTAACTGGGACCATCTCATCCCTCCACTGCCGATCAAAACAAGAATTAGCAAGTAATCAGGCTGTGGTTTAGAAAATCCAAATCAAAAGCACACTTGTTAGGGAAAGGATATGGGTTTAAGGATATGGGCTTAACATCCTCTTCAAAGCAACTTTCTCAGGGCAGGATGGGCAAGTCTGCTCTGCCAGCAATGCACCAACCACAGATGAAGAATTCATGAAACCTGGTATGAAGTGTATTGTTAAGGAATCTCTCACATATAAACCAGGCCCAGTGAATACATGTGCAAAAACCAAGTCAAACCATCAAGAGATAATTTTAATGACTGATTATAGATACTGTCTTATTTTATAACCAAGCAGTTTCAAATGACTTAAGATATTTGGAATATTTAGAATTACATTAAAGTTGAATCCAGTGTCCTGAATACCCAGACTGGTATTCATATTTTCTGGCTTGCAAGAAGCCACAAGACTTACAGGAACTACAGAAGAGGGTTATTAGTGACTATGTTACAACACATATATAATACCTTTCTTTTTGGTTTTCAGAACGTGAAACATGGAGTTATTTGGTAGTCCAGAGTATGAGATACTGGGTCCTCTGTCAGGCTGTAAGGTAACTCCTGTAAGGTTACCTTCTGTCAGGTAACTATGTGCCAGCTTTTGACAGGGGTTCCACACTCCTACCTTAAAACTACACAGGAAACACAGCCCCAGGCACAGCTGGAGGAAATCTTGTGCAGGACACAGGAGCCTGAATCAGCATTTGTGGGCTAAGATGGTGCCAGGCACACCCAGACAGGCTCTGCACAAAGTACCTGGAAGGCAGACCAGAGTCAGGAACCATAGGATTATGACCACTCTTGCATCACTTTGTCTGTCAAAAAGTTGCGTGGCCTCAGCTTGTGTCACAGACATTAAATATAGTCCATGCTCTTATTTTTCTTTTGTGCTATACTGTTTCTGAATGTGGTTTTGGTTCCTTTTTTTTCATGGTATTTATTGCCACTGTTATTATTTTTTAAAGCAGCATAAAAGAGGAGAAAACAACAGTTCTTTAATTACATGGAAAGAGTACTCATGATTACAGGACAGCTGGTAGGTATTTTCAGTGATCCCTTCTTCATTTATATCCACAAAACATTTCTGCCTGCAGACTGCACAGATGTTATTGGAGAAATTTATTGTTGGTATCTTACAGGAAAAAAAGAAGCCAAAGAACAACAAACTATTTGCTTTGAGCCAAGGATGCATGAAAACATTTTAAGTGCAATCAAAGATAAGGACAACATGAAAAGGGTTACAGTTTGCTAGTGCCAGGATGCACAGAGTTATCTGGAAATATTTAAAATCTTGTTGCTAGTGCAAGAATTTTTGCAACTGTCTGGTTGACTTTAAGTTACTTGGACAGAAGAGAATTGTGCTGAGATGATCACTTTGTTTGAAAAGGGAAGATAAGAGCCATAAAAACCAAAGGGCAAGCAGAGTCTTCCACAGCCTTTGGGAAAGTAAGCATCTTGTCTTTCTGTGGCAGTAAGGAAAATTTTGTAGCCTCTCGTACATAGGCACCAGCCTATTGTAAATGTCCTGGTATATGTCACTGGCTACTGCTTCATTAAGATGTTCTAATGCTGAGACTGACAACAGAGAGTTCAACAGTTTGTCTGTAGCACAAGAACAACTCTCCTCAAGGAAAAGTAAGGATAATTTACTCCAAGAGTATCCAGTAGACCTTACTCTTGTGAACTCAGGGGCACAAGACATTCAAGAACTCAATTCCACTCCTTGCAAGTGGTATTAAAGATGGTGACCCCTACCACTTACACCAATGCTGGAAGCCACGTTGTCAGAACAGATTCCTGCAAAGTGCCTTGAGTCACTCCATACTACAGTCTGTGAAAAAGCAGCATCACACCAAAATTCATGGAGTCACCAGATTTGGTTCTGTCCTCAAACCGCAAAAGAGTACTTGGGTGAGTCTGTTCTTGACAAAACCTCTGTAAAAATCTTCAGCAAGTTTTTTACTGCAGTTCACACTGCATGTTTCATTTCCTTTTCTTTTGCAGCAGCAGACACTCTCATTCAAGTATCAATATACTTGATGGCAACCCATACAGGGAGTCAGCTATGCACTGCTTTTGGAGCCACAGCTGCTCACTCTGAAAAGAAGGCCAAGTCAACATGTTTTCTTATAGAAAAATACGTTGTAAAGCATGTTTTCTTATAGAACCTTGGACTTTACCAAGGTTCTTGTAACACAGAACAATTAGGTTTATTTCACTATTTTGCAGAAGCAACAGGATCAGTCAACTCTCAGTAAAGTATAAAAGGCCAAAGAAATGTTGTTTCTATAGCAGAAGAGCCTCCTATCCTCCTAAATAGAAAATCCTCAGAATAAAATCTGTTAAGTTGCAGCAGGTGGCATTTAACACCCAATCCAATCAAGTATGCAAAAATGTTAACATGTCTTGTCATCTCTCTGTGTTTCAGGTCTTTGGAAACCTGGCTACTGAATAATGTTAAAACTGGAGCTTCTCAACACTAGAAAGGGGTTGTCATTTCTGCTGCAGCAGGGCGTAAAGTAAGAATCTTTACAATTGAGCTAACAATGTCAGTAGTTATATCCTTAAAATACACTGGTGGGAGAATGTAGCTGGTTAAATAAAATACTTCAGCAGAATACAGCTGAACTGTCTTAGTAACACGACTTAAGTTTCTGCCAAAAATTTTTCATCAGAGCAGAACACTTTTGAGTTAATCAGCTATACAGAATATAAGCAATAAAACTGACACTGAAAGGATCAGCTGATTTACGTATGTGTGGAGCCTCCCATACCTCCAAGCTGTGTTGGACTTACAGCAGATGCATTATGTATTTGATCTATATGCTCTTGAGGAATTGCTGGAGTTTCTGGTCAGATGGCACCTCAGAGTCCAGCACAGTAGCTCTGAGTGGGCTGCTAGTCCGACAGAAATTCTGGATAAATATAAAGAAAATTCAAAATCTACCTGTGAAAAAATTCTGGCTGGATTAAGAGGTTAGATTGAGAATCATCTGGACATACAATATTATCTTTGGCAATAATCAAAACAAAAAGAGAAGAATGCCTCAGCAACATTATAGCCTAGTAAAGCAGGAAATTGTAAATAAGAGAAAGAATTATAATGTGGTTTTGATATGAATTCTGATGTCTCATCTCCCTCAGATTCAGAAATGAAGGCCTGGTGATTAACTTAGCTGTTAAATTGGGGGATTAAATTAGTGAACACAATGGGTGTATGAAGCTTAAGGTTTCTCCTCTTCACACCAAAAACACAAGTTGTAAACCTCAAGCCTCAGATAACATATGAAATAATAAAATCAAGAAGTAGGGGAAGTAGGGCCTAACTGCTGGCAAAATTGAGAGAGAGCCACTTCAAATTAATGGCAGCCTATGGTTCCCTTTCACATTTTGAGGTTTGATTAACAGATGACCAAGCAGTGAAATCATACAAAAATTTGTGACTTGTAGAGCATCTGATACAGGAGAGCCTTTGGCCCTAGAATAACAATGTCAGCCTGCCTTGCACATTACCAATAGTAATCTCTGTGTAACTAATGGTTATAATACTGAAATACAGCTCATCAGACCCCCAGGTCCTGTCCTCAAAACCCAGATGTAATGCTACTGAAAAAAACCCAACTCAAACCAAAAAAGCCTACAACAACAACAAAACCCCACAACACTAGAATTCATTTTCTAACTCAAATTCTATATGGTCACTTCCTAGGAGCAACTGTTGACTGTGGGAGCAAGTTTCCTGACACTTGGTGGAGGCATTTTGGCCTTTAAGCCTTAGAGCTGCTCTCACAAACTTGCAAAAAGGCACTTTGGCTGCATTAATTTGGGATGCCACTCAGGTACACGACCACACTACTGAAGGTTTTTCTTAAAAATTCCTTCTAAAGCACAACAAAAGGTCATGGTTTAAACTTTTAAACCTTTTTTCTAAATGAAATGATATACAATATCATGCATATATTTGCTTGAACTGCCCAAAGTGATGAAATATTCTACTTTGTTGCCAATAAGTGAATATCTAAAACCCACTGAAAAGTCAAAAGCCCTGTTATGTCAGTTCTCTCCATGCAATAAACTGGAGATTTGGGATTGTGGAAGCCTGATGATAGCAAAGATACGGCAAGGCTGACTATAATGTGTGCTTGTACAGTGAGCTCCTGCATCTTTACAGGAAGGTTACAAAAACCAAAAACCTGAGGGATGATTCTTTTCAAATTTATGTTTGATTTGGGGCAGGGGAATATTTTAATAGCAAGGAAAAATCACAGTCTATCCAGATTAAAAAGCTATTTCTGTGAAAGATGAATCTTCTTCCTTAACTCAAAAAGTAGAATTTTGAAGGAATGTGTGTTACTCCTTGTGAAACCTAACAATTTTGCCACAGATTGCAACTGAAGCAGAACTGGATTCTTCTTTCTTTCCAAAGAAAAAGGAGAAACTGAAAAAAAGAAAAATCCCCCAAAGTCCCAGAAAGCAGCTATTGAGGAAACTGGTGTTTCATGATGCAAGTTTAACTAAATTAACAGATTAAAACATCTGTGAAAGGTAACATGACAGCATCATTAAATCACATCACTGTTTGGCATTTCTGCACCCTGCACTCCTGGAATTACAGGACCCAGTCTGCTGCTTGTCCCCATAAAAGGGACACAGCTCCTTCCATGCCATGCAGCTCCCCTGGCATGCCAGGGCTCAGTGGTCTCTACATGTCCCTGGTCACAGTGGTCTCCTGGCCTTCACCAGAGGTCACCAAAGGCTTTCCATTGCCATTAGCTGCAAAAATAACATGGTAATTAATTAAAAAATTGTATCAAAACTTTCTCTTAGGTGTGACTGTTACCAGATCAATTGATACATACTGTTTCCAGTAATTCTTTCAAATGTCTTTATTGAGTTTTAAGTCTTTCAGGCTGTTAATTTTAATACTATTAGCCTCTACATGAAATGCATAAGTGTTTTGTCATGTAAATGAGGACAAAGATAGGAATCAAGTCACACAGGTTAAAATCTCAATGTTGATTTATTATTAATAATGGAAGGTCACCCTCTGAACAATTCCATAAAATAATACATCTGCATTGCTGCTAAATGGGAGCCTTAACATCTGGATTGTATCATTCCAAATTTTCCTCATTCACTCATCATAGCAAGAGGAGTTTCCTGACAAATCACATTGCTGCCCAAAGGTAAAATGTACTTTAAATGAGCTCAAAAAGACCTAGCAGTGAAGTCAGCATTAGCGTCATAGACAACTTTCCCATTTTCTGATAATGCAGATTAAACAGTCATACAAGCACCAGCTGAAAAATGTCCCCTGTCCTCTGCTTCCTTCACACCATTCCCTGACTCTGAGTGAGTAAGAATGCCTGGCACCAGTAAATTCAACAGAACAGCATTATTCTACTATCCTTTCCATCTTACAGCATATGAGGAAAACTGCATACATAAAGAAAATGACTGAGGAATAATTAGATTTATTGTGACAGCCTGACCTTACCAGAACCCATTAACTTGATAAAACAAGATAACTGTCTCTCTAAAAATCTCGTTTCTTTTGATGTAGACATATTCAAATACACAAAAGCATATGCATGAAAGAAATAATAAATCAGTTGATTGAGTTTTTTAAGGTTTAAATTAATGGGCATATATTTGGTAATACATTGGAAATTGGCTAAGATTCTACATTAGGTAAATGAGCCAACTTTGTTTTCAACATTTGCCTCATTGTTTAGGTATAGAAATCAATCTATCATAATTCTGTCTTTCCTTTTTTCAGCTCTGTTGTCAAGTAAGTTTGCATTATGTGATAACCCATGATAAAAGATACACAAACTGTAAAAGGGGCAGCCACCTGTGAGACCAGAAGTAACAATTTGTTTGAGATTGTTCCAAAACCATTACAAATCTGCCTTTCTATCTCAGATGTTTTAAGATTTCTGCTATGCCAGGGGAGAACAATTCTGTCCATGGAGATCATATTTATTTCATCATATTTCACTTATTTAATTTGCATCAATGGACAGCTTGTAATGGCAAGCAAATTGTACTATAAGAATCAGCTAAGAGCCTGATAGTCAGAATTTCCTTTGGGAAAATACAGTCAGAGTACTAAGAAGTTTTTCCCTTCCTTCTCCATTTGATATGCTAGACTCCTACCTTGATGTTCAGAAAAATGCATAGGATAGGATAGGATAGGATAGGATAGGATAGGATAGGATAGGATAGGATAGGATAGGAATGTTTTTTCAAGGATGATAATTCTGACTGACATTCTTCATTGCTACCCCTCCACCTCCCTGACTTAGAGGTGTGCAAACTTGTGAATGGAGAAGTGAGAGTGTAAACTGAACATAGATTAAAACCTATTGAAAAACAGGTTTTTATAATGGGAGTTGGCAGAAAAGAGGCTCCATGTTTTGTTTTTTTTTAAATGTCAAATAGCATTAACAAAATTTTCAAGTCACTGAGAAGTAATTTTCTCTAGTGTCCTTCCTTATCATGTGGAAGTTTATCCCAAACTGCCATTTACCATCTAAAAGGAAAAACATAATTGTCAGAGTGGTCTAGGTTTTATTTTAGGCCAAGATTTGCTAGAAAAAGCTCTTCCTTAATTTCCCCCCAGTGCTAGGGTCATACCCAACATTGCTTTTTTGTGTAGCCATCTGCTGAGGTGCAATCTCTTCCCTCCTGCTAAAATCATCCACAGCTGAGCCTTGAGTGCTCAGCTGCAACTTTTTTTTCTTTTACCTCTTTGAAATAGGAGCCTTCCCTTGCATGCCTCCCCCCCCTTCTTTCAGGAGACATTTCACATTTTCGATATCTTGTTTAGGTTAGATATTAAAAAGAATTTCTTTACGGAAAGAGTGATCCGGCATTGGAATGGGCTGCCCACTGAAGTGGTGGATTCTCCGGCCCTGGAGATATTTAAAAAGAGACTGGATGTGGCACTCAGTGCCATGGTCTAGCAACCGCAGCGGTGGTTCAAGGGTTGGACTCGATGATCTCTGAGGTCCCTTCCAACCCAGCCAATTCTATGATTCTATGATAGGCCTGGATAAGGCTCTTTTGGAAGCTGGAGACTGTTGCTGTTTCTCTTGCACCTAGTAAGTATCTACTGCTTTTTATTTTTTGTTCTTTTTGAGCAAGCTAGTGAATGCCCTTTCCTTGTAGGGCTGATTTTCTGCTCCCTTTGACCTTTGTTTACTTTTTCCTTTCAAAAAAGACACCAAACTTTTCTTTATTACATGTTTGCAAAGCACTTTGAAGGGGAGGGGGTCAATCACTGCAGCCCTTTGCTTTTTTTCTAACAGGACTGTGCAATTCTCTCTGAGCCCTTAATGTTTTCAAGAGTAGTATGAGTATCCAGAGCAGGAATGTATACATGCAAACACTCACCAGGACTTCAAAGAATCAGACAGAAAGGCTTCTTAGCTGATGCTGCCTCCCAAGCCAGGATATGCAATGGAGTGCTGCCTACTTGAAAAGAATAGTCTACTTTTTTGTCTGATTTTCCTTCTCTTTTGCTCCTAAAGATCTTGTTACAAGCAAGAACTGATCAGCTCCTTCTCTTCAGCACTAGACCCTGCTGTGCATAATTTATTTGTGAACTATACAGTCATGAACCAAGCAGTCAAAATGTGGGTGTCAAGTAAAGAGAAATGTGTTAGCAAGCAAATGTAGAGGGCTGTTTCTTCTTTAGTGAGCATGTGGTTGGTTGTCAAATTTTTACTCATGTAAATGTTTCCTACCAAATCAAACAAAAATCACATGCACCTGAACCCAAGCATAATACCTTCCACCTGGAAGAACTGTAATGCAGAAGTCTAGAACTGCCTGTACTTAGAGGAGCAGTGGGTTATTACTTGTTGTTGTTGTTTACTTCAATGTCAACTGGAGGTTTTCTTGCATGCATTAATGAAGTAGTCTCAATCCTAAATGTGACTTTCATTACAGTTTCTGCTCCTAAATCAGAAGGTCTCTCTATCTGATGTGACAATTTATCCCTGGTTATTTTTCATCTCTCTTGTGTAAGGATCTCAATAATCATTCAGCTTTGGACCTTAGTGTTTGTCTTATTCATGAAGTCTTCAAAGTACAGTGGAGCAGATTTGGGCGGTTAATGTATTAGTAGAAATTTTTAACTTTAACATTGCTGGATGATATCTTTTAAAGAAAGCAAACTAATGCCATGGGATTAACAGTATGTTCAAGCTATACAAAAGCATCTGGGTATGAAACATGAGACCAGCTATAACCTACTGTACAGGCTTCTAAGCTTGTTTTTGTGACAAACACGCTTAAGTTACCTAATGTGAAATAAATGGAATAAACCATCTACTAGCAGAGACCCACTGTGAGCAGTGTTTATTATTAGAAAGTAACTTCATATTTATGTAGATGGTAGATATGAGAATATATTACACTCCCAGGTAAACAGAGTGTGAAGTGGGACTGTCAAAGCTCAGTACAAAGTAAACTTCAGCTTTTGGTGCTACTTTTTTTACTGAAAGAGCTCTGCTTTAGTTCCTCTTTACTGGAGAAGGAGGCCTTGCTGCTGCCATACAGCTATGCACTGAAAACTTGAGTCCTAATGGATTTGTGCAGATGCTTTATTTTAAAATGCACTGCAAAACCACAGAAACCATCACAAAGTCTTAATAGTGTTGTGAAGATTACAGTTGTACTGGACCCTCTCTAAGGTAGACTAAATGCATTTAAAAGTATATTTTTTCCATATTGGCTATGTCACTTTGTAGATGTGTAGCTCCTGTAAGCTCATAGCTGGGAATGAAACTTGAGTTGCTGAAGTTGTGTGAGAAATAGGGCTGTAACAAGTGTAGGCTATTGGCATTTTTGGCATTGATTAAGTAGATATCGTACACATTAACCAAGTGTAAGTATTGGTAAGGAGGATAATGGCAAAGCAATGCAGAGTGCTTGTTGCTTAGACTCCCACAGGGTTTGTTATACAGACAGGGACCTTCCCAGCTGCTATGTTGTGTGCGTACTTAGAGTTCAAGTGTGCTGCAGCAGCTCAGTGTTGTGTTCTATACTCTAAATGTCCATGGAAAACACAGCATGATAGAATTGTTTAGGCTGAAAAAGACCTTTAAGATCATTGAGTCACCTGAACATAAGGTTAATTAACGCTGTCAAGTCCAACACTAAATCATGTCCCTAAGCACCAAAAAACAGATAGGAAAGAAGTACTTCAAAAGCTCTGAACCGAAATGCTGACGTGAACTTAAAATGAATCATACAGCAGAACTTGTCCAGAAGAGAAGCTAAAACCAATGATAAAATAGTATCACATATGATTATACTGTATGTGCTCAGGTACTGTGTGCATTCAGAATTAGGAATGAGTGTTTTTAAAGGCAGGGAGTTAATGACATAAAGCTAAAATCTTCAGTCAGGTGTTCTGTGTCTTCCTGAGACACCTCAGCTGTGTGTGTTGCCATGACCTCCCTGTGCCTAGCTCTGAACTTCAGCTGAAGTGCCTGTTTTACCACCTCTGCATTGCAGTTTTATGCCACTGAAAATCCTACCAACAGAAAAGCTGTCATAGATCAGGATGTTTCATAACCCTTATTAAAACAGTTTCTGCAAACTGTATCAAGGTTTCATTCTTTAGTGTTTAACAGACCTGTCAAATCAGCATGTATGGTGCTTACAGAGCTGGAGGAACAGTTGCCAAGGGGGAAAGTATTGATCATGACTCTTATTGCTGTCACTGCTATTAAGAAGATCTGTAGAGTAAAATACTTTTTTTTTTTTTTTTTTTTTTTTTTTTTTTGTAACTGATGGCATTAGATATTAATCAGCTGATGAATAAGGAAGGGCTAAGAAACTGCTTGTGTGTGTAAGACTGTATCTCCAAAATATCCGTATAATCTCCCTTATTTCTTTAACATTTATTTAAGACTCCCATTGCTTTTTAAGGGCTGGCCCTTTCTGACACGTCTTATTTATTTTTCAGTTCTTGAATAGAGAGGTCAGAGGTGTAAACCGTGTCACTCCAGTTTTCGCAGGTTTGCAAAGAAGTCTGTGGTGGGGCAAAGGAAGTGAGCTGAAGCACAACAAGCCTGGGTTTTAGCACCTTAACCACAAGACAAGCTTTCTTTCTAATTAGGCATGTGCATGAGTAACTTGACAAACAGAGGGCTTGGTAAAGCCCCTGTAAAACCTTAGTAGCATTTCTTCAGCTAGATATGTGTAGGAACATTACTCTCCTCCCTAATTGTTTGAAAGCTCAAAACCTTTTCCTTAAAAGCTTTAATCTGCTAAAGACAGATCACAGCAGCAGTTTGCATGCACAGAAAATAAAATGCCAAGTTGTTTTTCCGATATTCGTAAAGCTGTTCTCCACCTGACCAAAAAACCTGGCTTGCTGCTTTCCACGGAGGCTGAGTTGTCTCTCTAGAAGTAAACCCTGTACGAGTGTGCAATGACTCCCAACTATTACTTGAGAAAGATGGTATCTTGACTACTACAGCTCCAGAACTGCTGTCTTTCTGTCAACCTGTAAAATTCATACTGTAAAATTTACAATGTCTTTGCTTCCACTGAACAAGAACAATTTGAGCAACAACGAAGGCTAAAATGAGAACAAGAACTATCCCCATATCCATTAATTCACAGCCATGGTACTTCATAAGCATCTTCTGATATTGCAATCTGAAGAGAAAAAAGAGAAAAAAAACAAACGCCTAGATTGATTTATTATACCTAGAGGTGACAGTAAGCCTATGTATGAGAGACACTTTATGAGGAGATGAGCTAGCATTGTTATGCATGAAGATATAACAAATTAGCTAAAAACTCAATATGAGCCAGCAATGTGTGCTTGCAGGCCAGAAAACCAACCATATCCTAGGCTGCATCAGAAGAAGCTTGGCTTGCAGGTGAAGGGAGGTGATTCTCCCCCTCCACTCCACTCTTGTGAGACCCCCACCTTGAGTATTGTGTCCTGCTCTCGAGCTCCCAACATCAGAAAACCATGGAGCTGCTGGAGCAACCCTAGAGGAGGGCCATGAAGATGATCAGAGGGCTGGAGCACCTCTCCTGTGAGGACAGGCTGGGAGAATTGGGGATGAAGAAGAGAAGGCTCTGGGGCTACCTTATTGCAGCCTCCCACTGCATGAAGGGGGCCTATAGGAAAGATGGGTAGAGGCTTTTTACAAGGGCATATAGTGATAGGATGACAGGAAATGGTTTTAAGCTGAAAGAAAGTACATTTATATTAGATATCAGGAAGAAGTTCTTTTAGTGTGAGTGTGGTGAGACACTGGCACAGGGGAGCTGTGGATGTCCCCTTCCTGGATGTGTTCAAGGCCAGGCTTACTGGGGCTTTGAGCATGGAGGTGTCCCTGCCCATGCAGGGGGCTGGCTAGGACTGGATGAGCTTTGGAGTCCCTACCAATCCAAACCACCTTGTGATTCTATGAGAATACTTAGCCTTTGTAAATGGAACTATTATCCTGAAAAAGGAAATGTAAGTTAATGGGCAGAGAGTTGTCTTTTTTTTTTTTTCCTACTAACTCAATCCCGAACATAAATATAGCCACAAATACGTAGTGCCTCTGAATTTTGAGCAGACATTTCATAGTCACAGACCTTAGAGATGCATAGTTTTCCAGCCCAAGGTAAATACAAACACAGAAGAGGGTTTAAGTCCCTGTTTCAGCTTCCTTAACTATAAATTAAGAATTATTAGCATTAATGAGAGTTTCCTTTGGACCACAAGAAATGAGGGGATTACCTTGGAGCTATGAATCAGCCTCCTTCATACTTAAAGCTGAGTGAGCTTCTGTGTTAGACTGGAGCCTCCTGCTCCTGTAGTGAGGATCTTGATCTTCATCTGAGTTTGACTCAATCTGGATGTTTTTTTTTCCCTCTGACCTGGAGCTTCTGAGCCTCCATTTCAGAACTCGACAGCACCTCCTGGCTTCCAGATCTGTGTGTGCACTGAATGCACCCCGACTGTGCCCTGAAAGGAAGCTAAGGAGATAGAAATCACAGTCCTCCTTCCCCTTTTGTGCTCTGCTCCCTGTGGGGAGAAACACCCTGCATCTGGGATGGACAGGAGCTCCAGTATGGTCTGCTTGGTGCCCACCCTCGTTGATTCAGGGATCAGGTCATAGTGGTTGATAGGCAGCAGCTCCTGTCCAGATACTGCCAGTGTTAAACCAACTCTGATCCAGAATTGAGCAAGGAACTATGCAAAATCCCTCAGCTATTCTTTGCTGCTATTATTTGCTGTTCCATGTTAGCTGACCTTTGAATCCAGTTAAATCTTCAGACTTTGCAGAAATCTGAATCTAGGCTTAAAACATGTAGATCTTTCCCATCCTTTCTTCATAAGCAAAAGGTCAAAAGTAGTAGCCATGCTTTTTTCCATATAAAAAGAAATGCTTACACAGTGGATGCTGTGCTCAGGTGCCAGAGGACTGAAGCAGGTACTGACACCAGTGTCAACCATGTTTTTCTCCCAGTTTTACACCCCATCAGAGAGTACCTCATCTTCCTCACTGTCAGTATGCTTGGGTTAAGTATCTCGAAGCAGCTCACTGGTGTGATGCACTTGAGGTTCCTCAGGCTGCAATTAAGGATGCCCTCTGACAGGCAGCACTACAGCACCAGGCAGACAGTGAGAGCTTTTCCTTTCACCCTGCCTCAAGCAGGCATTAAAATGATGATGAAAGGGCCATTTCTTTATGCTAGACTTGCAAGGAGAGGAAGGATTATATTTATTGTACCTAAAGGAAAGCATTGTACTACAACAACAATCTTTCTAACAATCACTATAAAGCTGTTCCCTGTTTTGTTTTGCTAGAAACTGATTAAAGTGACAGAATAAAAAGTTCCAGTAAAACTTTTCAAGAAAATAAAATTCTTTGCTAAGTACACTTCTGTGAAGAAAATGTTAAAGGTTTCTGGTATCCCTATAAATGTACAAGTCGTTCAGCAAAACATTTGCAAGCAGCATGTAAATTAACATACTCCCATTGTTCCTCTGTTGATAATAAATCATTTTCCTGAAACACATTCAAAACAAATATTATAACTTCACGGTGAACAACAGCCAGATGGGTTTTCTCTTAACCCTCACCACCTCTTTTGTCCTGTGAGTTGCTGGATGTGTTAGCAAGTTCCCTCTATGCCTCTTGCCTGGAAGCCACTTAGAAACCTGCAGCTGCACCAAGGATGAGGGTCATGTGGTTCTGGTGGCTTTCATGTATGATGTGTGCAGCTCACCTGCAGGGTCACAGACCAAAGGGGACAAAGGAGTTCTCTAGAGACCTACAGGTATAGCTTAATTTCAGCCCAAAGGGACCCTGGCAGTTTTCTGGACCAACCCCCAGTGCAAAACAGAGTGAAGGACACCAGGTCACTCAGGGCTTAGTTACCAATACCTCCATGGACAGATATTTCACTGCCCCTCTGGGCCTCTTGTGGCAATGAGAGCTTTTCCTTCTTCAGTACATGAACACAAAATCACTGCAACAAAATCCGCGAGCTGAGGTTTAAGCAAAATGTCTTCTAGACTTGCCAAGAGAGCCTAAGTCTGATCTTTAAACTGCTCTTATCAGGCATCTGCAGAGCTGTGCTGTAATAGTGATGGAGTCTGAAGGTAGTGCTTTTGGTTCCCAGCTGGGTGCTAGAAGGAAAGGTTTTTTTTCAAAGGTGGTGTTTGGTTCTTGTTTTTCCTTAAAAATATCTCAATTCTTAGTCTTTAAAGTTCCTATAAAAATTCTCAAACTGCAGGGGAAAATTTTTTCCATTTTTTATGAACACTTTCTGGTTTTCAGTTGAAATGTCCATGTTTGATGGTGGTAGTGGTTGTTGTTCACAGAACTCGAACTGCCAAGGTGCCAGTTTATGTTGACTTTAGCCATGTACATCCTAGCCCTATGGGTGATGTGTCCTAGAATTTTGCTCTGAGTATTAAGGGATATGCTACATTTTTTGCTAAGTTTTGCTAAGTAACTCTGTGTGGGGCACTTTGTCTAGGGGAGAAGCAGAGGATGCAAGTCATCATACACCTGGGGGAAGACGTATGTTTTTGAAGAATTTAAGAACCTAAAGATATAGCTGCACCTAGTAGAAACTTCAAACCCATCTTGCTGCCCAGCTGCCACCCTTTGCTTCCTTAGCTCCTTTTGCTTTGTCTATCAGAGAAACCACCTGATCCCTCATCTCTCATCTTTGAGGTCATAAGGATTGAATTGAGGGAATAAGGAAAAATAATAATAATAAATAAAACTTCATGAGACATTTTCAGACTAAAGTTGTTCCAGTATAGTCTTAGTCAGCAAATATCTTAAAGTAGAGACTTGCTTTTCTAGTTCATATATATGCTAATATATTTTTAAAGAAGTACTGGACTACACATCTGGGAAGTCTAATCTCATTAGAGATGAATTAAATTGCAACAGTTAAATTGTATAGCTCAGAGCAGAGATTTGCTTCAACTCACATTGCATTATTTATTAGTTTACCAGCTGGTAAGTAAAGAAAATATGTGTATTCTGAAAATGCTTTCATATCTTGCTAATCAAACCTGATTTGGGCTGTTACTATGCAGTAAATCTGGAAATATACTTTAGATCCCTCTTTCCTCAACATTGTACATGGTGACATTTTGACTCCATCAAGCTAGGGGCTAGTTAAGAGGAAGGGTCTTGGCCTTAAAAATAAAATTAGTTTTATATCAAAAACTGCAGACTGTTTGCTAGTATTTCATCATATTCTATTCTATTAATAGATATCTTCCCAAGTCTTTAAAGTGATGAAATACACAGTTTGGATGTGGCAGTGGTTGAAAAATGGAAAGAAAATTACAGTGGTTTTAATTTTATTTTGGATACTGTGCAGCCAAATGAATCCTAACCTGTCCAGGCTTCCCTTTTTAAATTCTGACTGCTCTTGTCCTCCTCTATGGCAGTGGCAATGAGCGCTGCCCTCTGCTATGGGACTGTGCTGCAGGAGGCAAAAACCAGGGCAGCTGGTGAAGGTTTTTCATAACACAGCAGCAAGGAAGGGTTTTGTCCTTAGGGTGAAGGGCTGGGGAGGGAGGAGTAAGGAAAGCACCTTGAGGTGCTTCTATCTGGATTTTGTGGCACAGGGGTTGGGAAAATAAAGGACAAAAATGGGATGGAGTACACAAGGAAGCACAGTGGAGCAGTATTTTGACCATGGAGAAATAAAATGGCAAATATTACATGGCTGCATGTAGAGCAGTGGGCACCAGGCACAGACACAGAGGAAATTGTTGGGAGCTGCTGCATGGTTTGGGACTAAGAGGGTGAGTATTGTGTGTGCTGGCAATGGGGACAGGACAGTGAAGCCCTGTTTTAATGTGTAGACAGACTTAGGTATCTGAAAGATTCATTTGGCCCACAGGAAAAGGTCGGTTAAAGGTTTTGGACCCAAGTAGGGACTGTGATATCAGTGTGTTATGAATGGGAATGACCTTTCCCTTGCCAGTGTCCCCTCATTAATGGCAAGCTGTGACCTGGACAAAAAAGTATTTGCTATAAATGCTAAACTCCCATCTAAACACAGTGCAGGTCAGCAGCAGACAGGGACAAAGACTGGATGCCCTTGTCCAGTCAACACATCTTCTGGCTGCTGGGGAAAAAGTGCTTGCTAGTGAGGTGTAAGCTAATGTTACATACCTAAAGCTGAAAAGAATGAGAAGAGAAAATAACAGTGGCTTAAAAATATGGACAGTATGGCTTTTGTATGAGTAGAACTATTTTCTAGCCGCAGTCCAGGTAAATCCCTGTTTATTTACACTGGGCTGAAATAAAAGCTTCAGTGCAGACAAGTGGGTGCCCTGCTGTGTGCTTTAACTTCCTCAGCTTGATGATTGAGAGTTTTTTGGAGTTTTTTTAATAATCTTGGAAAAAAGTAATTTCTCCAAATATACCTGACGTGCTCATTATCATTGATGCCATCTTTCTTCCAGGGTTGTATTAGTTTTGCAGCATTTACTGTGCCTTATTTTAAAACAGGCTGCAACATTGTTGGGGGAAGGACCCTGTGTTCTTTGCCACAAGGTTCTCACTATGTGCCAGGGCTCTGTGCAGCCCCTGGTACTTCAATAAATAAATGCTACAGTAATATAATTAATTGATATCAACCATTGATGGGAAGAAAAGGCCTTATCTGGGAAAGATAGTGGTATAATTCCCTGGGAATATATAATTTTTTTTTCTATTTATAAAAATAATACAATGCATTGCATGCCATAATTTTATGGGGTTTCCTTGTATTGATTCCATAATTTCCTTTTGATATAGAACATGCTACAAAACCTTCACAATAAGTTTAAATCCCTAAAAATTGTTCTGTTATTAAAGTAGTAGCTTATATTTCTCAATGTTATTTAAAATGCAACAACAAGGATCTCTTCTTGAAAAAGTTGTAAGGCTAAAGTGCATTTACCTCTGACAAAGAAGGAACACACCAGGGCAAATTTGTACATATTTTTATCCTACTTTTTTCCTTTTTTTCTGCATTTTAACAAATAGAGCTAAGCAGCCAAAATGCAACTAGGCGATAGAGGAACATTTTGGCATAAAAATAGTGCCCACATTCAGTATGCACATACTGCACCTTTATAGCACTTATCAAACATGAATCTCAAGGCACTTGGCAAGAATCTAATCAAAGCCCTGGCTGTGTAAGAGAATATAAACTGAATCCTAGCAATTAACATGGGTAATTACCACCTGGGGCCCTGTTTTTCCATCTCAGTGACCAGGCAGCCCTGTCCATTTTTAGCTTTACCACAGCATTCAACAGAATACACCACTTTCAATTTTATTCTTTGAGCTCCCCCCTGAAGGCTGCCTTACTGGGCTCATCTATGTTTTCATAAACTTGATCTACTTAAAAGGCTTGCTCTGGCCTTAGAAACAAACCACTCCTTCTGGCTGGTGAGGCTGGATTCTGGGTCTCCTGGGAAGCAAAAAGTAATGAATTTTTTATTATTATTATTATTTTATTTCTTCTTGGAACTTTTGTTGGAATCTCAGAGTTGCTGAAGCACCAGAGCATGTCTGTCAGATAATTTCGGCAAATTCTCAATGTGATGACTACAACACAATACTGTCCTGTAAAGGAAAACCCATTAGAAAAATAATGGTAGCTTGCATGCTTTTTTTATATGCATGCATGCAACTTACCTAAAAAGTAAAATAACACAAATATATTCCTTGCATACATTTAAGATTAAAAAATGAAGCAGCTTGGAGATCAGCTGAGTTTACTATAAGCATAAATCACTGAAAATTGTTCCCCTATACAGTCAATAAATTTTTGCTTTTCTTACTACCCTGTAAAATGCAAAAATGGAACCTCTTGCAAAAGTTGAAGTTATTTCTCTTAATTTCCACTTTTAATTTAAAAAATTTCTATGTGCTGAAACAGGAATGCACACACTGTGCTCTATGCATTGTCTATTTTATGTCTAGCCTCTGGATACTGTCAGATAAAAGAAGAACATTTTTATTTTGTGAAGGAGGTGCTCTTAAAAAGCAGCAAAACACATCAGACAAGGGAGAAATAGTAACTTAGGTTGCCATAAAGCTGGACATGAAAATGTGTTTCTCCTCATATCTTCAAAACTTAGTGGAACAAACCTCTCTGCTTTAAACCATGAAAATTCAAGAGCCAGTCTCCCAGTGATGTGGCTGATTTAGGAATAGAAAATTTTCTGCAATAATACAATTCTTCCAGGTGGCTTTTAATTTTTTAGCTATTAACGTTCTCTTTTTCATTTTTTTTTCTAAAAAGAAAGCATAAAAATGTACATTTCATAAAATGAAAACAGTGGGGCATTTATCATCCTAGGGCCCCGGATTATAAGCACCAGTTAAAAAGCTTTGAAAGGCTATCATTGGGCTCATAGTAAAAGCAACACATGCAGACCTATCTTACACAACAACACTCTATGGCATCTCTCTCCCTGTAGAAATGGGAAATATCTGTCATTGAGAAAAAATGGTACTTCTGCTGGTGCACTGCTTTGGAAAATAGTAGCAGGGAGTGGAAGGCTGCTGGGGGTCATTTGGAGTGGAGTGCCATGAACTTGCAAACTTAAAATCTGGCAACCAATGTAGCATGGAGCTACCTTCCCAGGAGATCTTGGAAAGGAGTAATGGGACAGCTGAGAGTTGGGAGAGGAGGCTGCTAAATGTTGGGGTGCTGCATCAAACAGAGAGCATGACTGGGGGTTAACAGCTGTATTCCAGTCAGAGCACAGCAAAGAAAAGAATGATTCACGTGTGCCCTTGCTGGGGCTGCTCTTTCATGTGGGAACTCTGTCTGAAGGGTGCAGATTTCACTGAACCTGAGGCCTTTATGCCTGTGGTTCACCTTCCTGTGGCTTTCCCCTCAGCACCTAGAGTTCTGCTCTTGCAGTGTTGCTCCCAGTCAACTCCACAGGGTGAACCACAGGAGTGGAGCCACGTGGCTGTAAAAAGCCTTTGTGGTGTGGTCAAGGAGCTTGCCTGCTGATGGTGTGCTGGGTGGGCAGCTGCCAAGCAGCGTGGTCTGTATGCAAAGCAGCTTCCCCAGCCACAACATGACAGCTGGAGCCTCTGCGAGGCCTCGGGACCCCTACCCTGTGCCACAATCTGTGCCACGAAGCGGTCATCAGTGCTTTCATCCTGGTGAAGTCCATGGGAATTAATCACATCTTCAGAGTTCAGCGTGTGTGCTCCAGCACTCCCGTGTCCGGGGGATGTGCAGTGGTGTTGTCCTGCTTCAGGGAGGTGCATTTCTGCCTCCTTTGGGACAGCAGTGACAGTCACAGGCTGGCAATACGTGCTGGTGCATTTTAGCTGTGTTCAGACAGGAGCAAGTTCCATGTGAACGTGTATTCAGTTTTGCACTTCTGAGCCCCGACTATCCCAAAGCTCTCAGATTTTCAAAGAGTTACATGGGGATTTATGCAGCCAAATCCCATTATGGTCAATGGGAGCAGGGTGAATAATTACACTGCAGGGCTTTGTAAATAACGAGGAAGGTTGCCAGTCGTTGCTGATTGGGATTCTGACTTTTGTAGATACAGATCCATGCGTCTGCTGGGAATTGCACTTGGACCACCAGGTTATTTCACATATTGGTATAGTTTCTGTGTTTACTGTGCATATCACTTCAAAAGAGCCAAAGCTGATGACTTCTGGTCCACTGTGTTAGCAGTCCGTCTCCTCTCCATCTCCTGTTGTTTCCTTTCACAGTCTGAGTAACAAAAAATGGTGGTGTAAATAGAACTCCAACAAAGAGGTCTGTTGAGCCTGTAATGCTCCCCTGAAAGGAGGCTGTCGAGGGGATGAATGGAGAAGGCTCAGCCTAGCAGTAGCAGGGAAATAGATGACTTGGCATTGGGGAGTAGCAGCCAGCAGGGTGCATATGCCTAGTGTAGTGGCAAATAATGGTTAAGCTAGTCAGTTGAAGGGCTAAATGAGGGCACATTGTCTAACCCTGTAACCGTAACTAAATTGTAACCTGAAAAGAGTTTATAAACATCTGGCTGCTAGCTCATCTCGAAAGCTTAATAGCTAAATCTGAGGTGCAGAATTTTTTAAGGCTGTGCTTGAAATCATTACTTGGAAGTATTGAGGTCTTAAGGAGATTAATTGCATTTCAGAATCAGAGAGTGTATTTAAATTGTGGTTTGAGCACCTCTGCTGAGTCTTCACGTTAAGCTAATTTCCACAAGATCAGCATTTATGATTGACACTATTTCCATTTGGAAATTGACACCCATTTGGAAGTTCATTTTGGTTTCATGACAACTTGCTGCTGATCTTACAGCTCTGCTCAGTATTTCACACAGAATTCTAATCTGGTGATACCCCTTAACTTCGGTAATTGTTATATTCATGCCTTTATTCAGATGCTCAACTGTTGAAGCTTGAATGGGCTAAGTGACACATCTATATCTCTTGATTTCTCACAGATTTAGCAGTGTAGGAGTACATTTCCCTGTACAGTCCTATTTTATTTTAATATTGCTATTTGGTGACAATGAAAAGCATATACTGGTTAGACTAATAAGCATGTGACCTCCTCTGCAGACAAGCTTTTCAATCTTTCTATAGCTCCCCATTATTAATAGGACAGCGTCTATGTGCTCCGCATTTGTGTTGCAAATATTTACAATAGTTGGAATAATTTTCTAATTACTTAAACAATGCACTGTAGCAGCACCAATTGAAATTCCTGTAGGCTACAGGCTTGCTAATTGTTTCCTTAGTAAACCTAATTTATAGGGCTGTGCAAATAGTTGCTGGGTTTCAAGTATTTTGGCAGTTGAATGAAAAAAAAACCTGTTATGGACTGAATGGAAACTTCATTTCTTTAGAACTGTCACCACAGCAATGAGAATTGATTTGGGATTATAGAAACATTTTTTTTACACCTGGCAAACTGTTTCACTTGGGCCTCAGGTACATTTAATAAAAGCAAAGGACTGGATCATAAACTTGAGAGGAAAGTAGTCCCAGCTTTCCTGCTCTATCCACTGGATGAATGAGGGGGGCAATTGACCTGGGATGTTAACAACTTAAATTCAAGATTCCAAACTGCTTCAAGCCTTTTGTAAGGTTCACCAGGTTTCACTCAAATGAAAGTGTTAATATTGGAAGTATGTTGGGATGGAGAGGTCTGTTTCTCCCCTAGGATGCCTAGATTAAAAACAACTCCAATGTATCAAGCAAGGTAAGTTTGAACTCAAGGGTTCTTGTGCTGGATCTTCTCTCTTTGTGAGTCTGACATGGAGGCACAGCAGACACCCACTGGGGCAAGAGAGGTTGGGGATCAGAAATGGACTCAGCCCCATATACTTCATGTTTCTCTGCTGCTGTGCAAAGTGAGTAACCTCAGCCACCAGGCCATAGCTTATTCTTTCTCTGTCTGATTTATTCTGTGATTGTTTAAATTTTGGGAAAGCTTCAGTAGCGAAAGTTGAGAGTTGAAACACCCAGCATATTCCTCATTCAAGTGTGTAGCTACCAAAATCTATGGTTACTGGTTGAGCTCTTGATCTGAACTGGGACATGAAGCACAGAGGGCAGGAGGGGAGAGATTTAAACCTGGATCTCCCACAGCCTAGGCAAGTGTTTGCCATCTTTCTTTATGTATCTATTAGAGTATGTGTGACTGAGTAGAGATAATGTCTGTGGCTGTGCAGTTCTGCTCCAGAACTGGAATATGGAATTTCAGAAATGTCCACTGCTAACTTTGAAAATGAAAATTAAATAGGACTAGGAGAATTTCCCCAATTTATCTGAGTCATCCAAACCAATAAACCGTTTATTGAAAAAGAGTTCAGCCAGCTGCACTTGGTTGAAGCAACTTCTCATAGTGTGAAAACTGACAAAGATCTTGTGTTGTCCAGTTGTCTGAAATTGGTGTCAATACTGTTACTTAGATAACATTTTTTGAAGGGGCTGTTGCTCTGGAAAAATCTCTTCACAGATATTGTACATTTGAGGAAACCTGGAAAAAACTTCCTATTTGTTGTTGTTTTTTAGTATTTTTACTGGCTGTGAAATGAAAACAGCTACTAACACGGTCTTTTTTTTTTTTTCAGCCTTTCTGAATACTCTGCATTTTTCATTGTCCTTGGGTTTTCTTCTTGTTCTTTAACATACTTATGTTTTAGCAACCTCAGTTAAGAAACTTCCCCCCCCTTTTTTTTGAGGTCCAACCAAATAAAATTGATTCAAAGACACATCTGCTTTGTCTTTGTTGCTTTAATCTGAGTGCCTCCAGAGGAAACTAAAATACAGAAAGAAGGTACTTTCCCAGACACAGACCAAATCCTGTGCAAGCTTTGCTCATTCAGGATCTCAGTGTCAAGTCTAGTGAATCCACCTTTTCCCAAAGATAAGTATTTATTTCCCCCTGCCCCTTGCTTTCCTTTCCCTCTGCAACCTTCCTCCTCTATGTAGCATTTACACCACAACACAGAGAACGAGCATGAGATATCAGGCTAACAGTTCCATTTTGGAGTGAAGCTAGTTGCAGATGACTTGAGGACTATGCAAGCCTCTTCCCCATATTGAGGGTTGGCTGTGATCTGTTGTATCCCTATCTCTAAAGATAAACTTGAAGAACAATCCCTCCACTGCCTTCCCAGGGATTTGCTCTCTTATCTCTAGTAGTCGCTCACCAATACTTTTATCTGTCAAAACCCTCTCTGCTGCCCTAGTAACAAGCATCTAGGCCCTTTTCCATCTGACATAAGCTTCCTGCCACCTCCTGATGACAAGTGCTTGCAACGTTTCCAGCTGTCAGACTTTCAGCATCTGCTCCACGTCAACAGGCTGACTGCTGAACCTCAGGCAGCTTTGCGCTCAGCCAGTTGCCTGATGCTATATGGTAAGAATGACTTCATCCTGACCACAGCCATTTGTCCATCTCTTTATGTGCTGAAAAACTGACAATCAGGGTTGCTTTTTTTATTTCCAGATAGCTTCTGCTGTTGCATTTATATACAAGTCTATGTTTTATTCAGATTTAGTCAGCTATTGCATTAGTACATGCAGTGGCTTCAAGTAGAGCTCCATTAAATCTATTCAAAAGGCTTCTCTTCTAATTGGATTTTGAGCAGGAGTGGCTCTTCTGAGTTGTTGGTGTCCTTAATTTATATAAAGCATGACATTTAGAAGATAAATGCTACAGAGTCAGACTCTTTGAAGGTAGTCAATACTGAATTTACTCTGCTTCTATTAATGTATAGGGAATGTTACTGCTGTTTTCCCTAGGACCAGCTCTAGGCCATCATTTCACACTTCATAAAGTGTTGGTACAAAATTCCCTGGCAAATCTTGTCCTTTTTTTTTTTTTTTTTTCCATTTCTTGAGTTCTGTTTCTGTACTGTCCTTTCAGTAGTGTGTCAGAAATGGAATACATCAGCCAGACGAGAATCTCCCATCAAGCAGATTATGCCATTACAGTGTTCACCAGCACCTCTTCCTTATCTCTTTTTCTAGTGCTGCTGTGTGTAAATTTTTCCACAAGCTCTTCTAGATCCTTTTTCTTCTTGAAAGGATCAAAGATACAATGAGTGTGGGAGACAGGTAAGCAAGTGAAGAGCCCAGTTGGCAAATACAGCCTCGACCTTGGGTGCTCAGCCTTACTGAGATTACCATAAGGCTGAAAAAGTGTCTTTTTCTTTTCCAAGATACACGTGTTGAGCCTTGCCCTGCAGATGGCCATTGGGCTGCCACCTGAAGGGATCCAGCCTGCTGCTTTCCTGCCTGTGGGAGCACACAGAGCTGGAGCATCACACCAGCCCTAGCTCCTTGCCTGTTATCAGGGGCAGATCTCCAGGGGACAGGCTACGCAGAGACAAAGTTGATGCTGCAAGCTCTTTGATAGCTTTCCTTATCCCAGCAAGTTCACTTGGTGCTAGGCAAGCCATAGCAGCAAGTGGAGACTGTGTCTGCTGTAACATATCTGCTTCTTAGCAAATATCTGGGCTGAGGATGCACTTTTTGTGACCTACCTGCCACCTGCATCACCCTCTTCTCCCTGCATCAGTGGTGGGAATAGGTGGGTCTTCTGCTCAGGTGCTGAATTCACCCCAAACCACTCATCTTATTTAGTTGTTCATATTCAGGGCTGATTTTGGGTTGAGTTAAAAGAGCTAAGCTGGCACAGTGTCTGCCTTGTGTGATTGAAACCTCTGCCTCAAGGAAGGTGGTGGGAGCACGCAGCCAAGGGCTAAACAGAATGAAACCTCTATGGAGCAACTCATGTTTAGATTTAATGTGCAAACAATAAATGGAGGTATTGCCAGGTGAACTTCACCCTAGAGTAAGTTGTGGCATAGGAGATGTTCCACATTGCAATCCATATTCTACATGTCTCCAATAATCCTGCTGAGTTTCATATGAGAGAAAATGCAGTGTCTCTTCCATCTTCCATTTTGAGAAATTCCATTAAATAACAGACCTTTTATCAAGTGTATCTATACTTATATATATAAATATATTGCTCCCTTTTATGTTACTCCTAACTGTGTGCTAGTTAGTTGCAGCAGTTTCCAGGAAAGTCTTAATGGTTAAGGTAGTTTTCTGCTCTATTGTGTTGTAGAAAGCAATGTTTCATACAAATATTTTCTTGTTCTTCTTCTACTTAATGTAGCAGTACAAGGTTGAAAAGGCTGCTAATTCTTCCAGCAAGATTTCTAAAACTCATTCCTGGATCAAGGGACTAATTTCTAGGCAGTTTTTTATTGTGAAGGTAGAGCTGGCTTTAGAATTTGAGAGCTCTCCCAATGAGTCATATATTAGAGACAAATGATGGAACAAAAGGGTTAAAGCATTTTTAACATTTCACATGTGTGGGACAGATTATGACTCTCCTACTGGCTAATATTTTCAACAGTCCAGATTCCATTTCCAAAAATCCCCGGGTGCCAAATACATCAAACTCTCTAAGGATACAAATGTTGCAGCCAAATCTTTAAATATATGTGGGTACCTCAAGCAGCAGATAAGCATCTGTAAGCATCTAACAGGATTTTAAATAATCCTTCTTAAAGTGCTTCCAACAAAATTATTTTTTTGTTCTTTTGTTGTATAAATTACATAAAAATCAAGAACACGTTGGAAATTGACTTTATGCTTTAGTTTCATAGATTCTTTTGAAAATCCATGCTGTATCTAAAAATCTATATTGTGTGAAAAAACCCAATCACTGGGTTGTTCCCAGTGGTACAGATCACAGAATTTAAATGAGAATACAAATATTTTTTCCCATATTGAAGAATCCAAAGAATCCAGCATCTTAAGGGAACAAAGAGGCTGTGTGAAGCTATAAGATTGTCTTCAAAATAATTTTCTTCCCTTGTTGAAAACCAATTATTAAACCTCCTAATTATTAAATTACAGTATGTTTTCTTGTCTTGCTGGATTATTCTGTGGGGGTAGGGGGGGGATTTCTCTAGTTTCTGAAACTCTAGCTCTCAAAACTCTTTTCCCATACTTATTACAATTAAGCTATTGTTTTGCTTCAGGAAAGTGGTCTGACTTAATTCAGATTTGTGCCTCAGAGTAAACTGAAATGATTAATAGCTCTGTGTGTGCTTAATGATGTGAGCCCTGCAGCCACTAAAGCACCTGTCTCAGTGCATAAGCAGCCAGGGTTCACTATTGTGCATGGCTGGAGATTCACATAACAAAAAAGGCAATTAGACAGTGTTAGGGATTTGAACCAAACTAACAATGCAGGGAAATTGCCAGAGAAGGATTAGTTATCTCTTGCCTGATAAAAGCAGGTAACAATGGAAAACTCTAAATTGTCCTTCCACAGTGGCTCTTTATGGAAAGTTTAATGTCTAATGAAGATTGCCAGGGTCAAGCTCTGATAACAAAGACCTAGAAAGTTGAAAGTGTGCTTAAATTAGCATTTCTGCTACCCTTTTAGATCATTCCTAAATCTTCAAATTGCTGTTTGTTCTGGCTGTAACCCTAATGGCAACCTGTTGTGTCCCCATGATTTTAGCATCATCTTTGTGGACTGAAAATTACTCCAAAAGGCCAAAAGGATGGTCTGCACCGTTCAGGTTTTGAAAGAGCTGCCTTATCATGGGTCTTAGGAGGTATTTATGCTTTCTTGGCTCCATTCTGTAAGACCCTGGCCCTAGTTCCTAACTTGCTCTGGTTTTTCTGGTGGGACAGCCTCTCTGGGCAAGCTGGTTTTGAAGTTTGCTTTGCAGTGCAGCTTTCTGTGTAGGTTGATGATTTTGATCAGCTGGGAGAGCGATGGACTGGCTGGCTGATTGCTGAGGTGTTCCTCCTGGCTGGGTGACAGGCTTGCTGGCTGACCTCAGCCAACTGGCTTTAACTCTGCTGGGGGAGAGGGGCTAATATTTTCCAAGGAATCGAGGTGATTTAGGAGCCCACGGCTCACCCTGAAGGCGGTTGATGCATTTGGAAAATGTTACCCTATTAAACTCACCCCAAAGGGATAAAGCATGGGCTAATTTATGTTTGTAAGACAGCTTGGGGTCTTGGATTCCTGTGATGTGAATGTCTTGCACTCTCTTCTACGTACAGAGGCAAACAAGTTCCATTCCTGTGGTTTCATCAGACAGTCAGGCTGTACTGAATCTACATCTGCTGATAAGAAAGCAACTTCTAGATAAATCTTACAGGCATGTCTCTGAAGTCTAGAAATAAGAATTACTGGCTCCAGTAACAAAAGCAGGGGCTTCCCAGCCTAGGGAAGGCCCATCTATTGCTCTGGTAGCAATTAATCCATTGACCCTGCCTCTGGCATTGTCAGCTGTGGGCACATCACAAGGTCTGGTGGGTCTGGTGGGAATGGCAGCAGAAGCACCAAAAAAGAGGCTGCCTAACTTCATGTCATTCATGTCCCAGCAAGCATCAGGAGTGTGATGAGATGCCCCATTCTTGAGTCACAGTGTTTCTGCTCTTGGCTGGTGCACTCGATGGCTGAGGAGATGTAGAGAGACATCTGGAAGAAAGCTGAGAGAAATGCACCATGGCCCCAGTTGTGGGGGAACACAGGGTTATAGCAAGGGGCCTGAGATGTGCAGGAGGCTTTGACATGCAAGGCAAATGTGCTGTATCTGTGTGTTCTCCATGCTCTCCGTTTTCTTTAAATATTCTTATATTCTCCTGTTGCAGAACAGGAACAGTAGCCCGAGGCAACCAGTGTGTGTCTGGGGTGCTCCTTGTTGTATCTCACCACCCTCCTTCTCCTGGCAGAAAAATCATCAATTAAATTTAAAAGACTCTCACTCAATTTCCCACGTGTCTTTTTATATCTTAAGCTGGTCATTAGTATTTCTGTGGCTTCTGTGGGGCTGTACTAGGTGAGTCCTTTAAGGAACCCTACGGAGGGCAGAAGTGTCTGGAGGAGAGGGCTGAGAGAGGGGCTGAGTGGCTTCTCTGTGGGTGTCTGAAGTGAATGAGAAATGAGGGAGAAAGTCAAGGATTAAGAACTAATTAAAGGATAGAGGGAATGATAAATTAGGAAGAAAGGAAAAGAGCACAAGGAGTATTGATGGGTCTTAAATGTGAATTTGGGCAGTAATTTTTTTTTTTTTTAAACACCGAAGGAGAAGAAGTGGGAGGGAGCCTTGGTTGCTATTATGCCTTCAGATTATAACCTAAGTGCTGCCTTGATTGTACACCATTCTGATTGCTGTGGTCTAGTGATTAGAATATAAAACTGGGAGACAAAATATATGCTGTTTTTCACAATAATAAAGGACTTGCTGGGTGGTTTTGAATGAGTTATTTCACTTCACTGTGCTTCATTTTCCTGATCTGCAAAATAGGGATATTAATGCCTATTTTTGTGAAGGCAGTCTGAGAAGCTTAAGTAGAAACTTCTGTATAAATGTCAAGTGTCATTATTATTGTTCTTAAACTAATCCATTGTAGTCAACTGCTTTTATAGTTTTTATGAAAGCAAATACAATGGGAGCTACATAGCCTAACAATGTTGTTTTAATTAGAAGAAGACAAGTAAGTGTCTGAAAAATGCAATAGTGGGTTGCTTGCTTTCATCAATTGCAAAATAAATAAATAAAAAGAAACTGCTAGAACCGAACCATACCATACCAGGTAATAAAATGGCTCTGAAATTTATGTGGCACGCTGATCAGAAATAACAGATAATTTTTTCTAACTTGTGGTTCTCCATTTGCCTGTCAAAGTCAAAGATTTTCAGTTATTGTTGAGTGAGTAAATGTGAAAAATATTGTGTATTTACTTATTTGCCAGCATCTGAGAGATGAAATTTCTTCCAGCTCTGACTTTAAAATCCTAATTTTCCATTGAATAGCTCACAATGTCTGGTTTATAAACCTTTGGAAATAGCAAAACCAACACTGACACTTCCCCTCCTTGATGAGATGAATATGATCTCTCTTTTAGTATAGTGCTATTAAAACGTGGTAAATGACCTAAACTGGAAAAAGCTGAGTCCCGTTACACTTCACATTTGCCTAAATCCTGTTTACCTGTAAGGTAATCCTGCCTCTGCCAATTCATCCTGAGGGTGGAGAGTCCCAGAGATTCAGCCCAGGGCCCCATGCAGGTGGCTTTATCAGTAGGGGTGCTTGTGGGGCAGGATGCTTTAAATCCAGTCTCTCTTAATCCAGGATGCTGATTATACCAGTAGAATTTGTCAGTCTAGTTTATTCTTCTCCTGAATTTCTCATCAGGAACAGGATTTTGCTGGTGTAGCAGTGTTTGTTTTGTGATGGAGGAAGGGGAACGTTTTTTGTTTTAAGGCAGGACAGTGTTGGTCATAGGAAGTGTGTCCTAAGTGATTTGGCAAAAATCTGATGTGTAGCCTTAGCCTTAGCATGACCCCAGAGTGAGTAACTTGTGACCTATCTGTCCTCATCATCGTCAGTACTTCTGCTTTCTAGGACAGCCCAATTAAGAGAAGTTTATAGTTGTTGTAGGAAGACTTCATATCTGTGAGGCAGGCTGAGTGAAGCAGTCCTGGCTGTTCATTTTGGGTCCCCAAAAGAGATTGCATTGTGACAACTGCCTCTTTGAAGTGCTTTCCTCCACCAGGCAGCACAAACCCATTTTTTGCAGGCTTCAGGCAGCTCCTCTTGGTCTGTGAGCTTGTTCCCCCTAACCCCAAGGCTCTTCAGGGACTGGTATTACACTGAATGCTGAGTGAGATGCGTAGAGAGATGTGGCTGATGGCTCTGTAAGGTGACATTTAATGACATTAAAGAGCCAGTTTGGAACAGATTTTATTGTTTGGTTTGGTTTGTTTTTTAATTATACTTTTGAGGATATTTGGGAGGACTGATATTTTTTTGCTTGTTCAGAGTCCTACTGTTATTGGTACCAAGTGTAGTGTGTGCATAAAGACTTTGGGAGAGGGCAAACAATTATTTTTTCTAAGACAAATTTAGCATGTTGGTTCTGTAGAGTTTTCTTTTATCTCTGGTAAAAAAAATCAGACTAAATTTTGGCAGTAATATACTTTTTTATTTAAAAAAAATAGATCTAGCATTGGATTTGTATTCTGTCCATGAATAGTTAATATAAAATGTCTTTGGGAATACTGGACTACTCATCCTCTCAGTGAAGCTAAGGGGAGTTTTTTTATTTGTGTTGTCACTAAGAAGCAAGATTATTTTTCAGGGTAGATATAATGAAATTCTAGCAGGTAATGGTCTTCATCAGAAAACATTTGAAAGAAAAATGCTGAAAAACATTATTCTAGTTCAACTATTAGGTAGGTTTTATTTTCTTTCTCAGTAAGAATAGTGAGTGTACACAAAACATACCTTGCTCTACCATTATTCTGAATTGCTAGCTGGAAATGAGATTTTTGTCTACTCTTGCATCTGTGTCTTTTTCAAGTGCAAGAAAACAGATAAATGGATTTGATTTCTAAGCAAATGGTCTCATTGTAATTCCACATCAGCAAAAAGCAGAGTATTCCGAGATGGAAATGCACACAGTTGAACAAAAGAGCCACCGACAACTTTTCATCTTGAAGAGCTCACCAGAAACAAAATAAAATGAGCTGACTGGACCTTAGTCCTGTGTCTTGTGGGTTCATCTTTGGGGAAATGAGGCTGACTTTTTTTTTCTGATTGTAATACTAGATGCTTCCTTCTGCTTCTCTACTGGCCATTTGGGGTGGAAGACCAAATTTTGCTTTACCAAGACAGAGCCCAATTGGAGAGCTTTCTCCTGGTTCTCAAAGAACAGATTAAAGTGAATACAGACTGAGACAAGGAGTAAACTATGATGTAAAGTTTATATACAAGAATATAACATTTATCTGGAGTATTTACAAGGTTAATTAAAGCAATATTTTACAACTCTTTCAGGTTAACCACTAGGTATATTACAATTAGGCTACAGATGGTTTAATTTGCAAATAATAAAATGTTGCATTCAGATCGACCAGCTCCAAAACTTGATCATTTTTTTCTGAGAGAGAAGGGCTTAGACTTGTGGAAAATAAAATGTGAGAATGGTTAATATGATCTTACTGGTGCCTATGTGTCACATGCAAGAGTCGTAACATGACCTTTATAATGTTAATATAGATGGCAAGCCATTTCACCTGGATGAAAGAGTCATCCCCATTGTGACAGGCCAGTTGCACACATGGCTGTCTTCTTCTGCATCTCCTACTTCTGCACAACACACATGCATGTATACAGAGAAGCAGCAATACAAATGAACCAGCATTACTAAAATGAAGAGGGAAAAACCTCAGACCAAAATCATGTCGTTTGCAACCATTAAAAAAAAAAAAAGCCTTAAGCGAGATACTTTAATACTTCCCAAAAATAGTCATGATTTTTTTTTTCTCCCATTACATTTTAACCTATGTACAAAACTGGAGGGCTCCCTCCCCCCTCGGAGGGCGGTCACCGCGTGGCATCTTGAGGCTCAGAGGGGTCAAAGCAAGAAGGTGCTGGAGGCCCGGAGAGCTGGGGACAAGAGGTGGCCCCTGGAGGCAGGCAAGAGCCAAAGCCACTAACACTGCAGTTTGCGGATGCTGCGGGAGAAACGCTTGAAAGCCCTCTGGCCTTTCTGCCACCGCTTCAGAGAGGTGATCACCAGTTCCCCTGCTTGCTTTTGCCCCATCACCAAGTAGGGGACATTGATGTCATTCATCTCGTCGCAGGTACACTGGAGGCCACCTTTGAGCCAGAGCACGATCTTCCTCAGGTCCCTTTCAGTCAGCCCGTTCAGCTTGTAGATGGTTTTGCTCTTTGTTTCAGGGGTGATCTTGGTATCCCCATTGATGTAGGCAATCTCCTTCACTTTTATCTTCAAGGCTGATAGAGTAAAGGGAGGGGGAAGAGGGAGAGAGATTGAGAGGTTTTTTTCCCATTAGTGCATATTAGTGCACCTGGGGAGGGAGGTGCTCTATTGCTAATTAAATTGTCAGGGCTGACAGAAGAGGCAGCAGGTGGCTCCATTTCTAAAGCCACAAAGGGCATGCAAGTCATTTCAGTTTGAATCAACCTTTGGGTGGAGGGTTTTTGTCGGTTTCTTTTCTCTTCTTCTCCCCCTAGCCCCCTTTTCCCTTTCCTTTCTAAATTAATATTTTCCCTGACTTTTCTCCTGTTTGCAAACAGAGAGGGCAGGTTTGCTATGTTAAGCAGTACTCTGGTTTTTGTTGGGAGAGGACAGTCTTCCTGGAAGTAGAGTTTGAAGGGGAGGGGAGTACCTAGACCTAATCCGAAACCTGATCTCTGCTGTGGCTGAAAACTTCTAAAGCTAATTTATTAGGCTGGAGAGGATTTTAGGCAAACCTGTAAGGAAATGATATTTCACATACATTGTTTTTTGAGAGAATGGATCCCACAGAGGACAAATTAGTTCAACAGCTGCATTCGATTTTGTAAAATAGCTAGGAGAGGGATGCAGGGCTCTGTAAGAATCTGTGGAGCATGTTTAGCTTTAGGAACGTTTATCTGAGCATAGTTTGCCAGGCGAAAGCTAGTGGTTGTTTTAGCAGTTTTGTCCCACATTCATGGTTTCATGTTTTGGGTGGTGTGTTTGTGGGGGTTTTGTTTGTTTGTTTGTAGTGTGTTTTTTGTTTTGTTTTTTAAAGAAAAAATAGAAAAACTTTTTAATTTGTACGGATACTTATACTACAAATCTATTTCCAGGTATAAAAATTTACATAAACAGATTCCCCTCCTTATTGCCTTTATCTTATGTGGGTAATGTGCTGTTCAGTTGTTTGTGTCAGAGGGGCTTTCTTGTCCTCTTCTAACCCCAGATTTTCCCATTAAGTTTATATCCCCAATTGTCTGTGCATTACCTTCTCTGTCAAATGATATATAGAACTTCATTCTTAATCTGAAGAGAATCTTTCTTATGGTACACGAGATTGGTCATGTGGCTCTTTCTCATACACCTAAATGAAAGTTTACTCTAATTCTCCCCAGGCAATAGTCTGGATGAAAGATTCTTTTTCTCTTTTGCATTTTACTTTCTCTGGCTTGTCAGCAACATCCACATAAAAGAGCACTACTACAGAAAAGAACTAAAAAATGGGCTGCTTTTCATTCTGAGGTGGGAATTTGTGTTGTATGACCAAAAAGTCAGAAGGGTCCATCTGCAGATAAGACAAAGCCCTGCCTTTATTCAGGCACATATCCTTCTCATTCCACTGGGAGTTTTACCTGATCCTCAACTCTCAAGTTTCAGCCGAGAGGGCTCTGCTTCCACTTACCGAAGTCATTTTTGCAGAGGTTTTCAACGATGTCATTATCGTCTTCATTTTTGTTTTTGCAGGCATCGCAGACCTTGGGTGCTGGAAATGCAAGGGGACAGTCCCCATCAGGCTCGGGGAGAGAGGAACAGCAGGTGGCGTTGGGAACCCTCCGGGAAAAGCCGGTTTCACACCCCCCGATGGACGGACTGACCCTCCCCCTTCTTCCCCGGCGCTGCCCGAACACTTGGACGCGGCTTACCTTGCCGCGGACCCGCTAGCGTGGGGCACGGTGTGCTTTTAAGGTCACACCTATATTAAAAGCTTTTAGTTGGCAGTGGGGTTTTTTGGTTTGGGTTTAGCGTTTTCTGGTTTTGTTTTGTTTTTGTTTTTTACGAGGCAAAGAGTAAAAGGAGAGGGGGCCATGACGCGAAACCCTCCAACCCCTCGCTTCAGCAATGCTCTTTGCAGAGGGAGGGTGTTCTGTTCTTTGGCAGCTGCGAGGCTCGATTTGTGGGGTCCCGGACCTTTCCGACGAGGGCTGCGCGCTCCTGCCAGTTCCCTGGCCAGGAGGAACAGCGGGGTGATTCCCCCGGTCCTCTCGGGAAAGCCTCCTTGAGTCTGGTCTGTGGCCCCCGCCCCGGGTGAGGGCTCCGCTCCCCTGCAGAAAGCGGGGGACGGACCCCGGTGTCGGGAGGGCAGATGCTACCGGACCGGGGCAACCCGCCGGCTCCCTTCTTACCTTCCCTGGTGACCGGGAGGATGTGGTCGCTGCTGGCCAGCGGGATGCAGAGGTCGTTGTCCTTGGGGAAGCGGCTGCAGTCCAGCATGTCGGGCCAGGGGAAGCCGAAGGCGGACATCACCGGGGCGCAGCTTTCTTTCACCTCTTCGCAGAGCGAGTGGCAGGGCTGGATGATCTCGTCCAGGTCGTCGATGCAGACGGGAGCGAAGAGGGAGCAGAGAAACTTCCTGGTGTCAGGGTGGCACTGCTTCTGCACCAGCGGGATCCAGGTGGAGGCCTGCTCCAGCACCTCTTGCACCGTTTCATGCCCCAGGAGGTTGGGCAGCCGCATGCTCTGGTACTCGATGCCCCGACACAGCAGCATCGGGGCGGGGATGGGTTTGCAGTTCGAGCGCTTGTAGGAGAAGTCGGGCTCCCCGAAGGGGAAGAGTCCGGCGGCGGAGCCCACGCACTGGGACGCCAGGAGAAGCAGGGCGCAGAGGCGCCGCTGCATTTTGGGGCGCGGAGGAGGAGGGGTGGTTGGAGAACGGCTTTGGGGGGCCGGGGTGGCCGGGAGCGGAGCGGGCGGCGCGCCGCTGCCCTCAGCCGCAGGCAGCGTCCCCCAGCCCAGGCTCCTGCCTGCCAGACGAGGACGGAGGGTCTGAGCGAGATGCGGGGGCAAACGGGAGTTTTCTGGATTTTTTTGTATGCAAATGGCAGGGGGAGCGGGGGCTGGGAGGAGCCTGGTGACAGCCATCCAGAAAGGATTGGTCACTACTTTCTCGGTCTGCTTTTGCTCAGGGGGATTGTCTTTTGGCAGGAAATCTTGGAAGAAACGTTACCGTGCGAGCACGGGGAAGGGGGGAAAGATCCCCGCGAACAAAGAGCCACGAAGGCCCGAGGGCTCCTCGGCCGGGCAGGGGGCGAGGGGCCGCGCCGCGGGTGGCGGGAGGTGAGCTTTGCTGCTAACACAGCTTTTGCGGAGCGGAGGGACCCCCCGGGCATCCCCCCCCACCCGCTCTTGTTTGGTGCTGCCAGCGGAGGCATGATGTGGCCGGGCCGGTTCCCCAAGCAGGGGGCGAGGCTGTCTGCTCCCTCAGCCCCCGGGGGGTGTCTGGCACCTCCGCCCCCCTCCCCGGCTTGCTGGCAGGGCTCGGCACAGCGCCGGAGCCGCAGGCTGAGAGCTGCCGGCTCTCCCGGTCCCCCTCCCCCCAGCCCAGAGGGCTGCCCTGCGGGTCCCTCCTTCTGCCCCCCAGCCCCTCCTGTCTCTGGCTCTCCCCTGCAAAGAGCGGGAAGCTGCTGTGGACCACGGCCCCCCCGGCCCCTGGATGGCTCTCGATCCCCAAGGGGGTATTCCCCGAGTGGGAGCGTCCAAGTGTTTATGAAATACCGTCACCTGGCACGTGGTTTTGAGGCAAAAAGCGTGGGCCTGGTTCTGCGCAGTGCAATCGGGTCCCTATCCCTTTGCTCCTATCTTCACCTGGAAGCTCCTTTAAAGTATTATAATTGTGTTGATTTACCACAAAAGTAAAGACAACAGGCAAGGCACTAGGATCACAACCCAGCATCAGTGCAATTTGAATCCCTCTTGGATTTTTATTAATATTATTTATGGGATTATTACTGAAAAGAGTAGGTCTGTGTAGTATCTTTTTGTGGTAAACCACTTTAATTAATCACTTACTGATAATCTCTCTTTATAGAGATGGCTTATGGGAAGCTAGCCTTTAGCCACGATGCCTTCTATAAATTGGAGGATCCCTCCATATCTGGTGTCCAGACTGGGCTTCCCAGGGGTCTGAGTTGCTGCTTGTGGCCCAGGAAAGTGATGGGACCTGCAGCATCCCCCCACAAAAGGCATGGGACTGGAGTGGCTACAGTGCTGCCCCAGGCGGGCTGTTGTTTTGTGCTAAAGCCAGTGCTGAGTCCTTCAGAGGAGGTTTCAAGATCCTTTTCAGTGGGCCATGCTAGTGGATGTAATCTCCATGTAGGTCAGCTTTTCAAAGTTGTTTCATACGTGGAAAAGAAATGTCCTGAGTGTCTTGTGGGAGGGCTTGAAAGCAGTTTCTTTCTTATTGCTCCACATATTCTTCCCATTTATTATCTCTGTTCAACTCATTCCTTTAAACAATAAATCTGTAAGCACTTGGCCTGAGCCCCACTGGTGACTTATGGTGCCCATTTATAGACCATATTGCCAAGTCCTGAGGCTTGCTAGAGGCTGTAGCTGTTGCCACTCGCAAGACATGTCGCTTCCAGCTCCCAGGGCTGTTCCTACCAGCCTCTGTCCTCAAAATCCTCTTCAGTGGAAGGGGACCTACCAGCATGTTTGGTCTTACCCTGAATGGCCATGCTATTCACCCACCTGTTCTTTGTAAATTCGTTGGACAAGTTCGTGGTTTGTTTTTCTCTCTCTTTTTTCACAGGTTTGGTTTTTTGTTTTTGGTTTTTTTTTTTGTGTGTGTGTGTGTGTGTATAACTGTCATCCCTTCCGGTGGGTCTTAGCATGATCAGAAGACAGTTTGCCTCCATGAACTCCTGGTAGCCCTGTACTTGGCTTTCTACATATCCAGCCACCTGAACTGTGTGGAAGCAAGGACCCAAATCTGAACAGACTCTGTTTAGACTGAAGACAATAAACATTTTCTGTGATGGAGAATGAGACATAACCAACAGAAATCTGCTCCTTTTTTTTTTTCACCAGAACTGTTTGCTTGTTTCTAGCCTGCAGGAAGTAAGGAGAAAAACCCCACTTTTTCCAGGATTAAGCTTTAAGTTGAAACTATGATTTATGAAACCTTACCATTTCCACTTTTAAGCACCCTTGGTGAACTAATTCACTATAAACTTGAAACAATCTGATATCACTAGATGATCTCTAGAGGTCCCTTTCAACTCCTAACATTGTCATTCTGAAATCAAGTAAAAAGCCCAAGCCTGCACACACAAGCAATCCTCACTGCCCTTGCCCTGATCCCTTGCAGGAGAAAGTGCCAGTGTGCATCTGATCTTGGAGCTCATTGCTGCAAAGTAGGGTACAGCTTCCTCGGGGTATAGCTGCCCCAAAATGTAGTGGCTGTGGTTGAACAGTGTCCGTATGCCAGCCCAGGCTGCGTGTGAGCTGCAGGGGCTGCTGCAGGCAGGAAACCTGCTGCATTCCCAGTGCTCAGGTTATTTTTCCAAGTTTAGCAAAGCCTAGGAGGGAAGAGCAGCTTCGGGTGTCTGTGCCAGTGTGCTCAAAGGGCAGTGGGGGGGCTTAAGGGGGAAACAACCATGGGCCTGTCTCCATGGGAGGTGTCAGGGGTCCCTGCAGTTTTGGGTGCCTGCTGAGAGCCCGGGCATCTTGGGAGAATCACAGAATTACTGAGGCTGGAAAAGACCTCCGAGATCATCAAGTCCAGCCTATGACCTAACACCACCACATCGGATAGACCGTGGCACTAAACGCCGTATCTTGCATTATTGCTTTCCTAGGCCGGCTCTACTTGTGGGACCTTTTGGGAGGGATGGGGATGGGGCTGGTGCTGAACGGGGATCTGGGCAGTCTTTGAGGAGCAGGGCTGTGTTTTGGGCTGTCCTGGGTGCTGTCAGGACACACATCGGGTCTTGGGGGGCATCCCTGGGGGTGACGTGTCTCTCCGTTGTCACCTGGGGTGGTGGGTGCTCAGACCAATAAACAGTTATTGTCTCACTCTTAATATGGAATGAAACTAATTGGCTCCTTTCGGGCATCAGGCTCCTTTCAGGCATCAGCGGCTTAAACACCCTTAGCGGCTTAAACTGCCCGGCCGGCAGCCTCCGGCGGCAGCTGGCCCGGTCCGGTTCGGTCCGGCCTGGCCCAGGGCGCGGCTGCGCGGTCCGGCTTAGAGCCGCCGGGGAAAGCGGTGCCCGGGGAGCAGACGCGGCGGGGAAAGGTCCTTTCTGTCCGGAGGTTGCTGTCGCCAGGTAAGGGTGCCAAGACCTTCCCCACTGTCCCCAGGAATGGCTGAGGAGGGGGGTGGGGTTGGGCACCCTCCTGGATGAAAACCGGAGAGATCTGGGGGAAGCCACTCTTAAAATACAGTAATGTTTTAAGGCATATTTTTTATTGTTTTAAAGGAAGTGTGGGCTTTTGAGCTCCGGTAAATTCATCAAGTGGCATAGACAGTTAAGCTGAGGTTTATCCCTTGAAAGTAGCATAAGCGTTTAAGCCACCTTAGATGCTTAAAGCAATATAAGCTTGTTAAAACGCCTTTAATCCTTACGTGTTTAAATCACTTTACGTCTCGGGAGATGAGAGAATGATCTGCATGGAAAAAAAAGACCCCGACTCCACTTACCTTCTTTACCTTAAAAAACAAAAACACTCTGTAAGAGTTACCTGATAGCCAGGGGTGAAAAAATGAAAAATACTGAAAGAAAAAAAAATAGAAAAATTTTGGGAAAAAAATTCTTGTGTTCGTGGTGCTTGCAAGTTGTGAAGAGTAGCACTGAGTTCTGAAGAGTGTGTATCTACATAAATCGTAAATCGGTGCCACCTGCACTAAAACCAGGGTGCTGCTTCCTCTTGCTCTCAAGCCTTGGTGTGAAGTCAGATCTTCTGCACCCTTTCCTGGCCAGTTCATGAAGTTGAGGAATGGTAAAGGGAAAATACATTGACATTTGCCTATCGGTTAGAGAGTGGGCAAAAATACTGTCAATTTGTTAGTTTGCCTGTTGCACATTTTTCCAAATCTGCTGCCTTGATATCATTAGTCTCTTACCTGGCTATGTGGGGTCCTCATAGCCTTGACCTGTCCTTGACCTGATAGAGGTGCTTTGGTGATGTGATTAATTTGGGATGAAAGCTGCCACACTAATGGCTTCCCCAGCCTGAACTCCATATATTCCAGTCTCACCGACCTGCAGATGGGATCACCCTTTTCCACTGCAGGATCATGGAGTAACTATGACTGTAGGGGACCTCAGGAGACCGTCTAGTCTAGCCCTTGCTCCAAGTTCAGGGTTCAGCTGGGCAGCATGCAGCCTTAGCTCAGCTGAGCCCCCACCCTGCACACTTACCCAGCACCTGGGTGGCTCAATTCAAGGCTATGTCTCAACCTCCCTCCTTTTCCTGGAGAAGATATTAAGCTTGCAGCTCCTGGGCAGTCCACAGGTTGCTTTACCATGGTGGAAGATGGGACACAGGCACACACCCATGGAGAGCAGCCACCCCTTAGCCAGCACAGAGCACCCCCCTTTACCAGGTGAGAAGCTGCTGCTTTCCCCACTGAAGTGTGTCCAGCCTGACCATCAGCTGCTGCTGCTCGCTGGTTGGGATAGCCAGGCCAAGCAGTTTAGGGAGACCCTGACCTCAGGGGCTCTATAAAGATAACTTAGGTGTTGAGGAATTACCTGTTGATTAGTAGCACTGTAAAGGAATGAAAAAGCTTTGGCTTGTTGGCTCGTTCTCTTCAGCCCATGAAATGGCAGTGGTAAGGAAAAAACTGGCTTTCTCCCCATGATGGAAATAATCTGATAAAGATGGATGCTTACCTTTAAAAACATGCCATTGTAATATTATTACTATTTAAACCTTTCAATTGCATTTGATTGGAAAAAAATAATTTAGAAAAGATTGCACAGGTTTTGACAAGAGGCATCTCAGCAACAGATCTGTCTTGACTTGGGAGTTTCAGTGGCTGATAAGGTGGAATGTAACATTTTCCAGATCCAGTGCAGTGATCTTGTTTTCTGTTACCACAACATTGAAAAACCTCCATTTCAGAAACCGCGTGTGCTGTAGATGTATCCTTCCACCTCTCTTTGTTCGGAAAGGAACCCCATAAAACCGGGGTTGGGTTTTGTTTGGTTTGTTTTGCTTTCCATGTGCGGTGCTCACCGAAAGGCAGCAGCGAGCGCCTGGTGTCAGCTAGTGGCTCAGCCTCGCAGGGTGCCTGAGCAGCCCAGGGTGCAACTCGGGATGGGGGGAGAATCTTCGGGCTGTGAAGAAAAACCTCTTGGTGGCGCCTGTGCACATCGTGTCCGGGTTTTCCTTGCCCCGTGACACTACGGATCTTCCAAGGCTCTTTATTTCTGCTCGCTGTCGTTCTTTCCCAGAAACGGGGTGTTGGGAGACTGAAACTCTATCCCACCTTTAATCAGGGGTTGATGTCCTGAAGGGGAAAGATCAAACTGGGTCTGATTACTTCCAAATGGAAACAAAACCAGGTCACAAGGAGTTTTTAGTTTTTATCTTAGTGGTCACTCCCTCAATAGTTTCTCTGCATTCCATAGCTCAGCATTTTCAGTCATATTTAACCATATGAAATATTCTACATAGAAACCTTATCAGATATTATTTTGAGCTTCTGTTTTTTAATGTTGCATTGTACAGTTTATTTTAAATGGAAAATAAAGGTGTTTTGATGCTGTGCTATACACACATATGGATTTAAATCTAGGTTTAGTTGCACGCTAGTGCTTTAGCAAGTTATGATCCTCCATATTTATCTGACCTACATCTGTATCTGGCTGCAGTTTTTGTCATGGTGAACATTTTTGCTCATTCAGAATATATGTTTGTGATTACTGCTCCCTTTATTATCTATGTAATTTAAGTACTGGATGGCAATTAAAGATAGTGGAGACCATGCCGTAGAGGGCTACAGTTGCATGGTACCTGGTGTTTCTAGTGCATTTTACTTAAAAAGCTGTAATGTAAGATACCTTTCTTTTCTTCCCCCTAGCTGTTATGTGCAGCCTGATAGTAGCCAGCACCTTGAGCTGAGAGCAGGGCCCCACTGCCTGAGCCTCACAGAAAGACAGGGTGCTTATCCCAAAGGATTTTGACTCCAGGTAGGGCACAAATACTGCAGAAGGGAAGACAGGAAAATTGCTGCCTCCTCCTGGGCAGGGTGGCCTGAGGCAGGAATGCTGCCACCATTGGCCACAGCAAGAGTTGGTGCCAGTTGTGAGGGCTCTAGTTCCAAATTTTACTCCTCAAATCAGGACTTGGCAGGTTTGGGCCATCTGTCTCCAGAGTTGCTATAGTACATCCCCTGAGGAGTGGCCAGAGCTGTGGATGTGTGATGAGCTTTGGCGTGGGTTTTCATGCTGTGGGGTAACACAGTTCTGCAGATGTGTGGGCAAAAAATAGCCACCTTTCTTCTGCTGCAGTGCTGAACAGAGAAAATGACTATAAATGTGTGTGAAAAAGAAACAGGTATAGAAAAACCTTTTAGGAACCAGTGGCAACTTTTAGGGGAATGGTTAGGTTTTCAGGCACATAGCTAGTCTAATAGCCTCAAGGTTTGGACACATGTTGCTTGTCAAGATAAATTGTTTTTAAATAGTAATTTGTAGTAAAACATTTTTAAAAGTAAAATCAAGAGAACCTGTTGCCCAAAGCTATGCTATTTACAACTTTATTAAACCTGACTTAATGCAATGAAACAATCAGAGCAATCTGACATCATGATCAAATCAGCAAATTAGTCTTTGTACTGGATCGGAGTTACATTACAAAGTGATGTAAATAATCAAGTTATAATCAGTAATTAAAATATATTTGCAGACTATAAAGTTGGTATATCAAAATATTGAAAACATCCAGATGTTTGAGGCCAGTTCTGAAGAAGCTGACCCAGAAGGAGTTTTGGTGACATGGCTCATAACAGTATTACACCTGCAGTTTTCATTTCAGAAATGACTCAAAAAGCAGCAACAGGAATCACTTAACTATTTATCAGCAAAGACCATATTCAAACTTCTGGTCATCTCATATTTTTTCCTTTCATCCTGCTTTCAAACTTGAAATTTACAGTTTAACCTTCCTGAGCTTGACACATAAAAGTAAACATGGAGAACCTCATAAAGAACCCTGTGTCTGAAATGTATATTAAACACAGTCTTCTTCCCCATGTGCACTGTTTCTTTCTCAGTGCTTGCAAATGCTTACTTGCAAGGCAATGGGCACAGGTAAATTTTAGAACCATGTGGCAGATTTTTTTATTTCTAGCTATCTACGTGCCTTCACTTACTGTTTTGTTTCTAATTTTTTCAATATTGTCATTTCTGCAGCCTGTGCCTAATCCATCTCAGTCTCCCTCTTCCCAAATGCAGGTTTCCTTGCATCATTTTTCCAGCCCAAGACTTGGTTTGATCAAGTTTCAAGCCTACCAAGTAGTGCTTGGTCTAGTTGTTAACATTTATATTTTGTGGGCCACTTGGGTCAGGGCATGAGGGCTCAGCACTCTGCTACCTGTGATGACTGCTCAAATAGTTGTGAGCTGAAGTGTGAACCATCGTGGCAGAGGCAGTAGCTGGGAAGGGGTTTGGGTAAGGCAGGGTACCAGTTATGCTGAGGAAGGGTGCAATTCCTTGCTGTGCACCAGCTTGACTTTTTTGTCCTCAAAAAAAGGAGACTTCTCTCCTACCCCAAAGCTCATTGTGGCTTTGTAGAGGTAGAAATCCTGACCAAAGAGGCACTTCTGCATTTGTTAGTGGCTGTTCACACACGGTGCTTACACTGCAGTGTGGGGGTTTGACATATTGGGAAAAAGAATTGTTCTTTTCTCCTACCTTACTTTCTTTATTGCCTTCTTGAGAGATTGAAATGCACTAAAGCAGCATATTTGCTAGACAGAAAGCTTGGTTGCCAGTTCTGTTGTGCACCTTTTTTTCTGATAGTCTTGTACTGGTCGTATGCGAAAAGTGCTTCATGGTGAAATCTGGCAGTGAATTATGAATCTAACCTTGGGATCCGAGTTGATGCTTGGACTTCTGGTCTGGAAGAAACTGCTAGTTTTGAGGAAGGAACTGCTAGTTTTGAGGGTATTGAGTGTCTGGCACTCCATGTTCCCAACTGATATGTAGCAGGCATAATTGATACTCTGCAGAGAAAACTTAGATTCATGCTTGGAAAAAAAAATAAGAACATAATTCCGTTTTACTTGTGTAATTTTTTTCTCCTGTAAGGTTTCAGGGTAAACAAGATTTTTTTAGTCCCTGCCAGTAAAATTTTAGAAGAAAGTGTATTAGGGTTAGGTTAGAATTAATAGTTACATCTGTGAGTAAATGGTGCAATGATGTTGTTTTGAGTAGTTCTATAATTTTTGAAAATAAAGGTGCTGTGGCGTATAGACATATATTACTTGCTACTTCATAATATATTGAGTTTACACACATGGAGCTTGAACGTGTTCACACTGATAAAGATGAATACAGCTGAATCTAAGTTGTATTTTCTTAATCAGGTTCTGCACAAGCTGTATTAAAAATGATGTTTCAAATATCAGAATAAACCCATAATGGTCTTCATCCCAGAGAAAGACTGGGCACATGATGTCGTCTGGGTGTCCTCCACAGTTCTCTGCTTGCAGATGCACTCCAAGTGCACATCCCCTCCTAATCATTTCCAGGGATGGGGTTGGCGACCTCACTCTGCTGTTATATCATCTAATCAACCTTAAAAGAGGTGTTTTTTCTTCTTCCTAGCTCCAAAAGGACCCTCTGACAGTTCCCAGGGAATCTTTGTCCTTTTGTCTGTGGCTCCTGCCTACCCAGATGATTTAGGGTTCCTCCCTCTGCTTTGTGTCACCAATCGCACGTGGTTTATGGTGCTGTTAAACTCTCCCTTTTACTACAGAAGTATCATCTTCCATCCATGGCTACTAAAGTTCAGAGTGCTGTGGTGAAAGTGAAGAAAATAAGGAGGGGAACATCAGAGATTTGAGCCCCGGTGAGGAGTTTCATCAGTTAATATCAGTCTTGGCTCCTGTATAGTTCATTACTGAGGATGATTTGCTTGAGGTTCACCTGAAATACAATTAGCCCACAAAATGACTGGAAAGATGGCAGGAATGTGTGACAACTACAGTTACCACATGAAGGTGTGCCAGCCCCTGCCCAGATTGGGTGATTAAAGCTCTATAGGGGAACAGAAAATAGAACATAGGAAATGGCTTTTGTTCTCTGGCCATGTGCTATCCTCTGTGGAGAACGTTAACCCTGAGTGCCCCAGGAGGGCTTTTGCATTAGATCTGTGTTTGCCTGGTGTAATTGGACTGGTTATTTTAGTATCCTCACTCATGCTCTGGGTGGAACTGGCAGGGCTGGAAGGGCTGGAAGGACACAGTCAGTGACCTCTTGAGCTGCTTGGACCCCCACAAGTCTATGGGACCGGATGGGATCCACCCAAGAGTGATGAGGGAGCTGGCAGAAGAGCTCGCCAAGCCTCTCTCTATCATCTACCAACAGTCCTGGCTCACGGGGGACATCCCAGACGATTGGAAGTTGGCGAATGTCACACCAATCCACAAAAAGGGCCGGAAGGAGGACCCGGGAAACTACAGGCCCGTCAGCCTGACCTCAGTGCCTGGCAGGGTTATGGAGCAGATCATCCTCAGTGCAATCACACAGCACCTGCAGGATGGGCAAGGGATCAGACCCAGCCAGCACGGGTTTAGGAAGGGCAGGTCATGCCTGACCAACCTGATCTCCTTTTATGATCAGGTGACCCGACTGGTGGATGAGGGGAAGGCGGTGGATGTGGTCTACCTGGATTTCAGCAAAGCCTTTGACACCGTCCCCCATAGCATTCTCCTGAAAAAGCTGTCAGCCCACAGCTTGGACAGGAGCACCCTGTGCTGGGTTAGGAACTGGCTGGAGGGCCGGGCCCAGAGAGTGGTGGTGAACGGGGCTGCATCCAGTTGGCGGCCGGTCACTAGTGGTGTCCCCCAGGGATCAGTGTTGGGCCCAGTTCTGTTTAATATCTTTATCGACGACTTAGACGAAGGGATTGAGTCCATCATCAGCAAATTCGCAGATGACACCAAGCTGGGAGGAAGTGTGGACCAACTCGAAGGCAGGAGGGCTCTGCAGAGGGACCTGGACAGACTAGAGAGCTGGGCCGATTCCAATGGGATGAGGTTCAACAAGGCCAAGTGCCGGGTCCTGCACTTTGGCCACAACAACCCCATGCAGCGCTACAGGCTGGGGACAGAGTGGCTGGAGAGCAGCCAGGCAGAAAGGGACCTGGGAGTCTGCATCGACAAGAAACTGAACATGAGCCAGCAGTGTGCCCAGGTGGCCAAGAAGGCCAATGGCATCCTGGCCTGTATCAAAAACAGCGTCACCAGCAGGTCCAGGGAGGTGATTCTTCCCCTGTACTCAGCGCTGGTTAGGCCACACCTCGAGTACTGTGTCCAGTTCTGGGCCCCTCAGTTTAAGAAGGATGTAGAGGTCCTGGAACAGGTCCAAAGGAGGGCAACCAGGCTGGTGAAGGGACTCGAGCACAGGCCCTATGAGGAGAGGCTGAAAGAGCTGGGGCTGTTCAGCCTGAAGAAGAGGAGGCTCAGGGGAGACCTCATTGCTGTCTACAACTACCTGAAAGGAGGCTGTAGCGAGGTGGGAACTGGACTCTTTTCACAGATGACCATCAACAAGACAAGAGGACACAGTCTTAAGTTGTGCCAGGGGAGGTTTAGGTTAGATATTAGAAAGAATTTCTTCACGGAGAGGGTGATCAGGCTATGGAATGGGCTGCCTGGTGAGGTGGTAGATTCTCCGTCCCTGGTGTCCTGGTTTGGGCCAGGATAAAGGTGGTTTTCTGTTTCTGTACTTTTGCTTTTAGCTAAGTCCCTTGTAAGTAGTCTCTCTGAAATTAACAGCAAGTTTCTCATGCAGTGTGTGTGCTTTTAGGATTGATAACACTTGATGTTTATAGTTACTGCTAGAGACTGGTATGCAGGCCAAGGACACTGCTCAGCTCTGCATGAAAACATTTTACCGTCCAGGAGGATACAGAGGTCCCACCAGAGCCCTCCTTTAGGGAGGAACGGACAAGATAGATGCCAGAATTGACCAAACAGAGTATTCCATCCCATATACGTCACACTCAGTATAAATTTGAGGCATCACGTGGGCCGAGCCAGATCTTTTCCTGATTTCCTGCTTCCCTTCCTTCACCCGGCATCCTGGAAGGATCCTGTCTGTTCATCTGCCTGTGGTCCTGATCCGTGCCAGCCCATATCTGTGTGTTCCTGCCTCCAGTTCCCGACTGCTGCCGACTCCAGGAGTCCAGCCTGGACTTTCCCAGGGCTGCCCTACAGCCTCGGTGGTGACGTGAGAGTTATTGGGGGAAAGGGGGGAGGAATGTGGTTTCCATTTTCCTGTATATTTGTATATATTTAGTAATTTTTCCCTATTTACCATTACTGTTTTATTAAAGTTGTGTAGTTTAGTTTCCAACTCATAAGTCTCTCTCCCTTATTCTCTCTCCTTTCTTCATCGAGGGGAGAGAGAGATTAAAGAGAGCGTCTGTTATTCGGTTTAATTGCCGGGCCAGTGTTAAACCGTGACAGATTTATTGGCGCCCAACGTGGGGCTCGAGCTAATTGGCTCGAGTCCAGTTTAAATTTTGACTAAATTGCCTGAACAGTTTGAATTCCAACTCCAGTGAAAGAATGGCTTTCCTGAGCTGGAATCAGACCTTGTTCTTTAAAAATTTCACAGGGTTGGAGATTAAACCAATCATGCCATATCTTTGGTATTTAGGGTATGTGATGTGTATTTTCGCAGCTGGAGTTGCTGCTAATATGTGGTTTTTCTTCCGTAAGAAATGCTTAAGAACCATCGTTGCAATATGGTCCTCCATACTGATGTATATCATCGTGCATGGTGTAGTGGTGTTTCATAGAAGGATTAAGAACTTTGTTGGTAATTACATTTTCAGCCTGCTTTTGAGGAAATACACCACTCTTGGGCTGAGTTCAATGGATTCTAGTCAAAATGGCATTATGATTGTTATAGTTTTGTGCCTCCTGATTCTTGTAGGCATTGTTGTTCAGGTGTCTGTGAATATTTTCATGTGCTATCATATCTTGGTGAGGAATAAGACAATTACAACTAGGGGAACGAGCACACCTCGTAAAGAGAGCACCCCCACTCCTGCCTCTGCAGCTGCTTCTCGCCCCCCCTCACGCAAGGGCACAACTCAGATAAAGCCGGCCAGCATTGCCAGCTTATCGGCTACAGCTCCAGTTGCTGTCTCTACTCCCACAGACAGTGCTGCTGCTCAGAAAGCAAGCCCTGCTGCTGGCACTGCTGCAGACGCCTCAGCCTCTCCCCCTCAGCCCACACAGTTACTTGTCGACCCTGTAACTAGGAAAAAAGGAAAACAATGGAAATCAGAAGCGAGCCTTAACCCTTCCAAGTCTGAACAAGATGACCAGGTGATAGAGGAAATAGAGGATACTGCCTCTCCTCGTAGAGCAGCTAGTGCAGAGTCAGATGAGGACTCAGACTCAGAATCTGCTCAGCCCTATTCCATGAGAGACTTGCGTACTCTGAGAAAAGACTACAGCCGTTTTACAGGTGAACCACTCCTCTCTTGGTTATTCCGATGCTGGAATGATGGGGCTGCTACCATAACATTAACTCAGAAGGAAGCTAGGCAGTTGGGCCCTGTAGCCAAAGATGCAGCTATTGATCGGGCATTTGGGGAAAAGGCTGGAACTACTAGCCTGTGGAAACGACTCTTGTCAGCTGTCAGGGAGAGATATCCCTATAAAGAGGCAATAGATTGCCCACAAGTCAAAGCAGCCACACTTGGAAAAGCTATCAGGTATCTGGAAGAATTGGCTGTACGAGAAGTGATCTATAATGATGATGACATTGAAGACCCTTATCACGTACCATGTCCTAAACCTAAACCTAAATCTGCTAAACCAGGACACCTGGAGACATTTAAAAAAAGACTGGATGTGGCACTCAGTGCCATGGTCTAGCAACTGTTCCGGTGGGTCAAGGGTTGGACTAGATGATCTCTGAGGTCCCTTCCAACCCGGCTAATTCTATGATTCTATGATTCTATGATTCTATGAATCTGTGTAGCTCTTCTGATTACAAATGGAAAATAATTTGCCTTTTAACAGTCATCTCATTGGATATAACAATCTGTGCTTTTGAACTGTTTTGACAACAGATTTCCTCCCTTTGCTATCTACCAGAGTTCCAGGCACCACTAAAGTTGCTTCTGGTTGCTAAAAACCGAATTGAGTCTGTAGCACGTATTTCATTAAGGGGAAGGCAGGGAATAGGTAAAAAAAAAACAAACCAAACCTCAAAAATCTAGTAGAAATAAATATATATCATAGAATCATAGAATTAGCCAGGTTGGAAGGGACCTCAGAGATCATCTAGTCCAACCCTTGACCCACCGGAGCAGTTGCTAGACCATGGCACTGAGTGCCACATATTATGATGTTCAAAGCATTCTTTTTTCCCCTTGAAGTATTTCTTTGAACAATTATGTGAGTAATTCATTAGATGTGAGGATTTTGTAATAGTGAAGTGAATTAGCTGTTTGCAGACCTGCTCCCCTCTGTAAATGGGAACATGCCATATGACAGTGGGCCAGATTTTACTGTTCTAGGCATCGTTGATATAGCTGTTTATTCTCCAAGCCTGGAAGAGATCCAGCAGGATTTAGTTTTATAAGGTTTAATGTAAAGGTGTTGTATTTCATGAGATGAAATCATAACACAGTGGGTTTGCAAGAATTCTGAAAGATTATTTTTTTCAGAGTGTTGGCAAGCACAATTCTCCTGTGAATTACATGTCTAAAAGAGAAATATAGATCTTCTTTCATTGGGTTGAAATGATAACTAATCCTTAATCCTTCCTAGATGGCCTGTGTCATTAATGCTGGCTATGCATTCAAAATGTGTGCAGGTAAGAGCTTTAGTTCTGTAATGCTATGCAATGCACAGCTGTGCCTATAGCCATAGGAGTTACCCGCACATTTGAAATGTCTGCTGTTATTTTTGGGCTAGGGCTCTGAATTTTTGTTTTTTCCCCCTCAACTTCTTGATTTTTTGAAGAGAGAAAAGCAGCTGGTATCTCTGACCTACTTGTAGTTATAGATGACCTATCTGCATCATTAACTGTATGTGCAGTACTTCCATGAATAGGTGCCTTAAGCTGGACCAAAAGGTTTTCCTTTGGCTGATTGTGGACGATGACGACTATTGAGCAGTGTGTTGAGGTTTTCTTTCATGTATTGCCTTGTACATTAAGCAGATGAGATCACACTGGTTTAATAGTGTCAATTCCCAGCTACTTTTCTGTGCTTTACAGCAGTGTAAACTAACAGCTCCCTCTTTAACTTGCCTCATTCTGGGAAAGCAGAGGGGTGGTTCTACAAAAGAGACACAGGGCTGGGAAAACACTGGTTTCCATTTTCAACTTTGCTTAATTCAATGTGATTTTCACAAATCATTTCACCTTTCTCTCTTTTTTTACTAGTAAAGGGGTCATGACATTGTTAGACGCAACTCACTAGTAACCCCTAAAGCACCCCAAAGCTTCAGCACCGAGCTCTGAAACTTAACCTGTTATTTAGCCCAGCACATGGGGATGCTCAGCCCTGTTACCACTGTATGCAAGGCTTGGGTTTGGCTGTACAAACACTCACAGATAAAGCAAAACCCCTCAGTCATGCCCTTTTAGGACAGTACATCATCTGCCTATGAGGGAAGGTGGCACCTTGCTGCTTGCAGTTCAGTATTTTGAAACATACTCATATTTTTGCATAGCGGGAATGCATTTCATAAGGACGGGCCAAATTCTGAGTACTTTACGTTTTTAGGAACTATTATAGGAGCATTTACACCATGTTTTATACCGTATTCGAACCTGGGTGACTCATGCTGTTGATATGCACAGGGTGAGAAGAGGCAGCATATCAGTTACTTCCTTGAAAGTCATCAGTTACTTTATGCTTTTATTTGTGCTTAAATTGGAGGTGATAGAAATGTGTAGCTATGTGATACTTTTGGGCTTAGATTTACATAAATCAAGAAAAGGGCCTGACTTCTAGGGATGACACTGACAAGGTACAGCTTTTTCCCATCTGTTGGTACCAAATCAGGACTGCTTTTCAAAAGTTATTCCCTTCACTAAATTGGCAGTTCATCCTGGGTGATGCCATTCAGTATTTACAGATGTATTCCTGTGGAGGAGGAGACTTACTCATTGAAGTCCTCCTGTGGTAGCTTGAAGCTTAAGTGCAAAACATTTTCAAGCAGGGCATCCATACATCAAGCTCTGCTTTTGGAGGTATAGTTTGGATATCCCAAATTGTGACTTTAGAGTCACAATTGAGTTCTTATTTATTAGGCGTGCCTTTCAAGTTTCTAGTCCCACAGATGAAGTGACTGGAAAGAAGAGAATGGGTTTGACTACATGCAGACAAGATATTTCCTGCATTACGTTTTATTTCTCTCATATACCAGTGAAGAACCTTTGCCCAGAAACAATCGCAGAAATGTTACAAGCTGCAGTCTAATATGAAGTAAATAATATTTTTTAACCCTGATCAGGAAATAGATGAGGCTCTTGGATAGAAAGAAGGATGCTCATGTTTCCATGCCCCAGTCGTCATGGGAGACTATAACCGCCCCAGTATTTGATAAAGGGACAAAGCAGGGTCCAAGAAATACAGGAGATTTCTGGAGTTCATTAATAGTAATATCCTGATGCAGGTGATTAAGGAGAAGAGAAGGCTTAGGGGGGATCTTTTAAATTTGTGTGGATGGGGCCAAGCTCTTTCCAGTGGTGTCCAGTGACAGGACCAGAGGCAGTCGACACCAGTGAAACACAGGAGGTACCATCTGAACATAAGAAACAACTTTCTAATTTTTTTGACTGTAAGGATGACCAAGCATTGACTTAGCTTGCACAAAGAGGTTGTGAAGTCTTCATCCCTGCAGGTATTCAAAATTTGACCAGACGTGGTCCTGGGCAACCAGCTTGTGGTGGCTTTGCCTGAACAGGGGTATTGGATCAGATGACCTTGAGAGGTCTCTTCCATCCTCAACCATTCTGTGAGTCAGTTTGTTTTTAAAGCCATGGGGAGCATGGCTTTGTGGGACAGATTGAACCAGTTGAAAACTGAGAAACTGGTTGTCAGGAATCTAGAATCACCATTCTTGAGCAGCATAATTGTCTGTGGGTTTTGAGGTTTTGGAACACCTTAGTACATGGGCTTATATTCTGAGAGCACATAAAACACAACACAGAGCATCCCCTGGTAAAAATAAAACAATCAAGCTAAAAGCCTGCCTGTCTCATAACAACAACATGACAAAACATGGAATGTTCTTTTCCTTGGAATTCAAATTTTCTGTGATTTATTTTGCCAGTCTGTAATCAGAAATAGCTGCTTCATCAGAGTAGGGAATGCAAATGGAGATGAGGTCGGAGTTCGACACAAAAAAAGTGATGTATGGGCTGGAGTCAAGGAGGAATTCTGAGCACCTAGAATAGAAAACACACTGTAAATACTATATTTTCTTCAGGGTGAGAGGATTTGCAAATACTTCAAATTACAGGTTATAGGGGAAAGTGAAAAGATGTTTACTACAAGATAGCCAGTGTCGGAGCCCTTATTTATAACTCTACTGGCTATTTATAACAGCAAGGTGTTGGGGTCTCTTGTTAGGGTTTTTTTATCTTCCCTGGTTGGCATACAGGAAGATAATTAATAATGAAAATAAATTAAAAAGAAAGGTTAGTTAGTTCAGGTTTTTCTGCCAGTGAGCCTGAGAGTCTTGAGACCTTGACTCTGAAAATACTGAGAGGATACATCATTTTCAGAAAATAGATTCCTCTCACAGGGGAATTACTTTTAAAGTATGGAAAAATACTGCAGTTTCATGTGCTCCAGGGATGAAATATATATAGGGATTCAGAGGAAGTGAAGCCTTCTGATTGTGCTGAATCCAGTCCTTACCCTACCAAATCTTCAGGCTGTTTGTTCATACTAAATGCTCCAGCCAAATCCCTGGGCTTCCTTGGGTAATGGCACCCTTTGGACACAGCCTGCCATTTGTTAAACGCTTTGCAGCAAGGAGCCCTTTTTTATTACACCAAATTGCTCAAGCTTTGTTGGAAATCTCAGATTTTGCTTTTGTGCATGGATATACTTGTAATAATTCCTGCGTTTAACTGTTCCCCTGCATGTGGACGTGTGTTGGTGCGTGCCGTGGGTGCATGAACGTATTCTGATTGTGTGCATGCACACACACATGCACACAGAGGAAAGGATGAATACAAAAGTGTTCTTCCCATTTTACACAACCAACCGGGACTGCTTCCTCATCTTCATCACAGTGAACCTCCATGGTTGTTTCTTTACTATTTAGAGGAGAGGAAGAAAAAAAATCGATTCTTACTTTTAGTACAAACATACACAGGTATCTATTCCTGAGGTGTAACCAGCCTTCCTACCAAGTGTCCTGCATTCCCTGCAGTATTCCCAGGATCTTCAATTGTACATTGCCTTCCCCTGCCATCCCTCTAACCCCGGGAGGAATATACTCCTACTCTGGAGGCTCCCACAGCTGCTACAAGCCACTGGAGCACAGCTTTGGCTTTCTGTCCCCTGCTGGGCTGCCAATCTTCAGATAGAAATGTATTCTCTTGGGCCACTATTATTCTGTCAAATGTTGTTGCCATTGGCTAGTGAGGGGAAAAAAATTAGGGGGAAGAAGTGGAGACATGGGCTCTGCTGCTAGGTAAACCCCATCCTTTCCAGAAATCAGGGTAAAATCTAGGGTTTTGAGGTATCAGGGAGCAGTCGGTGTACTGGCATGGAAGGAATTACTACAGTGTGAAATGCAGAAATGAAAGCTGCATTACTGTTTGCATATTTTATTTTTTTTCCTCTTTTGAGATTTGTTTGCTTGTCCTAGAAATTTTTCAAAGAAAATCACAAGGTTAAATAAGAGGCATATGTTTTTCTTCTGTAATTCATCAGCTTTTCCATTGCAAGAATGTCCCAGACTTTTGGAATCCATCTGTTCAGTTACTGTAAACCTGGGTTTCACCCTCCTGGTGCCATAACAATTCTCTCTGCAGGAGCAATAGGAACTGGAGTGATTGATGAGATCTCAACTTACTATCCTCATTCAGCCCAGGAAAAACATAGCACTAGGATAATTGACCCATCATTCCAGAGCAACATGTAAGAATTCTGGCAGATAAAATACACTTTGCATTTGATTATAATCTCTCACAGCAATTCTTTTCTGGTGGAGCTGCACTGACTTGAAGCTGGGTATAGGTATGTATATGGATTCAAAATCAGGCTCCTTTAGTTTACCTGGCACAAAAATAGGAGGAAGTTGCTACAAACAGTCATAATTCCTCAAGTTTGGAGGTGGTACTGGGGTTGTTCAGCCTGGAGACAAGAAGGCTCTGGGAAGACCTTATTGCAGCCTTACAGTGCTTAGATGAGCTTTGTAAGAAAATGTTTCTGAGAAACATGGAGACAAACTTAGTAGGCCCTGCTGGAATAGGACAAGGGGTAATAATTTTAAACTAAAAGTGGGTAGATATAGGCTAGATATAAGGAAAAAAAATTACAGCGAGGATGGTGAAACACCAGGACAGGTTTCCCAGAGACATGGTAGATGTCTGTTCCTGGAAACATGCAAGATCAGACTGGACAGAATCAGAATTACCTGATATCCCTGCTCTCTGTGGGGAGCAGTTGGACTGCTGACCAACTCAAACTACTCTGTGACAGTTTCTGTGGGATAAGGGTTGAGCCATGATTGACTTAGTAACTTTTCCCCCAGCGTTTAATACAGAAATCTCTTGACTATAGCTTTGCCAGGCAAAGGGGAGCAGGTGCACTCAAGAAATTATTTCATTCCTGTAGAAATAGTCACATCAGTCAAGAAGTGGCCCAGGCATGGTTTTTCTAGATGTGAGCTGTGTAATAGGAAATGATGAAGTGACTGGAAATCTCAGCTCCTTCTCTTGCTTGTCAGTTTCTTCTTTTTCTTTTGGAGTGACTTCCCTTTTCTCCAGCCCTTTGCCTTCCTGGCTGTATTATACAAAGAAGAGCTGTCAAGCCTTCATTCAGAGTATCAGCTACTCTGTTCCTGGTCCTTCCTCTGTAAGCACCAGCTAATAAAGTCCCATCACTGAAAAAGGGTGTTACAGCTCTGTGTAGAAGTGTCTGGAAGGTTTACTTGGCTTGGATCCCCAAGCTTTGCATGGTGACACAGAGGCTGCAGGGCCATCTTGTAGTCTGGGCAATAGCTTTTCAGGGAGAGTTTGGCTCCTGAATTCCCAGATGCGATTTCAGAGAGATGTTACACAAATCCTGAGCTGACTTTATGAACAGGTAATGGGAAGCAAAGCATGTTCATATGGTTCCACTTTCCCCCAGTTTGCCAGCTATTGCTCTAGTATACCCCAGATGATGTAAAATTAAGGATTTCAGGCTTGATTACAAGTTCTGTGCCACACTTCCAAAGAGAAATGGTCCTTCTTGTATGTCCAGTCATGCTGGCAATCCAAATCAGTGCTGGAGCATCAGAGTAAGGGTATTCTGTCTTTCCCAATCTATTTGGTGTAGATCACATACCTCTGCAGACATGTGGTAGAAGCCAAAGGGGCTGCCTGTATTGATTTACTCATGGGCTGTGGAAGTTGGAGTGAACTCCCACCACGCTCAGTAATTTCTTGGACTCTGCAGGGGAATGTGAGTATCTGCCTGGAGGGAGAGGGAAAACCAGGTTTTTAAGGAAGATCACAATCTGACTTCTCTTCGATCTGTGAAACTAATGCACTTCTTATGCAGAGCACCTCTGGCTGCAGGGTTTTCAGTTCCCTCTTGCTTTCCATGAAGATGTCTGGAGAATTATTTTTTTTTATAGTACAGTCTGCACGAGGTTCTGTTGATGAATTAGGTAATGTTCAAACTTTATATTAAAATTTCTGCAATTATCTCTCAGAGCTATGGGGAAGGCCAACACATCCATCTTTGATCAAATGCACATGGTTTCATTTTCCTCTATTCTGCATATGCAGGCTATAGTGCTTTTTAAGTTGTACTTTAGAAATTGCTGTATGTGCCATGCAAGCTTTTCAATAAATGAGACTACTACATGATCCAGTGTTAATGAACCACTGAAAACTTCTGCAGTTTTTGTTAGAGTCCAAGTACAGTGCCTTTGGAAGCATGATACAGCTGCATGAGTTTAGGTTTTAATTTCCAAAATGTGCTAATGGAAGAAAATAGTTATTCTAAATATTGGGGAACACATCTTTGGCTAGCAGAAATTCTTGAAACTGATTTTCCTTTGCAAAACCACACTCTGGTGATTCAGACTGAAAAATGCTTTAAGCCTTTTGTCTGTAAGGTACATGTCTTATGAAGGTTTCTGTTTTAATTTACTGCACTTGTATGCAGGTTTTTCGAACTAGTCACAGTGGTCTCTTATAAATCACAAGAAATAGTCCACCCTCAATACCCTTTCCAGCCCTACACAATGAGTCAAGGCTTGTCAAAGACCATTTTAGAAATCTTGAATAAATCTGACATTATGTTGAGACAGCTGTTAAATATATTTCTTTTTCCCCCCAGGTTTCCTTTCCCTCACTATGAACAATGCAATTGGTTTAGTGCTATTTTTAGCCTGACTTTTCATTTCAGTCGTATGTATTCTTACCTTCCATGCACACTTAATTTATTCTAACATGAAAAATACTGGGAAAGTCACTACCCCTCCCCCCCCCAAAAAAAGATTTTTTACAAGCTCAACTGGGGGTTAGCTGTTGTACATACACATTCCAGGTGCCCAAGCCCACCATTAAAGGAGTAAAATCTGATTTCAGGGTGCACTCTGACTCTGGGGCATGTCTTCCCTGAAAGCAAATGTCTCTTCTGAACAAAAATCTCAGCATATGTGACTAAATGCCCCTCTGCCTGAGGGTGGCTTACCCCAGGGTGGGAGGGCAGTAGACTGCTGATCTTTCTACTTCTTCAGGAGGCTTTTACCAAGCATGAGAGCATAGTGGTGGTGTAGGGGGATTTTTTGTGTTTCTTTTTTTAAGAAATCTGATAATGAAAACCAGAAGCCTCCTCCTGTTCATCAGTGAGGTAACACTGTAATTTCTCTCTGAAGATGGTAGTGCTGCTCAGTGAGAGGACGACCAGGTCACACTTACTTTAGGGTGGTGATAACCTTTTCCTTTCCTTTTGGAAGTCTGCTCCTGGTTTTCATTTGGAGGCTGGCCTGGAGGTGAGAATTTCAAACTGGTGTGGTGGTGCATGTGAGGTCAGATACCTGCATTCTCCCAGAGTCTTGTTTCCCAGCACCGAACTGCTCATGTTCTTTAGTAGTGATCAGGAAAGTTGCACTTGTGCTTGAGGCCAGAGTTGCACCCACTGAGCAAAGCTGGGCAAAGAGCTGTGTTCCCAAGCAGAGTCCCAGTGACTGATGCATCATTAACAGTGAGGTACGGAGGAAATATTGTGGGTAACAGTAACCCACCCGTGCTGGTACTTAAATGTATGGTAAACTCTGTTTTCTGTTTCCAAGTAAAGGAATAATATCACTAGCTTAGGGGAAAAAAAAAAAACCAAACAAAAAAACCCCAACAAACTCTTAACTCCTCTATTGTTGCCTTTCCAAAGGGGATTAAATAAGACAATAACTAATAAATAATATACAGAGCGTATGGGTCTGTCTTCAATTGGACTTTAAACAAAGAGATCTGGGCTTTTTAAGTGCCTTCTCAAATGTGCAGCTCTTTGGAAATGCTTCTTTCTTTTTTTTTTTTTTTTTTTTCCCAGCACATCCCTGGCATTGCAACAGATGGTGCTTCCTCCCCAGGCAGTGGTAGCTGGGGCGAGGGAGGGAGGTGACGGGGTGGCAGTGACAAGGGAGTGGCAATGTCCCATTCCCATCGTGGCTCTGTGTGTGGGCAGAACCCTGAACACTGGCCACATGTGTGTGCAGTGTGGCCCAGCACCACCACACTCAGGCACCTGTGCCCTAACCCAGTGCTGCAGCCCCATCCCTCTTTCTGGGGACTGCTGGCTGGCTCCTGCACTGGGAAAAGGTACAGGAGGGGGACTGGTGTGTGGCAGAAATGCCTTCTAGACCTGGCTGCTGGTCACTGGAGAGGGTGACAGTAAGGGAGAAAATCAAGGCTCTGCATGGGACGTATGGTTTTACCCCCAAGCTAGGCACTGGGAGGAGGTCCTTCTTCTCAGAGAGGAGAGGAATTCACCTGCTTTTCATTCACTGTCACCTTGCACGGCAGTGCATGCTCTCTGAAGTACATGAGGAAAGGTGGGAGATTTAGACACTCTCACAGGTAAACTCCCCAAGATCAGAAGGAATACATCCTTGCCAATTAGAAGGCCTTTTAATGTCAAGTTCTGACCAATAAACATCTCAACTGCAGATGTGGTAGTGTAGGTGGACCTGTTGTCTGCACCTTTTCTAACATTAATTACTCTGACAATTGCTGGTCATGGTTATGACCTTCAGCCATTTCTGAGGATAAAATAATGCATCTTCTCTTTGTACCATGTCCATGAGTACCATTAGTGACATGACCGCAGAGATGTCAGGCTAGTTAAAAAAAGCAAATTTCCATTCAGGCCACCATTTTAAGCTGTTTGTTTACAACTGCAGAACACTGTAATTTCCTATTGTAGACCTTTAAAGATGTATTTCAGCATCCACAAATACCAGAATTCTATATTTTAACTTGGAAAAACTGATGAAAATGGAAAATGAAGGCCCAGCAATGCACAAAAACACAGGCTATACAGAACTCAGATGTTTTTGGATTTGAGTAGGTATCATGATCAGGCATCAGTGCTCCTGTGATAAAGTTCAAATTAATTATTCCTACTTCTAGAGGGAGTTTTGGACACAAATAGAAACTCTGGATTCTAGCTCTGAAATCTGAGACTATCTGGCATCTGCTCAAAATTTAATGATTTGACATCTCTTTGTTCACACCAATAACCCAGGGCAAAACAGCCCCATATCAGGCATTTTTTACTCCAATTTCATATCTTAGTTTCATGGCTGTGGTAATGATTGAGGTAGCTGATTAGTAATAACCATCCTTTTTCTGTTTCCCCAGATCCTAATTCTCTCTCGAATATTGTTTATGCTTCCCCCCCCCTCCCCTTTTTTTTTTTTTCTGTTTGGCTGTAGAATAGTACTGCATCAAATGTTACCCATAATCTTTTGTCCTAAGCATTTCAGATGCCTTTCATGAGGCCAGGATCTCCATGCTATGAAATGCTGACCCTGCTGTGGTCCCATCTGCAATGTGGTTTGATGTCAAGCAGTCTCTTGCTCTGAGTTTCCCCACTGCACAGTTGTGATTGTGTGTTGAGGGGTGAGAGGGGAGATAGGGACCATTACTTGGAATCTGGTCTTTTCCCACTCTCTCTTTTCTCCCATCACCCCAAACCCTGTTTAACTCCTTAACTCCAAAATTCTGCAAAGTAATCTAACAGAGTAACACTGCTTGTGAATTAAAAACCACCTTTTATTAATGTTAAGTCTTCCTCTTACTATGCTAATGTCTGGAAAGTATTCTGTAGATAGGCCACAAATTGCTTTAGAATATTTTCTTTATGTTATTTTGCTCTCTTCCCCTGGATCAGTGAGAATGTTGTTCAAATATTAATTTTATGGTGTGTCTCTCAAGAGTGGAATATACTGTTCAATTATGCATTCCATCTGCAAAGCTCTGGATTCAGAGTCCTGCATTAGATAAAAAAAATCAATGTGTTTGAAAGAAAAAAATAGCAAGAAAGACTATGGCACATGAAAGCAGTGGAAGAAGAGGTTTCCATTATGCTTGAGTTTGTGTAAAATCAGAGGGAGTTGTGTAAACCAGACAGAAGTCAACAGTCTTAAAACCAGAGTCGATACATGCCTTAGGTTATGTCATGCTATCAAAACCTTCCTGCAAGATACAAGTTAAGAAACAGAGAGATGCCTTAGGTAAATATACAGAAAAATATACAGAAAATATACAGAATACACTCATGCCACACACTTGCACTCACGTGTATCAGTGTCTGTTCCACTTTGCTCCAAAAGTTGCTTAAAACTCTTCCTCTTTTTGCAGTGGGGTGTAGGAAGTGCTCTGATGGATGTAACAGTGTTTGCTCCTCCTTGGGATTTTCCCTACAGTTAGAAAACCTGGGCAGGGTTGTGGCATCTAGATACATGAGTTTTTAATTATTTTGAGCCCTTGTGCCCTCACTCAGAGCTGGTGCTTTGGGGTGACACCTGCTTTGGATGAAAACATCCATCTTTGTGTCCTTCAGCATAGTGGGAATGTCCCTGATCAAGCTGCTGAAATACCACGTGTCGTCTCAAGAGCATCCATGGTTTTCTCATGTTGCTTTTCCACCTGGGCTGACAGATCTTGGTGGCTGTGGCACTCCTCACTGGGAGCAGCTGGAGCCAGGCTTGAGGCTTTCCCCTGGGTGACAAGGAGATGCAGTGAAATTTGACATCATCAGTGTTTATAAATATGGAAGGGTTGAGTGCCAGGAGGATGGAGTAAAGCTTTTCTCAGGGGTGACTAATAATAGAACAAGGGGAAATAGTTGTAAACTGGAGTGTAGGTGGTTCTGTATAAATATTAGGAAGAATTTTCTCACTGATAGGGTGACAGGGGACAGGAACGGTCTGCCTAGGGATGTTGTGGAGTCTCCTTCCCTGGAGACATTGAGTCCACCTGGACACATTCCTGTGTGACCTGCTATAGGTGACCCTATTTTGTCAGGGGGAGTTGAACTCTATGGTGTTTTGAGATCCCTAACTTTCTGTGATTGTGTGATTTTATGAAAGCCTTGTGCTGAGCACCGGGGTCCTGCAGCACTGCCGACTGAGGCGAGGCAAACACGGGGCACCAGCTGAGATTTGGTGGCCAAGAATATCTTCAAAGCGAGCAGAAAGAGGTGCTCTCTCTTCAATGCAAATGCCTTGAGTGCCATTGGGAGTGGCTTAGCCTCCTCTGGAGAGGGAGAAGCTACGTGGAGCCCCTTTGCTGGTCTCCCTCGGGATGACAACCAAAGTGCTTCTCTGTATGGGCCCGAGGCTGCTCAGGTTTACCAGAAGGAGCATTTCAAGTATTCTTCCTCAGTGTGTCTGCTTTTTTCAGGAAAGCACACTGCTTGTTTCTTTGGCACCTTACCAAGCACTCTTGGCAAAGCTGTCAAATGTGTCATTGTGCTGGGAGGCCTCTGTGCCGTGGTTTGTGCAGTGGGAGCTGGCTGGGACGCGCGGGGCCGGACTGGTTGCAGAGAGCTCTCAGCGGAAATCCTTTGACTCTGGAACTTGTTTGTTCTGGCAAACTCCCTATGCCTGTCTGGACACAATGAGGGTTCAAGACACATGGCTTTTGTTTGGCTTTCCTGGAGGGAAGGCTTTGCTTTTCATTTGGCTGGATTTCTGGGTGGTAGAGATTGAGAGCGTGCTTCGGGCTGTATCCATCTTTGCCATGTGTGAGGGTGATACTGGTGGTTTTTGGTGACCTTTTGCTTTCTGCATCGGATGTCAGTGCCACAGAGGTAGGGTCTTCATGGGCCTTTTTAAGATACTATGAAGTAGAGTTTTGAGTGTTTGAGGAAAGCGTATGGATTTTCCTCACTTGGTGGCTGCAGGTGGAGATCAGGGGGATGGTCTCACTCTGCAGCTCCCAGCAATCTAGCTCTTCTTCTACCACCTCTGGGGCTTCTACCACAACCTCACACAGCCCCAACCCACCTGGAGAGCTCTTGAGCTGTTAGGAGAGGGAAGGAGTTGGCAGGTGCAGTGTGCAGAAAACCACAGAAGGTCCTGGAGGAAGAGTAACCTGAGTGCAGGGAAAATTACTGTAGGAAGACAACGCACACAGTCTCGAGCATGTTGTTAAGAAAGTGGTGGTGGGAAAGACAGCTTTCACAGAATCACAGAGTCACAGAATCATCTGGGTTGGAAAGGACCTCTGAGGTCATCAAGTCCAACCTTTAATTCACTACCACTGTGGTTCCCAGACCATGGCACTGTGTGCCACATTCAGTCTCTTCTTGAAAACCTCCAGGGATGGAGAATCCACCACCTCCCTGGGCAGCCCATTCCAATGTCTGATCACCCTCTCTGTAAAGAATTTTTTCTTAATGTCTAAACTAAACCTCGCCTGACAAAGCTTAAGTCTGTGCGCTCTTGTCTTACTGGTAGTTACTTGGGACTTATCTGTGGACTATTTCCATGAGAAGCAATGTGAGTAATTGTAAAGTAATCCTGGCAAGACAGCACACAACATTTTTAAATCCATGGATCTGTGAGAGACCCTAGTTTTTAAAAATGGTTTGAAGCAATGCCATGTGAAGGACGACAAGACACACAAGCTGGAATGAAGTGTTGAATCAAGTCTGCTAATTTTTGTCTCCCCAGATCAGATCCACCCAATTTTAGATCTCTTCAGTATGCCTTAGAGGACGTCATGTAAAGAAAACAATCAACTTTAAGAGCACAATAAAGTGCTGTAGAAAGTTATCACAGCCTCTTCCATCCAGGGATGTTGCTGAAAAGCAAATCAGTAAGAAGTATGTTTTCAGGAGCATCATATGAAGATTGGCTGAAGGGTTACTATTCTGTGAAGACTGCAAATGTACATTTCGTAAGCACTGAGAAGAAACAGTAATACAAAATTTTGAGATTTATTTTGCCCCAAACTACTTTTAACCTCTGAATAGAACTTCTAGGAAGCATCAACCTTGAGCACTGAATACCTAGAGCTGGATTGCTGACCCTTCGAAATCGGTGGGGGCTCTTTCACTGATTTTGTTTCAGTTTGAGAAACGCTCCTTCAGATTCTCAGAAGTTAGATAACAGCATGCAATAATCACACCTTCCTCCATGGAACAGCTGGTGTGATTTCTAGCAAGCTGCACAAGTTGCTTTAAGCACGCTCCTGTTTCCCCAGGCTACACTGTGGTTTTACTGGAAATCTGTACGTGAGATCGCAGCCCCTTTCTGGAGTGAGTTGGTGCTCCCAGTGTGCTTGCACTTCATCAGAAAATACAGAAATGATAGAAAAGTAGGAAGAGATTAAGTGATAGCAGGGAAAGGTGTGAAGGTGTACCATGCACACAGTAAAACCAATCCAAGGGAAAGACAACAGCCTCTGTAGTGTAAGGGGAAGTCAAGTCATTAAAAGTGATTGCATGTTGGGTGGCAGAATGCCTCTAATAAGCCTTTGAAAGTGTGTTTAGCACAATCCTCCTGACAGAAATGAAACTATGGGAACTAGGTCACATTTTTAAGTGGGCTGCGGTTTGCTTAACTATTTCCCCAATACATGCCTGGGAAGTGCATTAGGTGTCTCCCTGCTACTGTTATTAACTTGCTTTTCCTCTTCTCATGCTACTTAATCTTTGTGGGCTGATGTTTCTTGGAAGGGTTGAGATTCCTGCTTTGGGCATGTGCAAGCAGGGAGTGAGCTGAAGGTTCTGCAGAGCATCCTCCCTGCTGAGCAGTGGAAGGTGGTCTTGACTGGTCAATGCTTATTTCCCAAAGGCATTTCTAATTGTTCATACTAATATTGATATCCCTGGGGTGCAGGTGGTAACCTGTGTCTTGCTCCAGTATCCTGGCTTAATTCAGACTCAGATAATTTGAGTCTGCCTTTCTTGTGGGTCCTCCTCCAGAACTATATTTCTTTTCAAGAGAATTTTATTTACTTCAAATGTTAAACTGAGGCCTCATATATTAGTAGAGCTGCAGTATTTCACCCCATTGGAAGAAGAATGGTTGATGTGCATGAAGCCTACCATAGTGATCCAAATTTGCAAAGCAAATGGGTGTTACTCATTCCAACAGCAGCATCTTTGTGCAGCATCCTTTATCCAGAAACTTCATGAAGTTCAGCCAGGGGAGTGCAAATTCCAGCCCCTGGGGAAGAGTAACCCTGGGCACTGCTATGTGTGGGGGCCATCACACTGGAAAGCAGCCTGGCAGAGAAAGACCTGGGAAGCCAATAATGTGTTCTTGTGGCAAAGAAGACCAGTGGTGCCCTGGGCTATTAGGAGAGGTATTTCCAACAGGTGGAGGGAGGTCGTCCTTTCCCTCTACTCAGCTCTGGTGAGGCCACACCTGGCGTGCTCTGTCCAGTTCTGGGCTCCCTGGTAACAGGAGAGACCTGGACACACAGAAGAGAGTCCAGTGTAGGCCCACACAGATGCTGAAGGGGTTGGAGCATCTCTCTGATGAGGAAAAGCTGAGAGCTGGCACTGTTCAGTGTGGAGAAGGCTTGGGGAGGACCTCATCAACATGTACAAATATCTGAAGGGAGGATGTAAACAGGATGGCACCAGTCTCTTCCCAGTGGTGCCCAGTGATAGGGCAGGAGGCAGTGGCCACAAACAAAAACTTGTGCTATCTGAACATCAGAGAACAGTTCTTCACTGTGGGGGTGAGCCCAGAGTGGCAACAGATTCTTCATCCTTGGAGATATTCAGAACCTGATTGGACATGTTAGTGGACAACTGCTCTTTGGTGGCCCTGGATGAGCAAGGGGTTGCACCAGAGGTCTCTTCCAGTCATTCTTTGATCGAGGATAAATCTCATTTTTATTATTTTCCTGAAGTGCTTTGAAACAAAGCCATGTGAACAGTAGTGGGGATCCAGCTAAGAGTGCAATTTGGCATCACATTTTTTTTGTCCCCTCTGTTTTGTCTCCCCAACTGAGATCTGCCAGCTACGCTGTTCAGTCTTGACTTTAAGATCTTTGGTAATGCCAGAGCAACAAGAAAGCAGGTGCCAAATAACAAAGTGTGTGAATTGGGCTGGTCTCCCCCTGGTACTCAGTGTAAGGGAGCTTGCAATGCTCTGTTCAGCCTTTGATAGAAAACTGCGAGTCCCTCAGTTTGCGTGCTCTGTTTGCATTCATCTCATCTGTCTGAGCCTGTCTGAGTGAGTCTGATGGCTTATTCAGTCACCAAAGTGGTTATTCATAGTGTACCAAGCTGCTGGGTGTGTTTGTGTGGTAGCTCTTTTACTATCAGGAGTCCAGCTGGACTGTGGGTAGATCCCAATTGTTGTCTATGTGGACACCACGTATGATCTTGAGAGCCTCCTCAGAGGAGTTTTGAGGATGTTCTGGACAGGTCTTAAGCATCGTGCAGTCTTCAAGGCACAAATAAAAAGGCAAACCCTAGACCCTGCTTTCGGAACCAGCAAGGCTGTTCCAGACTTCTTGGGTAGGGTGAAGGGAATTTTAGACTCCCCCAACCTGTGTATCAGCTAAGCAATGAAAATAGCTTCCTTCCTTCCTAACTTGGATGCAGTAAAGGCAAATTCACTTTAGTGACATGATTCTTCCCCGAAGCAAAATGCTTTCAGAGATCCACTGGCCATATGGAGCTCTGCACACATCGTTTTCCGTGAATATTGCATTAATCCGTATTCCAAGTTATGAATTGCAATCAATCCATTCTTACGCTAACCAAGCTGCAGCTGCTCTCAGCTGAAAAGTCTTTTGAACTCTGCCAGATGAAATATTCCAAGTTTTGTTCCAAAGGGCAGTAATTGTCATTGTGGTTCTCAGGCTCTCATACATATTTAATTTAGAGTACACATAGAAATGTGCATTCTGCTGACACCAAAGCTGGTGCCAGCACTTACAGTGGTGTTATCTGAAGGCTAAAGAAAGGCCAAAATTGTTTCAATACATGGCAATAGGTTGATTTCAACTTCAGTACAGTTAAGCTGTATTGGTAGTAAATCATTCAAAACCCACAGTGAATGTGCTGCATGATAAATTAAAGGAAAGCATCAGCCACAAAGTTTCAGGGTGTATCTGGGCTTCCCCTGGGTTTGTGATGTTTGGAACTAGCAGACTGCTTACCTCTGTTGTAAAGACAGGAACCATTTGTGAGTGGGCCTGAGAACTGGGATCCAAGTTTTTTTCTGGTTCTCAAATAGTCTAGTTTTGCCTTGGCTTGGTGTAAGGAAAGTACATCCTTGTACTTCAGGTGCAGTGTTCTCACAGGCTGCAGGGAGTTTATTTAGATGTCTGTTTTTTTTCTTCATTTAACTTTTGCTATCTTAATACTAGTGAACTATATTTAAACTCTCTACATTTATAAAATTTAAATATTTCATGGCATAATTCTTTCCCATTTTGGTGAATGTGGACAATGTTGATCATATTGAATCCTTTTTCACCTAGGAGGGGACCGAAGGACATGAAATGTTGACTTTATGAGCTCAGAGCTCTTGTGTAGCACTAGTGGAAGAGTACCCAACCTTTCAATTTTTAGGCCATTTCCTGGGATTGTTTGGGTGCTAGTTGCCTAATGTTACTTTAAAAAAGAAATTATTACTACCTTGTGGTTACTTTCTAATGAAATTGTGCAGATTGTATTATGTTTAAAAACTGACGAACCTTGTGTTTTGCCAGTAGCTCTTATTTCTCAGAATTTGGGACTTTAAAACAGCTTTCTTCTTTTTAATGTAATATAAGTATTTTAAAAGGAGCTGGGAGGGGTTTTTTTTTGTAGGGATTCAACGCCCAGTATTCACTCTCCTCTTCCTCCTTGTCTTTACGTGTCTGTAGAAATGTTGGTGTGTGTACATAGAGATATATAAAACCAAAAGGATTTAATCCAGAAGTTTGCAAAATAAGTGTCCCAACCAACCCCTTACAGGGTGTTTTTTCCCTGAAATGTGATTCCCTTCTGGAAGCCAGGGGACAGATGCTGAGTAGCTCCTGTGGTCATGCTGTGGCCCTGCTCTTGTTCATGCAGCCTTGTGATAGGAGACAGGGATGGCAGAGGTGCCATTAGACCTGTGTCTGCCAGAGGCTTGCAGTGCTGGTGGGTTTAAAGGTTCCTTGGAGTGCAGATGACTACAAGAGTTTTTTAAGAGTATCTCAAGACTGTAACGGTAGGTTGAGTCTGAAGCACTCAGCAAAATTTCTAGGGAAAGGATAATTAGCTTCTGTCATCCCTACCTTGGTTTTGCTCCTTGAATACTCTTGGCTGCTTCCAGGAAGAGCAGTCCATTTGATCTGCAACACTGAGACAGGCTTGCTATGTTTAAACAGAAAATGACATTTCTAACCATGTATTTGCAATTAAGCTGTTGTTTTTATTAGTCACAAGAGATAATTATATCCAGAAATTCCTGAAGAAAAAGTTAGTCTGGGCAGACAGCACTACCCTGATGTTTCAATTACGTGAGAAATTTTCTAGCATAGATCAGCAATAATCTTCCCTAAAGGGTCTATTAAACAGGAAGCAGAAAAACAGAGATGGGGCAGTTGCCAGACCTTTGTCTGTCCAGGTACAGGAGCTGCCATATCTGGATGCTTGTGATGGGTTATTCTGCTAAGCAGAGGTGTACATCTCTGGGCTGCAACAGAGCTCTGTGGAGATACTTGAGATGGCAAAGATGTTGAAAGCAGCACAGCTTGACTAGTATAGGATAGGCTGATGTCTCCCTGTTTCTCCTCAGAGTGCTGGAGGTAAGGGTTTTCTTGGTAAGGCAGCCTGCTCTTTGGATTTACTTGGTGAGGAAGCTTGGAAAAGTTTGGCCCTGCACCCTCCTGCACGGTCCTCAGACTTACCAACTCTGGAAGGATGTAATCTGCCCTCCAGCAGCCATTGCTCGGATCTAGATTACCTCTTCTGTACCCCAGAGTTATTACCTTGCCCTAATATTAGAGACAGAGTTTTGTTTTTTTGTTTTGTTTTTATTTTTAATTTTATTTTTTTATTTTATTTGACTTTCCCACTAGCAGGAGTATTGCCTGCCTGCCCAGGTGCTTTGCCTCCAACTCATCATTGCAGCTAAGGGCAGGATCTGTCCTCACTTCTGCTTGGAGAGCTCCACCAATGGCTTCCACCTGGAAGCTCTAGTGGGCAAACCCCATTTTGACATGCTCTGTGTCAAGGGGGATGCTTGTCCCAGGGCTGAATTCATGCTTATATTTTTTTGAGAAGGGCTTTGTGCATGTGGCAGGTGACTCCAGCCCAACAGGTGACCCATGCTCTTCCTGTGCTGTGCTTGCTGGTCCTCTCATCTCCATCTCTTTCCATACTTCCCCCCCCTTCTTTTGTTCTTAAAGTAGAGTTGTCTGAGCTACAAAAATCTGCTAAAAATCAATCTCCCTGAGTGCCTGATTTAAACAGAGGCACACTCTGATCTAGCTGTGCTTCCGCTTCCCCTTCAGTTTCTCTCAAATTAGCCTCTAATTATCTCAGTTGTAATCACCCGTTGTGATAAAGTAATAATGATTCTGTTTGATACTACAATGTTTTCTCTATGAATGTTGTAGCTAATAAAGACAGAATGCCAAGCTGCTTATGAGAAACAGATTTTTACAGATCCTAAACAAATGCTCCACATAGTTCATGTACGGATAATAAAAGAACAAAGTAAACTTTCTAAAGAAAATTTATATCTTGATAAAAAAAAAAATCTATCTGTATATTTATCTTTCAAAATACTGTTTTTAAAGGCCCAGAACCCAATGTCAGTGCCTGAGGCCAAAGCTGGGGAATGGAGATGCCTGCTTAGGTTCCTGCACCTTCCTGGTGTGGTGCTGAGCCTTAGCAGTGCTGAGGGGGCAGATCACCTCCTCTCCAGGCTGTGTGCCTGGCCATATCCAGACAAAGTTTGGTTTTTTTTTCCCTGCAGCACTCAGTCTAGGAGGTGTTTTAAGCCTGACTATCAAGTTGCCTGTTCATGTTGCTTTCAGGAAGGGAAACAGAGTGCCTCGAAGCCCAACAAAGCTGTAGCTGTAGGGAGAAGGGGGATGCTGGGGTGCAGCGTGGGGAGGGTGACTTGCAGCCCCCTTCTCCTGAAGCCGGGCTATGTCATCTATGTTACATCACTTAGCATTGAAGGGGAGAGGAGTATGGGTGCTGTCACAAGTGTGTGTGACTTGGTATCAAGTGTTCAGGGTGTTCAGCTGGGCAAATGTGTGTGCATGGCTCTGGGGTGGCAGTGTCCTTTGTGTGAAGGACAACAAAGCTGTTAGGACACCTCTGCAGAGGTTAGAGACTCAGCTCCAGGCTTCTATCTGTTCCCTGGTTTCACTCACTATGGTGGGTCTTTGTGCCTTCTTTCTCAAAGAGCCTTTAAGTCACTTCTGAAAAGTTGTCAACCATTAATTTTCCTTTAGTTGTTCTTTGACCTGTTCAGCTGAAAATCTGTGTGAGATGCAGGAGCTGTGCCTGCTGTTTGTATCTCAGGTATACTTAACATCAGCAATGTGATTTAAAAAAAAAAAAAAAAAAAAAGCTGGCGATATTGAATAATCAAATGGCAGATGCATGTAGGCTCTCTTCTTGTCTCAGCCAGGGTCTTCCTTCATCCCTGCTCAGCTTTTCACAGCCATAAGCAGAGGTGCTTGTAGGGCAGTGTGTGAAGTTCACATCAATATTTGTTGAGTGTTGCATGATCTACAGCAGTGTGTCCCCTTGCTGTAATAGCACCAACAGGTTACTGGAAGTCTTTGGACAAACCTGTAATTAGAGTTGACCACTGTGATGACTAAATGTGGCTGTGCAGAAGCCTTTGGGTTAGGCATGAGCTGTGTCCTCACTGTCATATCATTGTCCTCCCTGCCTGCAGGGAGCTGTAGAGGCTGGGGTGAAAGGGTTGCCACAGGCAGGCATGTTCTTACAAGCAGAAAATTTTTGAATTAATCTTTGAAAAAGCAAGCATGGATGGAAGCTGGTTTTATTAGTTACCTTCTTGGTAAATACTATACAAATCAAAATAAGGAAAAGAGTCCTTGAACACTGCATACTGTGTAATTACTGATGTGATTAATATACATCAGTATTTTGGTAGTTTCCCTTCTGCCCCTCATGACTTTTTTAAAGCAATGGGTACATTTGTGTCTTGTTTAGCATCCTCAGCTTTACAAATCTAACCAAAGATCTAACATGGGACATCTAACTGAAATTCAGTTGTTAGTACTTCAATGTTACAAATCAGTGGTTAGAACAGATTGTCCCTGAGCACTTTAAAAACCAAAAGAATGGTTGCTTCTTGTATCTTTTATTCTAACCAAGACAAAAATCTTTCCAGTTCAACATCTAGGCAGAAAAACAAACAACCTAATTAGACCAAGATTTCTCCAGAGCAGAGAAAGCATTTCTCGCTTTCTTAGCATACATGGTATCTAACTTGTGAGTTTTATATAAAATGTTTAGCAAAGAAACAGCTGTTATAACAAATGTGCTATTAGTTCTACATTAACATAACTAATTAAGCCCTTGGTTCAATGTGAAAAAGCCAATATAGCTCTGTAGTGTGCAGCTTTGTATTACTCAGTCTTTTTCTGCTCTTGTGCAAACTTGTTCTGCATGCCAAAGGCAAAAGCATTAATTGAGTTGAGAACCTCTTTATAAATCTGATGCAGCTCATGGCTTGATGGGTGCCACTGCTGCCCATTCTCACCTTACTACTGTCTACAATTAACCATGGTTTAAAATTCATTGGGAAATGAAGGATGGCTCTGGTTTCAGGGAGGCTGCTCTGGCCTGAATTAAAGTGACCAAACATACTGCATCTCAAGAGTTATTTCCTGGCCATATGGACAACCACTGGGCAAGCCAAAAGACTCCTGGGAATGGTCTATTTAAATAATATTGAGGGCAAAGGAGGATACAAGGCTTGTGTGGCTTTCCATAGATTATTCCTTATGACAAATTTGGTACAAGCTCCACTGCTGCCTAATGGAGACATCCAGTGGAACTCCAAAGTGGAACCTGGCTGCTGGGCACAGCTGCCTATGTAGGTGCACTACTGCTTGTAGAGTGAAGATGGGCTTCATGTTCTGTTCTGTCCTCCTGTCCCCAGGTGCCAACCAAGTGTCCCTGGGAGTCAGTGGGACACACTCCATGTTGGCCTCAGTGGATAGAGCTTGGTGTTGAGCACAGAAGCAGGAGCACGGACCCTTCCCCAGTGCCACCTCTATGCCATGTGCTAACAGTACCCCTGTGGTGCCACCTCTGGCATTTGCTGGGCCTCTCTGTTAACTGAAACTCACTAAAATGGCCAAAAAATTAGGCAAAGTAAAAACAGCAGAATATCTGGGAGTGCAGAAGCTCTGCCTTGGTCAGTGGGCTGCCAGACTGCCTGGGCTGCATGTGAAACCACGGCTGAATTCCTCATGTCAATATCTTTATTTTAGTTACTGTTTGAAGGAGTCTCCTTATATACAGTTTCCAATCAAAACATCTTGTACTCCCTAAAATCTGAGCTCTAATATGAACATGTTACACTACAGGGACTGAAATCTACCAGTAATGTAATGTAGATGAGTGCCTTTGAAAAACAAATCCTTAATCAAAGTTACACTCCATTTGTTTTTTAAATTTTCATTTACCATTTAAGTGGCTGTTTCATTGCTATGAGAAGCATTAAGAGCTATTCATGTTTTCCTTCTTGTGGCCATTTTAAAATGGAATTTTCCTTGTTATTAATGTCCTGGTGGTACATATTCTCACTTACCTGTCCTGTACTCATAGTTTGGGTCCAAGACTACCTGTAATTGGTTTTAGTTTCTTCCTGCAGAAATATATGCATTATTATTTTAACTATCTGAATGTTTTTGTTGTAAAGAACATTTCTTTCTCAGTGTACTGTTGTATTTGTTTATTAAGTTAACTTAAGGCAGAGAAATTATTTTTCTTCTGTTATGTCTTTTTGTCAGACTGCAGTTAATTCAATATTGAATTGTAAAGATAACATCAATGAAACTGTAGATACAGCTAGGTTGTAATTCCCTTTTTATGTAGCCACTGAAAGAAAGTAAAACAGAGGGGCCAAAAGTAGGCTGGTTAAAAAGGCCAATTTCAACATCAGGAAAATGTTGAAATTAGGAAAAGTTATGTTTTCTAAGAACAGGATATGCTATATATGCTAACAAGCCATTTATTTCTACATAGATGCTGTCTTTGGTCAAAAAGAGATGACCAAGAAATGACTTTTCCATTCTGACTTCTTCCTGTGAACATTTAACCAAGGGTTCACTGCTTAAAATTATCTCTACCACTCATTAACTCTTTTTTACTGTTGGATATCCTTTCTGTTTGTGTATGACTCTCTTGTACTAGTGAACCACCATCTCAAATAATAGTGAACCCCCAGAATTATCAGATGGATATTTTAAGGTTCAATAAGAAATGTGTTTTCATTCCAGCATGGGCTTCTTTCAGAGAAAAATAATAGCTGTGGGAAAAGTTAGGCTTTTCCAACACTTCACCTCCTGAAATGTCAATAATGGTTTGTTATGAAATGGCTATTGAAACATATTCAAAGCATGTTATCAAAATGTTTTGCATAAAAAACCAAACCATAACCACTTTTGATCAAAGAGCTTTTCAAAGCACAACTTGACAAACATGCAAACCTCAAAGTTCAGAAAATAAGAAATTGACATTCCAAATTTTCCCTTATAAAGCCTTTTAAAAATATTAATCATCACCATCTATCAGCTCATTAATCTACTCAAAAAGACAGGCAAACCTCTGGAAAGAGGTTCTCCTCAGCTGTTTCTCTGGGTTCACTGATTGCCTCATGGTACCATCTGGTTTTTAGGGCAGCTCTGCCCATCTCTCCTTTCCCTGGGCATTCTTATCTCCCAGCAAGCTCTCCTGTGCTACTTGGTCTCCATGTCTGCAGTTTCCAGGTACAGATGTATCAAGTTTCTTGGCATCTTCATGCTTCTTTTAGTAAATAGAAGGTAAACCATTCAGAGTCATTTTATATGTAGCTAGGTGTGATTCTTACACAAGACTTTCCTAGGTTCCCATCACAAATTACTCTGGAAGCACCTTTTTTTCTTGGCCTTTTTCCTTTTTTACATTTCCTTCTACCAACATGAACAAGAATTCACTGGTAGTGTAGCTGAGTGTTTCTCACAGTATGTTTAAAAAACAGAACTTAAGACCCCCTCCCCACATTTCTTATAATTCAGTCCCATCCTCCATGAGTCAAAACCTGCTGGCTGCTCAGCTACATTCCGGAAAATATTACTGCATTTTTTTTTTTATTTATTTTATTTCCCAGACAGAGATGTGAGGGCCTATATAGTGTTATGTGATACAGAGGTTTCTGGAAAGCTGTGAAGAAAGTAAGCAGGCATTCATGTGTCAGGATAGGACAGCTTGGGGTTTGTTTTTTTTTTAAAGAAAATGCTAATGTATGCTTAAGCCCTTCCAAGGTATTGTGCAGGTCAGTATTACATCATTGATGATTTACATTTTCTGCACTCTATCATTTTGTATTTCTGGCTTAGAAAAGAAAGCTAAAGCTAGATACATGCTGGTTGGTGCCCAAACGGTGTGCATTCAGCTGCTAATAGCTTAATGACCTCTCTTAACAACAAACTGCTGAGCAGGATCACAGGAGATGCTGCCTCATTTTTTACTACCAGATTTGTGAAAAAGGAAAGGCAGGGACAGAGAAGAATAATTTTAAGAATGGAGAATAAACAGAGGCTTTAAAATTTAATCCCTGTCTGTCATCATCTTAATTAGCAATGGGTATATTTGATGTCTCAGTTCAGAGAGTATGAAGAGTCATGCTTCCTGTCTCTTATGGTGATTAATGTTTTTCTTTGGTAATAACTTAGCAACACACACAGAGTCATATACTGAATCTGTAGCATACATTGTCCCAGACCAATTGCGTGACATATATACAGTTACATCAGTGGTCATGTCCTCTATTTGGATTGTTGAAAATGTGACCCATGATGTGCTAGGGACATCTGCTGACCCAGAATATTTAAGGACTAGATAGAAACAATAGCCCTGTGAATTCACATTGAATTTAATAATGGTTGTTTAGCTTCCATTCCCTGCTCATTTTGTATTGTTCTTCTCATCAAGGAAAAGAGCTTTTCTGCACATTCCACAATGCAGCAGAAACAGGGGGACAATAAAATGACAGCTAAGTGCAGCATATTCATCATGTAGTATCTCCGATTCTTTCCTGGAATTGGTGAGAGAAATGGGGTATATCACACTGAATCCAAAATGTGGTTGTGCTCATATTACATGCACAATGGTTATGAAAGGCAGATCTTAAACAAATGAGTAAATTAATATTAGTTTTAGTGGGCTTTTGACCAGCCCTAAGCTGAAGCCGGTGGCTTTGAGGAATTTGATATCTACATTTTTATTTCACTTTTAACCAATTCCAAGACTCCCAGCGTTCATTTCTTATATTACAGCAGCCTTTCTCAGAAGTGTTTTCTCATGCTATACAACCTAGGAGGTGGTGGGAGTTTCAGAAGTAGATGAAAGAGAGCATTATCCACTTCCTTCCTAAAGGAGGTATTTCTTCAGCTGACCTTGTTTTGAAGAAACATTCAGCTCTGGATTGTTTGTGCTTGTGGAGCAGAGCAATCATAATTTATGTGACAAATCACACTAAAATACTATGCAGTATGTTAATTTTTATCTTATTCATTAAATAGATTAGTACAGAGTTAGATATTTAGTAAAAACATAGCAAGATCTAATAGGTAATTCTCTGGAGAAATACAGAATTCTTAGTCCCTGTATTGTCAGCTTCAGCTGACCAGACTGTCATGGTTTAATTTTGTGAAATGTAACTTAGTGAAACAACTGGCAAGTGACGGTAGATTGGATATTGGTTGCAGAAGAAGAAATGTAGAATTATAATTTAAAAAAGCATCCATCACCAACACATTCTTGTCTTCTGGCATGACCTGTAAGTTACAGAAATTTAGGGTTCTACCAAGACTTTCACACCCTAACACAATGTAATTCCACCCTGTGTCGAGGAAGGGCAATGTTCATGGAGTTACATGGTTTCAGTTATGGAAGTAATAGTATTTAAGATATGCTTTCCACACACAAAATAGCTGTAACACTCAGCTCTCACTCATTTCAGTGTATAGTTGGCATCTGTAAGAGCTGTTTTCAGACATGAGGAATGGAATTGTGTAGTCAAGATCATGCAATCTGTCTGTAGGAAAGTCTTAATACAGATTTTGATTCAGCTCAGTCCCAGTGCAGTCACTGCTGCAGAGAACTGTTTCTCATTGGGTTTAAAAATGCGTGTGAGCCATCATGTTTTTCCTCACTCAAGTAAAATTGCTGAACTTTCTCTGCGTGGCTGAAGATGATGTACATAAAAAGATGCAGGTTTGGACGGGTACCAAAGATCTGGATGGGTTTTGTTTGCTCATAAAGGACACATGCTTAGATTTCTCCATTGCTGCTAGGTATTCATACAGTGTGCCAGTGACTCTTCATCAGAAAAGATGCAGTTTGACTTTCCACAAGATCTTTGTTAGGCTTTGGCATGTGCAGTTCCCTAAAACCGTGTAGGTGACAAGACTGGGGGACAAAATTTTTGTCTGCTCTTGGCAGTGGACCTGCTGGAGCCTGAGGATGATGGTGCTGCTGGAGGAGCACTCTTTTGGGAGCAGAATTATGCTTGTTGTATTTTGTCACTCCCCCCTTCTTTGTGAACCACACTGCTGGTTGTCTTTTTTATTTCCTTGTTTGGAAGTAGGGATGCTGTGTACAGCTGTGGATGGTTTTGCTGATGTATACTCCAGTGCATAGTATGTGCTTGAAAAGGTTCATTAGAGATGAAATAAGCTCCTGCAGTCAGCTGCTGTGAGCTTGGAGATTCTGTCCTGTCCATTGCTGCTCGGCAGAACTAAGTTGGCAGACTGGATGCACATTTTTTTAAGACGAGTAATATTTGGCATATCTTAGCAAATTATTTTGAAAAACCCCACACTTCAAACTCTGCACTGAAAGATACTTGCTTCTTAGTTTTACTTTGATCTTTGGTGAATTCAGTCACTGTGGCTTAGTCTCACTGTCACTTTTCATAGGGCTGAGGCAAAGTGTAATTTTTCAGTACAGTCTAAAATGAATCAAAGGAACTGATGTGGTTAGCTTTTGCCTGCTATTTCACCAGTTTTATTAAACAAGTTAACCATGCAATGAGACACAAAGAAAATCTTGTTTTCTGGGAAATAATTCAGCAAATTTGTTACTTGCCATCTCACAGAATATTATGTGGCCCTCTTTTATCAACAAGTCTTTTTTTGCATTTAACATGAATGCTGCAGAGGATCCTGTTTCCTGGGTGCTGCAGCAGTTCTCAGTTTCAGAAGGAGAGAATATATGGAAGTTCAGAAAGCATTTAATGATCAGTGTCTAAGGAAGGAAGTAGCCACCATGGGTCATGGGCTGTGCTGACTAGTTCCAAAATGCAGAGTTTTCATTTGTAAAAGTTTCTATGAATTCATGAAATTATTATATAACTTTCAGACAGCTCTCTTAACTGCATAGTTTTTAAGTGTCTTTTTTATTTTGGTATGCTGAGTATCACCCAAAATGTCTTGGACTGAGGGCAGTAAGGCAAGGTAGAAAACAGAAGAGTCTTGGCCAGTTTACTGGGACTCAGCTGTGGTTCCTCTGAGAGCCAAAGGCTGATCTCTCAGGATAAGGACAACACAGTCTTTATTTCTGCTGCCCTTCCTTCACTTCAACACAAACTCATTCCTGGACATTAACTTTATTTTCTCACTCCACTCAGTGCTGTGCTAATAACTCTTTATGGAACAAATCCAACAGGCTGCATCTTCTGCTTGACCCCTGATGGCCTTAAAATGGAAGATAAATTAGCAAGCTGATGATCTCATTACACTTGTGCTGATGACTATAGCTAGCCATGTACTTTAATAGCTTGGTTGGGAACAGTTTAAAAACAATTTTGGCAGATCGTTGGGTGAGAACTTACTTAACTCCTTTCCCCATTTCCAGACGATTCAGTTTTAAGTCTCTCATGTGCCCTTTGTTAGTCAGGGTATGTATAGAATCAGAAGCAAATCAAAATTAGAAAAATGAGAGTAGGACGGGAAAAAAAGCTGGCTTTCTGTTCATATATTTTCATTTTTATTATGGTAATGAAATGCTTAATAATGTACTCTTCAGCTGGTGAAATGTGTCTTAATATGGTAGAATTAGTGCATATTTTGTAGAACTCCAATGACAGTAAAAGGATACGTAGTTTTATGACTAGGTAGCTAGTTGGCAGTATCACCTGGATGCTAAGTGCAGCTAACATAATGTAACTACTGAGATAATATGGGGTAATATATGGGAATAAATAAAAAGGTGTTGGATGGGTGAAGAAATGTTTTAAGTTAAATCCAAAATGTAGGTATAGTTCATTATGGTTCTGGCTCAGGCTCATAAAAGTATGGAAAGTGAGAGCTAAGGTTGCCTCTCTATACTTAATATGCTCTGGTGTCTTTCCAATAAATATTTTATTATGTGAGCTCTCCTGGCAATTTTGGACTATGAGCAGAATTTGGGACCTCTGTAGCAGTTTGACAGTGAATTTTTCCCCAGAGGCTATTGAGCAAAGATAGAAGTCCAGAGAATTGAGAGAGGAAAAAAAACCTCAATTCCATTCTTGGGCTGTTACAGGCAAATAATCTTTCTGTGCAGCCTGCCTCCTCCCCACCTCCCCCCTCATACTGGGGCATGGCTAAAATACTTTGTTTAAAAATTTTAACTGAGGTTAGAGTATGGTCAGAAGATCTGCATTTTATGTCCCCAGAAAATATTTTAATTTGTTGCTTCCACCCCTTCTGCACAGACAGTCAGGCAAACCCACAGTCAAACCTTTGCTCTTCCTGACTTGGATTAAACATTTTCCCCTAGAAGGTGGTAAAATGGGAAGATGAACTCAAGTCTTCTCCACTGTAGTCTGGTACTCCAATGCTGAGCTATACTGACATGATGCTACAAAAGGCTTGGTTTCCTTCTCCTATGGGACAGCTCTTTAACAGCTGGCATAAAATAAAATGGCTGTTTGGCACTTTGGATGGTAATGGAACCAGAAGAGGATTTCAGCCTTAACACACACTCTGCCTTATTGCAGTATCTGGGCTTCTTGCACATCTCAATGAACAGGATTTGTAGCTGCCTCTTTTACAAATGGGAAAATGCAAGCAAGAAGATGAGTTGCAGTGCTGGGAGTTGATTCCTCTTCACATAAGTACCTCATCCAGTGCAATACTCTCAGGATCTTTCTTTTAATGGCTGCAGATTTTCCTTATACAGCCAAAAGGCTTACTGATTGACACAGCATTCCCTTTAGGTTGTCATTTTGTCCCTGCATGCTTTATGCATCCAGCTTTCCCATTGTTATGTGTAGGGATAAAAATAAAACATCCAATTCCTTTGGTTGGATTAAGAGTAAATGCTATAAGACAGTCTCCCTGGCATTGATGACTGTTCTGTGGAAATCAGAATTGATCATGTATTTGTTTTAGCTATTAGCTGTACTCTGACAACAAGTTCTTTTGTTTTCAGTTTTCTTTTTCTTCTTTTGTTGTTTTCTTTTTTTGTTTTAGTTGTTTTATTTTTGCCCCACCAATAGCTCCTAAGACTTAGGGAAAATTAACAAGGTTATAAAACCTACATAGCGTGTGTGGTTTGCTGCTGCAGCTGCACTGTAAAGGAAAAGTAATGTACTCACTTGTCCTCCTATGGAAAAGCATCTATAAATTAGCACTCTTTGAAAAGTTCCTGGTGCCTAGCACAATTTTTATATATTACAGCCAAAATGTGGGTCCTCCATTTTCAACACTTCAATCAATTTAAACTGTCTTGCCAAGATCTGAGAAGGATTTGTGTTAACTGTGTTGCTGGAGAGTCTGTCTTAAACTCTGTCCTTCCATGGTATCTAAATCAAAATAATCTCGACACTCTTAAATCCTCAAGTTTCTTGCTTTTAGTGTATCAACACTTTAATAAAGCAGTTACAGTCCCCTGGGTTGCACATTAGTGAGGTGAGTGAAGCATAGATATTATAATTGCTCTTCTCCTTCCATGCCCTGTCTTCTGCCTTTGTTAATCTGCATGTGCAAATTAAGCTGAAATTAAACTTTTAATTTATCACCTTGTTGTGGTGACAGGGGGCAGGATCAGAACACTTTACAAACATGTAGCACCACATTAACATCAGAAACAGATTCTTCCCCAGAGACCAGAGAAGATTTTAAAGAATGCAGGAAGATACCGCAGGGCTGTAATCCCTCTTGCTGCACAGAAAACAACTGAAAACAAGGGATTGTTGTTGGAACACTTGTAGAGGGAGGTGAGTCCAATAATCTGCAGAACAGATGTAGGATACAGCTATTCCACTGTCAAGAATGGAGATCAGAAAATTGAAATAAACATTAGTGTGTAGGGAAAAAAAACAAACCACAAACTGAAAAGAAAAAAGGACAAAACCCACGGCAAAACATCAAAGGTACTGTATGGTAATAACTCAGTGTGATTGCCTTGAGAATTATCTGCTCTGAGGACCATCCCTCTGAATCCAGGTCTTCTCTACTACAGAGAAGGCTCTGCCTGTCTTCCTGTGCTGTCTGCCTCCTGTTGCCTTGTTTGGGAGAGGACTGAGCCATCTCCTCATCCCTTCATGGGATATGAGCAGATACGCCAGGATCACTGAGGGCCATTCCTGCAGATGCCTCCTGGTTCTGATTTACTGAGCAGTCTAAATGCATGCTTAAGGGGTTTGCTGAACTAGATGCTGTGTATGCCTTCTGCCTCCCTGACTGGCTCTGCAAATGCTTTAAGATGCTCCTGTAGTGGAAAGCTGGGTCCCACTCCTTCTTTGCAGTGTCAGGGGTGAGGCAGGCATGCTAGCATTGCCTCGGCAGGTAGGTCTTTCCTCTGTTATTTTGTGGTGGGAGACGAGCTTGTGGTCCCCACACTCAGCCCAGCAGTGGGCATGCTGTGGAATGTGGGGCCATACCACACTGTGCTGTCCTGGTGACTGCCCCATAAAGCAGTCCCCAGCCCTGCCAGTGTGCTGCTCTCTGGTGGCACTGGTCTCTGGGAGGAGACCACCCATCCCATCAGCTTCTCTCCAGCACTGTCACCCCCTGCTCAGAGCAGCCTCACAACCTTGAGGGTCCTCCACAGGGCTTTGCCTTCTTCTGGTGGCAGTGAAAAAGGGGGTATAAAAGACCTGCATTTCAGTGGCTGTGTTTTAAAGACACTTTTCCCTTAACGTAACTGCATGTGATAAGGTTATGAGGGAGGCAGGAATAAGGTTTCAAAGTATTTGCAAGACAGTGATTTTAAAGGTGACTGACTGGAGGAAGACGTTAAATACACCTTTTTAAACTCTCAAATTCCCATTCTTTGAGAGCATGTAAATGTTGACCCTACAATGTAAATGATGACCCTACATCTGAAGGTTTTGGCAGAAGTAAGTTTCAGAGCTCCTAAGTGACTTCTCGCTTCAGTAAAAGATCCCTGAGGATCTTTTCAATGTTACCCTGGCTTCTGTATTCAACAGATAACATCTTCAGAAATGTTTGGATTCCCACAGAGGCTGGGCAAGACAAGTTTATTTATTCAATCCTGTTTTGCTTCATCAAAGAGACCCAAGCTGGGAGAAGTCAGAGAGCCCCATTTGTTACATTTCTCCCATCCCAAGAGTTTCTCCTGCCTGCAGTAGCCATGCTCTGCAGGGAGATGCAAACTCTCCAGGCTTTACATACCTCAGCCCAGCATGGGGTGCAACACACTGAGGGAGGCATAGGTCTGACATGCTTTGGAGACAGGCCAGGGAAGATGTATTGCCTGTCACAAGCAGTATACGTGTTGTCCCCTTCCAGCTCTTCAGTGTGTGATTTGTGTGCAGCTTCCTTGGCCGAGATGGCTGCAGGGGTGATGGTCCCTGGGAGACCTGTCTGCATGAGGACAGGGCAAAAGCAGAGCCTGTGGCCATGCCAGAAACTCTCTGAAGACACCTGGACTGACAAGCCAAGGTGGAGTTATGTTTTTTCTCCACAAGCTCAATGTGTCAGTGGTCATAAATCAATGGCTGAACTGTTGGTTTGCTGTACCACCATGCCTCTGGGTAGGATCCTGGAGCTTCCCATGGGAGAGGCTGGATTCCTGTTGGAGAAACTGAGCCCACAGGATGAAACTGTGCTCTCCACCACCAAAATAAAAAACCCAAACAAAAAACCCCAACCCAACAAGCCCTTAAAACTGATATTTCAGCCCCCCCCCCCCGATATGGTTACGCCTTGTGCTAAGAAGCTTTTAAGGAAGTCTGAATTAGCAGGATCGTTTTCCATTTGAGACAAGGAACTTTGTATGGGGTGGACTTTGGCATCTCTGTTAAGATCAAATCTCAGTTTCAGATTTTGGATCAAACAGTGCTGGGGTGCAGATGTACAGTGTTAGGTGTGGCAACTGTCCATCATTTCCCTGCTGCCATCATTTGGAAACGGGGGAGGGAGCAGGGACAGAAACTTCCCTGAAACCACTCTGAAAACAAAAATTTCTGCAAATTCACCTGTAAGAAGCAAACCCCTTAAAGAGCTTCATTTGAAAAAAAATAAAAATAAAAAATCTTTCCCTAAGAGGATTTAAAAGAAAAGGCCCTCTGGAAAGAAAAGAAATCCTGGGGATTCAGCTGAGCAGAGTGCAATGTACTCAGCAAAAATAGGAAAGAAAAGAATGAAAGTGTTAGCAGAGCCTTGATTATTGGTGATGGAGGGGCATTAGCCAAGTTAAAATGGATTGTAAAACTAGATTCTTATTTGTATAACCTCCCGAGTTCCTTGCTCTGAGTCAACATCTAGCCATCTGTGGTAGGTGCAGGAGGGGGAAATAACTTTTTGTTAAAAAAAAAAAAATTTAAAAATCAGTTAAATTTATGTTTCTCTTCCAATGAAAGAAGTGTTTAAAAGGAAAACATACCTTTCACGGTGAAGCATTTGTTTTTATTCCTTACAACTGCTTGTTTGAGTTAATGTTTGTTAAATGGCTTGTAGTTATTAAATCATGGAGGTTTCCTCTGCTAACATAAAAATAGGTGTGACTGGAAAATTCATAGCAGGAAAATAAAACTGCCTTTCACCTGCTTGGACTTCACTTGACTTGGTGAGGTATATGTAAACCCTGACTGACTTAAAAGCCCATTTCTTTAGGTAAGAAATACAATTAAAACAAATTTTCCAGGAAGACACATAGAGGCTACAGCGAGTACACCATGAATACTGTGTCCACCCAGGAGCACAGACATTCCCAAGTGATGGTGCCCACTGATGGGGGAAGCACAGAACACTTTAGTGTGAAGGCAAGAACAACTTGGAAAACAAAGAATGGGTTTCTGCAGCAAATGTAATTTCATTTTCCAGCCTCCTCCTTGTGTATACGAATTCAGTTATTTCCTATGGTTAAGACCCTTTGACTTCGACAAGCACAGCATGCATGTCTTCAAAATTATGGTGACCTCTTGTCAGTGTTTTTGTGTGTTAAAATAATTGGGCTGTGTTTCATGTTAGACTGGGACCTGTGCTGGTAAAAAGTCAGCGAAGTGAATGGGTTGACATCTGCCAGCCTGAGGTGGCTTTGGTTACGCCTTGTAGTAACAAACAAAAAAGAAAAGAGATGATGCATCTCAGAGCAACTCTGATGCCTCTGTTTTCCACTGCTCTGCAAGGGGCCATGAAATACAGTGCAATTCTTTTTATAAGCAAGGGCACAAAAGGAGAGGACACAGGCAAGAGGAGGGAGCTGGTACAAACGCCAGGGTAGACACTTGGCTTTAGCCCTCCAGTCTCTCCAAGGCTTTTTGAGACGCTAGCAGAGGTGTCCACAGATAATATCTTCATGTGCTCATTGGTTTCATCCAGTCAACCACCAAGGGATTTCCCAGGGAGCCACTATGCTATGGGATCTGTGGAATTCTGAGCAGAAAAACCCATTGGAGTCCCAGTGTTTTGTTTTGCTATCGTGTATGTGGGCAGATTTACTAGCTTGCAGAATTCAGTACATCATAAACAGTTTCTGGGTCATTAAATAAACTTGGCAGACTTTTGCGGCACTTTGTAATGTGTTTTCTTTGTTTGAGGTCAAACCAGAGTGAGAGCCTTGATTTCATGTGTTTTGAAAGATGATTTATTTCTTCTAGTTTTAGAAGTTATCTTTGTTGTTGTTACAGAAAGGAAAAAGAAGATGCTGGTAGAACATTACACTCATAAAACAAAACCAGAAGAAACAAATTAACAAAAAAAGGAACATTTGAAGGCACCGTATGTCAGTCATTTAATTCTCATTCAAATGAAACTGCTTCAGAAGAAATATATCCTATCTAATTCTGATCCACTAATGAATATTTTTTCAGCAAGAGTTATCTTGTGCACAAGGATCTAATTAATTTAAATCCCTACTGAGTTTTTAGCACAGAAATGAAGTGTTATATGGCCTTGCTGGGCTCTTGGCCTTGGGTGAAATTTTCCAATCATGATGTTGACTTATTGGACACATGCAAAGCCTGTCCAGCTCACGGTGGCTGTGCATGGTTGGCAGAAGGCAGCAATATAAGAAGGCACAACTTGGATGAGGCATTTCAAGCCTTCCTACAGTGAGCCTCCTTCAAGACTTCATGTCTGCAGGGGCTAATTCCACCTCTTGGAGAGGTTTAGCTGAGCAGGTGTCCTCAACCAAGGTACTCTGTACTTTCTGACCTACCTGAAGAGTTTACAGATCTTGCAGACCTAAAAAGACCAAGAAAATGGTAGTGAAATTTAAACAAAAGTGAGCATCTTCACACTGGGGTCTTTGGTGCATGTTGCTTTTGGTAGTGGTGGGGATGTTATGTCATGAAGTATTTTAGGGTGATGTTACTCAAGACCAGAATTGGAGTTGTGATGGCACTGATCATAGGAATCCAGGGGTAATACTGAGCCCAGACCTGTTTTTTGGTGGGTAGTTGTTGGGTGAATGTTGGTGGGACATGGAGTCCTACCCCTCTATATGACATTATAATAAAACTGCAAGCAGATAAGTAAAAGATGAGTGTGCAGATGGGCTTCTTGTTATTGAAATGAAGTATTGATTGTAAGCTTTAACCCATTGACTGAGAAGAGTAAGAACATTTGTCTTACAAAAAAAGTGCTGGTCTAGTTTTGATTTACCAGGGCTTCTTTGTATCATCTTGGAAAGGTTAAGTGGTATGGGTACAAATACAATTTTCACATTGGAAAAGGTTTTTTTTTTTATTATGCCAAATTATCATAAAAGAGATCTTGTGAAGGTGGGTATGACTTATTCTTGGACTTCCCCCAGGCTTTTCTCATCAGTGCTAAATCAACTTGTTCTGAAATGTTATCAGCATATGGGCTGGAATTATAATTTGGTTTGGACTGCCCTGTTTTTAGAAGGAAGCATTATATTTTCCAAATCAGAGACACTTTTAGAGGGGGTGGAGCAACACAGTACTTGTCTTGTATGATCTCTGTTATAAAATGTGCAACCAGGTGTTTACAGTGGCTGTGCTAATCAAACATCTATTGGTGGGGAAGTGTTTTGCTGACACAGCTGACATTCTGGCTTGGCAATTCTTTAAAGATACTAGTAAAAAAAATTAACATATCTCCTAAATTGTGAAATCAGTAGAAATTCTGGGTGTCAAGTTTTCAGTTCTTAAAACCACACTTAAGAAAATTATTCCTCTGAGTTAAATAATTATATTTAAAAGGATAACATTTTCTCAGCATTTAAGGTAGGTCCCATGTTCATTACATACGCATCTGAATACTTATTAGACTGAATTTAGCCTGAAAACCTATCCTTCAATATTACATGCAGAAAATCAAAGGAAAATGAAAGGTAGTAAGAATTACTTTTTTTTTTTATCAGACAGTCCTGCGTTTACAACTAAACATGCATCATAACTTTATTTTCTTGGTTTGTCTTGAGTATTAGCTTGAAAGAATATGAATCATGCAGAGGTCAATGATCAAGGCAATTTTCCTGATATAGAATATTTTACTGTAGGACTCACAGACTGCTTACCCTCAGCAATATGAAAATCTTCTCATTTCCCTTAGGCTGCTGTGTTGTGAAACCTGGTGGTGTAATTTATACCTCCTGATTTCTCTTTGCATAGGTTCACCTGAAATAGCTTTTCTAAAAAGTCCTTGAAAATTTAGAATCCTCCCTTTTCATTGTCACAGTACTTTGGATTCGCTCGTCATCTGTCTCCTTGGTAAATCTCCCTTTACTGACAAATTATCAGTGCTTGGCTGAGAGTTACAGCTTAACTTTTCTTGGACTTCAGACTTTAGTTTTAGGCTATGGGAAAGAAAAGGAGTGATGTTTTGGAGCAAAAAATAAGGAACAGAGAATTATCTGACTTTTCACATTATCTGTGTTGCATGACAATATGTGTCTATTTCAACTGTTTGCTGTTTGTGGAGTGGGTAGTTATTATATACATATATATGGAAAATGGCATCTCTATTTGCTTAAGTGGGCAAATGCTCCCAAGTTATGTAAAGCCAAAACCTGTTAGAAACAAACCTGACAGTAATATATATTGCTGCTGATGAGGAGGATGCATTTAGCTTTCATAGTCTGAAACCTAATGCAAAGTGATAGACCATTTCAGCCACTAAAAGCCTAACCATAGGATTATATTAGAATTATTCCTATTTTTATTTCAAGCTGTAGCTTCTTCTGAAACAGATTTATATGTAGATGAGCCTCACTGGATAGAGGTGCTCACATCCAGGTCCATCAGTCCTTCAGAGCTTGGCATGTTTACACCTGACTTGCAAGCTCCTAGCACTGGAAACAGAAGAAGAAATCCATTTTAGAGACCTCAGTATCTTATCCAATGAGCAGGCAGAAATAAGTGTATAAGAATGGGATAAATAATCACAAAATCTTGTCCATAAATGCCAGTAATGAAAATTGCAGAGAACTACAAAGAACTATAAATACAAAATACATAGTAGATGGAAAACAGAGATACCCTGTAGACATATCCAGAAGGCTTAAATTTTGGAACTGACTTTGTTGGAAAGTAACCAAGTCGCTGTCATTGAGGTCTTTCAAGAAGAGATTAGACAGAATGTGGGAAGGATAGTCTGGGCACATCGGAGCTTGATTCAGAACAAGGCAGCACATACATGGTGAGATGAAATCATTGAAATGTCATGCTGGAAAAGATTTCAGAAGATTAACTTCTTTGGTCCTGCTATGCACATGCTGACAATGAAGTTGCAGTGAGAATTGGATCGAGCCTTTTTCTGAACATGCTGATATTAGAAATGCTCAATGAATTCAAAATAATTACGATGTATTTGAAACCAGACTTTGGTATTTGGTTTTCTTCTGAGCCAAAAGACTAATACCCATTGCGTACTTATTTTCTAGGGCTGGTGTACCCTACTCTCTCAATTGAGGGGGAGAACACTGTCTTTCTGAATTACTATGTAAACAAGAAATATTAACATGCATTTGAAAATGTACAAAGCTTATGTCTACAAAAATATAATTGCTAGATTGGCTAGGTTGTCCTCAGCTAGTTGTTTATGGACAAAATGTCACGTTGCATCACTTTTGAAATTAGTGTATTTATTTTTCGGCTGTATGCTTCAGATGATTTCCACATGTACTCCAGATTTAACAAATTCATCATTGGTATCTTATTATCACTTGAAACTACTTCACAGTTAGGTCAGATCCAGGGTTTTCATTTGTTTTTCATAGCATGGATCACATTTTAATACAGAGTGTCTTGTGTATTATCTCCTCTTCCCTTTTTGCAGTTGTGAAACCCGCTTGTGATGTGGATAGTTACTATATACATATATATGGAAAAGTGAAGTTAGGAAACTATTTCATGCAATTTTAGCTCCATAACAGTTTAATAGCTGGAAGTAGGGAGAGCCAGCTCTGTGTGCCTAGGCAGTTCTTTACTGTGGGCCATTTTTCAGAACATCTGACAATATTGCTTTATAGTATTTCACTTCTAAGTTGCCTGTCTGTATTTATTATTTGTTTCTAAGGATTCTGCTTTCCTTGAATGCTATCTCTCTTTCTGTCTCTCTTTTCCACTCTGCTGACAAGACCAAAGATAGAAAACAGTGTGAGAGTGGTTCCCTCCAAGCCACAAGTTACTGGCAGCAAATGTGAGTCCAGGGGCAAGGAATGAGGCAGCAGAGGCTTTTCTGAGCAGGGAGCTGGAAGGAAATCTGGTCAGAAATTGTTCACTACACCTGCTTCTCAGCAGCATAAGACCAAACTCCTACCTCCAGGAAAACTTTGCTGTCTCTGGAAATGATCAGTATTTCACAAAAAATGGACTGACAGGAAAAAAAAAAAGAAAAAGTTCCAACCAACCTTTTGATTTGGCTATGCTGTGTGTTGATTTGGCTGGTGGCTGGTGAAGTTAGGCTGCCTCACAACTCTGTTGATATCTCTGACTGACAGCTGGAGTTGTACCTCTGCCTGTACTAGAGTCCTGCCTGCACGTCCAAGAAATGGTGAGGAAAGATGGGATGCGCCACAGGATGAGGAGTTTGCTGGGTATCCTTCCTCTGGGAGGCCTTAGGCTGGTTGGAATTACAATTCCAGAGGTGATTGGGGACCTACCTCCTCCTTCCCATCCAGCTGACTCTGGTGGGTTTCTCTCTGTTTCAAAGATGACAAGCAGAATAGGAGACTCTCTGCCCACTTGGAGCAACTTTCTTGTCTCTGCTTAATAACATGGTAGCCAGGCTTCATACATTTTAATAAGCCAGTTTACCCCTTATAGAAGAAAAGGGAGGTATGTATGCTCATTCATTACTTCTCTTTCTTTTTCCTAATGAAGAAGTGCTGCGTCCTTGTTTGTAATCAAACTCTCTGAGGATAGCTCCAGGGATTAAACTGACCAAGTTTCATTTGTTTGGTCATTAGAATTGTACAGATCATGCTATAAAGGTGCACATTATCAATCCAAAAAGAGTGCTCTGTTGCAATAGTTGCAACAGCACGAACTGAATAAGCTCTGCCAGGTATATTAGTGCATTCATGTTTGCACACACAGTTAATTACAACAAGCCACTGTCAGAGATAGATTGTAGGACTAGACTGATGATTTAGCTGGCCCTGGAGGACATGTTCATGTCCGTATGTTGTTAAAGCCCTCAGAAGCCCAGGAGCACTCCTGCATACCTTGTGCTGAGAAAATCCTGATGCACAGGTCTGCTGGCAGCTCTGCTTCAGCATGGGGCACCTGGGAACACCATCACGCCAGTGCCAGGTTAAACATTCAGTTTAACTATAAAACATTATAGACACTGGCTAAAAATATGCCATTCTGACCAATGTGTTACAGAGGTTGCCATGGGGATGTCTTGCTCTCTCAGACTTTCATGAAATCCTTATGGAAGCTAGAAACAGTGGTTTCCTCAGAGGGGTGATATGAGGAAAAAAGCATGTTGCATTTCAGCTGTCTTTAATGAAATGTAATGTGTGGAAATCAGGAGAAGAGATGGTAACACGGGGCAGATGGTTCTTAGAAGGCCAAACCCACTGTGAAAATCTCTTTCAGCGCTGACATGGAAACATGAATCTGGTCACTCAATGGTTACTCACCAGTTCTAGAGAAAAGCATAGAAATTGTTTCCAGGTTCAAATTAGACAAAACAATGTGCACTCTGTGACACACTGGACATCAATTTTATGGCAAGAACCTCCAGTTTCTTTGGCAGACCTCTGCAGTGAACTGAAAGCTTTGTGGCAACTTCATAAGCATTCCCAAACTCCGGAATACACTGAGCAGTGAGCTATTTGATTACACATATTAAGTGGATTGAAATCACTCCTTGTATATTGCTCAAATGAAGCTTGATTTGGGGTTTTGGCATGGTGAAGGTGGAAGGAGCTTGAGAAAGAGAAGGGAAGATCTTCCTTATACATTCAAGCCAAGAAGAACTTGGAAGAGGGTTTTGAGGATTTAATGAATAGCTGTCTATGGCTTTCCCTGTGAGAAACATAAAATAATCATTAAACTCTCACTCCTTTTCCTATATTTGCTGTGTGCACTTCCTTTGTCTGCTGCGTGATGGGTGGGCTTGGATAACAGCAGTTGCAGGAAGTGTAGGGTGTGCTCCAGGTGAGCTGGAAGGTGAGGATGTGCTCTGCAGATCTGGTCCAGGCACCACAGCCCCAGACAGGGGTATTCCACTGGAGTGGATCTCTTCTGGGGGTACTCATAAGGTAAGATAGTAATTGAAACAGTTTCTTGTCAGTCTTTGTTAACATAGATACAGAAAATCTGTTGGAAACTGAAGTAAATGTTGGAATCATATTCCTTTCCCTTTTGGACCAAATGGTTTTTTTAGGTGGTTAAGTCTTATGACCTTCCTGTCACATAACACAAAGCCATCAGCAGCTTACCTGAGCCATTTAAAGGCATGTGTTGAGATCTGTCACTGGAGACAAGACTGTTTCCAAAAGTAGTATACTTCATCATGGTTAAAAGTGGGGTCAAAAAAAAATCTCCTTCCCACCTCCCAACCAAAAAAAAGGAGGGAATGAAGATAAAGGTAGTTCAAGTATGACCTCAAACTAAAGAATACTTTGGTTTTGGTTTATAATGATGCTTTGCTCCCCAAAGGTAGACTATGGGGAAAAAGGTAGTCAGGAGTAACTGTAGAAGTGCAAATAAATGTTTTTGCAGTGGAGGAGTAGCTGGATAATGTCCATCTCATAATAGTCCAAGATCTGGCAGAGGAAATCACAGTTCTGGTAGAAGGGATTTTTAATAATCCATGAACTCAAAGGTAACACTTTATGACTGGGGGATAATGTTTGTCACACCCTCTACTGAAGGAAGGGAAAAAGTAATCTGGGCAGCTCATTAGTGTCACCTCAGTAGTATGCAAGGATTTAAAACAATAGAGAACAGAGATGGAAAGGCATGAACATGGAAAAGAATAAAAGCAACAGGAGTTTTTCAAAGGTGATTCGTACCAGAATAACTGGTATTTCTCTTTGACAGGGTAATTCCTCTTGAGAGGAAGTGAAATGTAGAGTTTTAATCTAACCAGGCTTCACTGCCACTGAGCTGTGTGGGAAACTGAAATAGCCCAAGGGAGACAGGCATTTACAGGCAGAGTGTCAAGTGGAAAGGAACAGGTTAAAGAGGAGGCCACAGAGCTGCTGCCTGAAAGGGCAAGGGTTGAGCTGGAGGAAGAGAGCCATGGCATTCCTCCTGCACTGTCTGGAATGTGTTGCCATTTAATCGTTCCATTGATAACTTTGTCACCAGAAGTCAGGGCATGCTAAAAGCCAGGCTGAGGAAACCAGTTGGGAGTTATTATCTGCCAAGGGAAGGACTGAAATATCATCCTGGGGAAATAGGATGGACCTTCTGGATGGCATGGCAGACTCAGGACAGGTATAGAAATACAAAGGAAAAGGTGAAGTCAATGAAGTGTAATGTGGAGAAAATTTCATTAATGAGCCATCCTAATGAAACCTATGCTGAGTAAAGGTTGCTTGCATTACTAAATAACCCTTAATTAAATGACCTCAAACTATTTTTTCCATAGCATATCAACTGAGTTCCATATAAAGACCAGAGCTGCATCAATTAGTTTTGGGGGTCACCTGCTTTTTCTAATGCAGAAGTCAAAAATATGGGCTGGATGAAGGGCAGTGCAGATGGACAATGGTTTATGCATATAATGAAGACTGTTGAATATCTCCCTCAGGATCAGCACTTTTTTCTGTCTGTAATGGCAATGCTGCTTGAACCAAATTTTTTCATTTCAGGGAAAAAAAGAAAAAAAAGATAAGTTTTCCAAAATATTTATGAAATTTTGGAAAAAATTAAATCACTCTTTGGGAATGTTTTGATTGGCAAGAAAGCTTTGGCTGTTCTACTGCTTGCTAAAAAGGCAGATTTTTTTTTTTAAATTAAAATTTCCAGATGTTTGGAGGGGAGCTTAATCAAAAATGGTAAAAAGTATTTAAATATTAAATATTTAAAAACCTACAAAAATATAATTATATGCACAAATGCTGGATCTATATTGTATACCTAGTAATTTTTATAGCTAAAGAGAATGTTGATAAAGTATTATGTATCTCACCTCTGTATTCTCAGCTTTAGCACAGGAGGTTTTTAGAAGCTACTTGGTATAAGTTTTAGAAGCTACAAGGTCTAAGTACCTTATACCTTGGTATAAGGTATAAATAGTGTTATAATACTTCTGGTGCCTCACCAGAAGTATTCCCGAATCAGCTTCTTTCTCCATTTTTTCTGCTCTAGATTGCTGAGACCTACATTGCAGTGACTACCACAAGTTAAGTGTTAGGCTGGGGAAAGTATTTCTAGAAGAAATGCAGTTTGATGTGACTTAAAGAGTTGGAGGGTAGAGGTTTGCATGCTTGTGTGTTGAGAACATAGCAATGGGGAGAGTGGAGATCTAGGGCTTGTTTTCCTGTAATCCCTGGTGAATCACTTAGAGAAAGTTTTTTAACTAGAGTCACTTTAGTTGAACTCATGGTTCCAAATGAATGTGTCAGACTGTGCAGCATAATTTCAGAGGTCCTAATCAGGCACTTTGTACTGGCTTTGGGAGTAGACACATAAGTTTCAAAAACAGATCCAGGTGCTGAATGTCAGCTATCTGACCTTGAAAAAAGCAATATTACTTTTAATTTGTCTTGCTTTTGTTTCTTGTTAATGTGAGATACCAAGTTGCAAACCAAGATTATCTGGATGTTTGCCTTTGCCTTTGCTCAAGGAAAAATTCTTGCTGGCTTCTAATCAGCAGAGCTTTGGATAGAGCAATGGCTGAGAATAGAATGATTAAACCTTGGTTGAAACCTCTCTTGCTTCTTCATGACTTCCAGAACTCCGCTCTAAGTTGCTCAGATGCACCTCCAGCACCAGGAATTAATAATCTGCTGACAGATGGAGGATAAAAAGCCATTAGTTTTATAGGAGCTTTTCCCTCTTGAAATTCCATTGCTGGTTGACTTTCTGAGAGGTGATGTTGAAACTGCAAATAAATTCAGTTTCAACGTTTTCATATTCTTCCCAGTGATTGCCAGGAAAGCGCTCAAGTCTTATGCAATCACAGCCTGGACTCCTTTCAGCATTTGCTCTGCTTGTGACAGCACTGTAATGATCTCAGCTCCATACATCCCTCGTGCTGGAATCTGCTCAGATAACCTTCTCCCCATAGGGCTGAAACTTCAGAAGCAGTCTCTGAGTTGTATTTTCAGAAATTCCCCCTGTGCCACTTGACCAGATGGATGGGGTTGGCTATACCCACAGCAGCTCACCTGCTGCCCCTGAGCTTCCCAGCCTCGATGGATGCAAAACCCAACCCTCAGGCAGGGAAATGAGCCAGTGCTGCATGTGGCTTTGCTGAGAACCTGAGACAGAGCAGCCCATGAAAGCTTTGCTCATGGACCTGCATGATGCAGCCTTCCCCCCTGGTTTCTTGGTGCTCCCATTGATCCTGCTGCAAACGCAGGCTCCTTGTGCTGGCACAGCTCCCGGGAAAGGCAGACATCAAGGTGCAGGCACTTCTTCCATGTGTCCTCCTCTATTAGAACACTATCCAAACACCTAATTGTTTTTATTTTAATGTAGAAATATATACAATGTAGTTCATAAGGTGGTTTTCATAATTCATTTTCACTCTCCAGTTTTTAGGGCAAGCTTCCTTGTAATAGTTTTCAAGAAGCTGCAGTGATGTATTCCCATCTGACAGCCATGTTACTGACTTTTCTTTCCAGAAGGAGGTGGTATTGTCTAATGGCTGGAACTTTACGACCTTGTCAGCCTGCTTCTGAGCCCTCTCTCTTACTGCCCATATGACCCACAGCACAGGGGCCAAGCTATTTCTGTATAATTTTTACAGTCCGTGAAAGGAGATTAAAACCACTGTCCTCGTGGGATGTTGTAAAGGTTTAATGGCTCAAAAGTACTTTGAAATTATCACATAAATGATAGCAAATAAATGCCCAGACAGTTATTAGAGTTTGCTAATGACCTTCTGACACAAGATGTCTGGTTACTTTGAATTGTCCCTTCTAGGTTTTTTTTAGTAGCTAAAGTGTGTTAGTGGGAAGAAATAAGAGCAGTTCATGCAAACACAAAAAAAGTGCTGAAGATGGAAAGAAACTACATATGTGTCACAGAAAGAGAATGACTCAGTAATTAGTTCTTGGAAGGAATATCATTTGATAGGGAAAGTGCATAAATTTAAAGGGCAATCACAATTAAAATTTTATTATTTATCACCAATTTTTCCATCCTTTCAGCCCTGTGAAGCAAAATGCTTCCAATTACTCAGGCAGCAGCTGCTTCTTTTAAGAAATCCAAGCAATCCAAAGCAAAATCACTTCTCCCTCATTGAGGAGGGAGCCTCCTCAGGCTCTTGCCTCTCTCTGACCTCAAGGCCACAACATGGAGATGATAATCAGAATGAAACTTGATATATCCTTTGTCCTCAAACTTGTAGCATTGTGATACCCAAAAGAATCAATACATTGTGATTTATGATTCCTCTACTCTGTTATGAAGAAGCATTAAGCATTTTTATTTTAAATGTTAGGTATCATGTTATCCAAGTTTGGCTTCTGATTACAACATCTTCACCCTTTATTTCCGAGAAGACCAATACCATTCTATGACTTCCTGCATTGCTATCAGCTTTGCAGCAGTACAACCTTATTTGTATAATCACAAGGTTTTCCAGTTGTCTGGGTAATTGTACCATATGAGAGATATTACCCTGCTTTGTAGCCTGCAGATTCTTCTGAATCATTTCCTATGTTAATAAAATCTTTTATTTTTGTGTTTAAAAAAAGGCCCCAAACCTGATTTAAACTAGCCTCAGCACATGGTATGTAATTCTCTTCTTAGAGGGTTCCTGCACAGCTTTTGACTGCACTTCCATTAACACCAACAAAAATTCCTCTTCTGCTTGAAAGGGAGTAAGTGATAAAGTGCTAAAGTGCTGTTGGGGTGTGGGTGATAGCATCAGGCTGCACAATATTTTTGACAGATAATACTGAAACATGAGGCAAACCTACCAAAAAAACCCAACAAAAAACCCAACATATCCCAAAATAATTTAAACTGAAGCTTTGTTTTAGCCAATGACAGGACACCAAGCCAGGAATCAAACAGGTCTGTGCTCTGTTCTGTTTTTGCCTAGAAATCATGTTCCACCCCAAGTCAACAGGTTAACCAAGAAAAAACCCAACATTTTTCTTAGGAGACAGTGAAGTTGTAAGTACTGCATCTGATTGACTGCGGGGACGTTGAGTTACTTGATTGCCTCAAGGTGCAAAGTTTTTAAACATTATCTTGATTTTGTCAGCTTTCATTTACCAGCTGACTGGTAAAATTACTATTTGCTACTTGGTCATGTCGCTTCCTTCCCATTTATCTCCAATTTGCATTTGGCTTCTAGAGCAGCAATTACTATTTTTAGAAGCAAAACCAAGATATTACCAGGACTGTAATGTACTTCTGAACCTCAGCTTTGCTCTTTCAAGATGGTTGATTTAACTCCCACTACCTGAAAGGGACAAATTACCCCAGGAAGAATGGAAGTGGGAAGCCTCTCCCCACTCCTTCATCTCATAGGAACACTTCCCTGGTGTCACTTACTGCAAAAATGTAAGAAGTCCCCTAACTAGAGAGATGACCCAAAGCCTGGCTGAGAGTGTGTGGGCTCTCTGCAGCCTCTCAGCCTGTGCCCTGGAGGGGAAAATGTGAGTGTGAGTTCGTACAGCTGATTTCTACAGATTCCTCCACAAATGCAAATCCTACCAGTCAGAAATTAGAAGTCTAAAAAGACTGCTTTATTTCGCTTACTCTTAATAGGGAGTCTCCTGCTTTTCAAGAGTGTGATGTCTTGTCATCTCACCATGGTAAAACATGTGGTTGCTTCTCTCCAGATGATGTAAAAAGCTGCAGTGACTTAAAAACCCAAAAGGTAACATCCTATAAAATGAAAGGATGAAAACAAGAGTATTGCAAATCTCCTTTAGTTTAATTGAGAAGAACTGTTCAGGAGCCAGAAGGTGCTGCAGTAGTACTGGAGGATTAAAGTTCAAGAATATAAGATTTTACAAATGTACAGTAACTTTCAGCATGTGCTTTTGTCCTGTTGCAAGAGCCACTGATATATGTGTTCCTTATACATATTCTTTAAATTAAGCACACCCTTAAGTGCTTAGTTAAATCAGGGTCTTAGTGGGCTGGATACAATAAAAAGTACCTCAGATCCAAGGGTGTGCAAACAAGCTGGAGAATTCTAATAAGAAATCTTAATTTAGGGTGCAACAGATTAAAATTCCGCTGAAAAAAAGATATGCAAATAACAAGTTACCAAGCCGATGTGGCTTCACAAGGGACTGCTCAAAAAATCTGAGGTTAACAAATTAACTGTTCTGGAAATGGAAAACAGAGGTGGCAGCTATGCAAGAACATTTTCTAAGTTAATGGTAGCAGGAAAAAAATGAGAATTAAAGCTATGATGAGTTAAAGTTAGGCATGGCAAAGCAATTCAGGAATGAGTAGGGGCATTTACAAATATTTTAGTCAGATCGTGGGCAAATGTGAAATAGCCTCAGAATCACTGAGAGGAAATAATGATAAAATCAACCCCCGCTCCTCCTGCAGATACTCAGTTCCTTTCTAAACCGTTGGAAGGCACAGAGGAGATTCAGGTCATAATTATATCTGGTAGTATTTACTAATTAAAGCAGAAGAAAGATGTCTCAAAGCCCAGTGTACTTACAAATCAGCAGATGGAAATGAATGTGTCTGACTGCAGTCTACAGAGAAACAGTGGAGAAAATCATAGGTAAAAAAGGATGAAGGATGGTGGTAACCTTGCTAAGATAGGGACTTCTGGGAGTTTCATGTAAAAAATGTCACTCCTACCAAGGCTTGTATGTGTTGGCACTCTTCTGCCTCTGGTGGCTGTGGCTGTGGAATGAGTAACAAGCCACCGAAGGGAAATAATTTTTGTAGCTACTTTTTTGTGGTCTTGGTGGGCCACTTGTGTGGCCACTTCATGGCATTCATAATTCTGAACTTGAAAAGCTTTCTGGAGCATCCCTGGGATCCCACGCTGAGTTTCCACACAGTTGTCTAGCTGTCTGCCTTCTTTCAGATGAAAAAAAGCCTGAACAGGAGGTGGGTAAGACCAGGAACACCTCAACAGGGAGGGTTCCAGGAAGGGTGGGCTGGACAGGAAGGAGATGGGGGGAGGGTGGATTGGGCGTCCAGTGCAGGATGGTTTGGGACCTGTGCCTGTGCCCCACAGGACCCTTAGGTCTGCACCCGCAGGTGAGCACTGATGGATTTGGGTGGCTTGAGGATCTGGCCAAGGAGGTAGAGGAAGGAGACCTGGATGAAAACAATCTGAAGAGCACCTGGTTGAGTCAGAGCTGAGAGAAAAGCCCTGAGGATCTGCAAAACAGGGAGATTTCTGAGTTCACTGTTTCTCTGCTGTCAGCAGATGCCTGAGGAGATCTCTGGCAATCAGCCTATCCCTGTCCCCAGGGAGCTCTGACAGCCATCTCAGACTTCTGCTTGCTTCTCCTTGCTCATGTGCAGCAGCCTGGTGAAGATCAAGGCGTTTTTCTGTAGCTGCTCATCACGTAGTGCCATCCACCCTGGGTGTTGAAACAGAGAAAAATATATTGAGTGGCAATGGCATTTGGGGCCCATCTGTCCTGAGAATATTTACTTGCAAGGGGTTAAATTTAAATAGCATGGATGATTTTAGATCTGGATTCTTTCAGCAGTATTTTTGTGGAAGCCTTAGTAACGTGCTTTGAACAGAGACTTCTGAGCTTAATTTCTTGGCTTTACTTTCCCCATCACCCTCTTTCCTCAGACTATTCATCCAGAACTTCCTCCCGGGTGTGTGCCCCTCTGTTTTGAAGCCAGGTGGGTTCCTTCTTCTTAGCACCTGAGTCTGGCAAGAAGCACCAGAAGGGCAGAGGAGCCCAGGCAGCATTGCTGGACAAGTGCAAGATGAGCCTGGGAGGCAGCTTGCACTGCAGCATCTGCAAGCTGGACTTTTTCTGAGGTTTTGGAGGTTTTCAGGTATTTCTTGAGTAATTAAACTTCGGGTGGATTTGTTAGATGGGAGATCACAGGCTGGGCAGTTGTAAGCATCTAAAGGCTGGGTATAAAAGAAAGAGTCAAATGTAGTCAGTAATGTGCAGTGCCACCAGTCTCACCTCTAATTGAGGCTGTAACTCCATGCTGAGAAACATTTGCAGCAAAAAAAAGTTACTTTTAAGAATTATTCCAGAGCAAAATGGAAAGATCATCAGAAAGACTGCTGGATTCAAGTAGTACATATTAAAAGTAAAGGGAAAAAAAGAGAGGTTGAGAGGTGCCAGTTGGACACAGTGGCTTTGTGTTTATTTAAAGGAGAAAACAGTAGTATCTTAAGTGCCTTGCAATGGCAATTAACCCATAGCAACATCTAGAAATTTATAAGTGAGTAGACAAGTTGCAAGCTACAGCTAGATACTTTTCTCTCTGTTAAAACAGTGGAATCACTTATTTGGGTATAATATTAGCAAAACCTTCAAACACATCCCAGCCCCAATTTACAGCTTACTTTTCGTAGCCCTCTGTGTGGTACTTTGTTCACATGTGGAAAGATCTCTCTCCCTCCCTCTCATATATACCTACACTTTAATTTTTTTAAAATTCAGAGTGATGTCTCAGAGGTTGAGATTATTTTTATGCACACCAGATATTGTTAAATATTTGAGGGATTTTTCCAAATGAAATGGATGACAGAACCCTTCTGCCAGCCTTGCAATGGCAAAAGCACCATACCACATGGTAACTGTATTTATTTCCTCTACCTCTTTAGTAGAGAAGGCATTGGAGGAGATAGCTTGCTTTTGATATGTTCAAAATATTGTGGGAAAATTGGAAAAGATTGATAAACCTTTAACATTGTGTAGCTTGTCTATCTCTGAGATATGACTAAGTAGTAGATACATTAAGCTGTACATAAGCTGTAGATACTTTGACTTTAGAGGGCTCCCATACAATGTGCCAGTAAATGAATATATGTCATGTGAAGTTTGGAATTCTTGCTTACATACAAATGTTTGTAGAGTCGGGCAGTGCCAGGCTCTGCTGTGTTGTGTGCCATGAAGCTCTCTGTTTCCCTGGCCCTTCATTTCAGCATCACATCTCAGTCTTTGTAGGTGAGCTAATGGCAGAAAAAATGATTTGAGAAGTCTAGGAGTTCACAGATCTGCATCTCACCATTGGCAGCATGCTATGGTGTGGCACATTGGTGAGGACAGCAGCTCTCAATGAGTCTTGGTTCAGTCTCACCCTGCCCCATGCATGGATGATGGGTGTATTCAGTTCCCATCCCATTACTTGGCAATAAATGGCCTCTGCTTCTCTGCTGCAGCACTCAGTCATCTGTGTGAAATGAAGTTCCTGGAACCCATCAAATATAACCATAGGTTTTATATGTTGCTGAGAGGTTTATGAGGCCATCTGCCTTGAACTGATGACCTGGTACAAAGTTTTTTCTTTAAAAATTAGACAGTGTTTCCATAAATATAACTTCTGGTATGAATTTCTGAGTTTTGCCATCTATGTGCTCCAATGAATAACGAAAATAACTTGATATCTCGTAAGTGACACTAAGGAAAATGTCAGTGTAATGAATTAGGAGTAATTTCATGTCTGTTTCAGCATGCACACTGAAAATGCTGTTAGCTGTTTCTACAAATTATGGATTGTAATTTGAGGCTTTTAGTAGTGTGTTTACATGCTGGCTGGCCGGCTGGCTATCTGTCTATCTATCTCCAGGAGCCAAAGCAAAGCTCTTCTTGTTACTGCTGATCTCCCTCACTTAATTCACTTATTTCACTTTGATCTGTCCAGGTTATCTCTGAGCTCTCTCCTTGCCATCATACCTAAAGGACTTCAAAAGTCTTGCATAGAATTTATTAAACAATTCCTGAAAAGCAGAATATGTTTTTCCCAGTTATGATTGTTTTAAACTGAGATGTTTATGTGGAAATAAATGGGATTCAGGTGCTAAATAGTTTCCAGAATTGGTCTGAGAGGTTTTAGACTATTGGGACTGGCTGACATACGTGTTGACAAGCACTGCAAGAGACCTGTACAAGTCTGAAGGCATCAATGAGATTTAGAACTGGATTCCACGAAACTCATCCAAAGGCTAAAGTTCAACACTGCAAACATTTTCTCATTCTCATTATAACATTTCAACAGACCTTGTGATCATATTTGGATTCTTATGCTTGGTGGTTTTGGTTGGTTTTAAGACACTGTCTGAAAAACTGTCTTTCCCCCACAGATAGCTACTGTCTTCTGACTTAGAAGTTCTCTGACATCACTTTTGAGGGTATAAGATACCTTCACAGGCTGTAGTAAGCCTTAGCTTTTAGTGCTGGAAGGAGTACAGCAATGCAAAGAGAACTGAGCATGACTAAAAGCCTTGTTTCCTCTGGTTTTGTGTGTGTTTGAGTGTTCAAAAATGCCTTGTAATGGAATTTGTGATTTCTGCTCTCCTGGTGAGCTTTCAGAGCTACGCAGCTTCATATTGTTTATCCATTGGTAGTGAACATGATTACAGGGAAGAGGGTATCAAGTTTTAGATTGCTTTTCAGGACCCTGAAAAGCTGACCCTGTCAGTAATTATTTCACTAAGCATGAGTGAGATACAGTGATACAAACAACAAGGGTCTTTCTACCAGGACCGTGGTGGTGTCAGCTGCCATGTAACTCAAGGTGGAAGTATGTGTTGCAGCAAACTGAAAAGCTGGAGTCTAAAAGTAAGCTTTTGAATTCATATAGAAGCATCTAGAAGGCAGTGTTTTCAGACATGCTGGTTATTTATCAAGTATATGTCACACAGAAAGACATGATTTATCTTTTGAAAACCGTGCATGTTTTTAAGTTTGCCAGCCTACTTGGCCATGGACTTGAGAGAAGAGACTGATCTACAGGTTAATTACTTCATAGTTACTATATGTTCATTGATAGTCCCTAAAAGACCAGGAGAGAGGCAACATCTTGTACATCTTGACATTACGGGCATGAGGGCAGGACATGCCTAGGGATAGCTTGAATACACACTAGCTTAGAAATTAAAGTAGTAATAATGATAATTAAAAACCATCAAGGTTCAAATCTTTTAGGAAGTATTAAGAAACAATCTAAACTGAGACCAAACATTGATGGCTTTTCATACAAGGTAAAACTTTTCTCCTGTTGTCCACTTTTAATGAGCACTTTTAATTTCTCATGAAAAAGCAGCATATGGAGATTCCTACACCAGCGTAGCCAGTTTGTTTTATTGATCTGGTTACCAGTGAAGTGAATCCCAGTGAAGTGAATCCTAGTGCCCCTGGAAGCCGCTTTGCTGCTTGCTGTAAAGCCAAGACAAAAGTATCTGAATCCCCATGGCTCTAGTACCACCTGCCCCCTCTTCCTGCACTGGAGCATCCTCATCCCCAGCATTTTTCAGGTGTGCCCAGGATGCAAGTCCCCAGCATCTTGGCACGGCACAGCTGGCTCCCAGCTGAGCTTCGTGTTTAGCAACCTGAAATTCTCAGTTCTGGGATTAGCAGTGTTTTATGTCCAGAGGCCTGCTCATGGAAAATGCCTGACTGGTCCCTTGGGAAGGCTGCCTCTTCCTGGCAGCCCCAACACGGTGCATAGGGATGTAAATGCCCAGGGTAGAGATGTCAAAAGGTTAAGGGATTCTTGAGAGCAACCCAGCTCTTAGCAGTCTGGATATTTATACAAGTAATCCAAAACTCTTAGGCTTGCAAAAATGACTTTTTAAAATTGGTCTCATTAACTTTTTATTTGCGTGCCTCAACAAATAGTTGTTTTATGTAAGAAGATGTTAACAGAGCTTCTCTGCTTTGCTAATTACAGATTTATGATTTTGAATATCTGTTAAAATATTTAGTGGTTTCCTGTTCCTATTCTTGTCTTTATGGCTTAACCCAGGCTGGTCAACTCCACCTCTTGAGGTAACAGTGGCACTACAGAGTATCTCTTAACAGCAAGCAAAAGCAATTTTGTACAATACCACTGCAGATTATTTTAGCAAGTTCCTATCTCTGGAGTTATCAGACTTCTTGGAAGAAAACTTTTTCCTGAAAATAAAAGGTATCTGTCGACAAAGGTAATAACATCTTCATAACATGGCCATTTTATTTTAAGTTTTGTACTTCTGATAGATGTTCACAGAGTAATAGAGAATGAAATCCTGAATACTTAGGACTATAAATTTCTTAGTCAGCCATTCTCTGGCAGCATTACAGAAGGAGGTTATTTTATCTTAAAGCCATGCTGGGAAGTGTGGGATGTTTATATGCTCAGTTCAGATGTTCTGCCCAGGAGGAGCTGCCATACCCTCAGGATAACCTTTCTCCTTCCAAGGTGTCTCTGTCCCTGCACTGGGCCAACCTCCTGCAGGTTCTTCCCAGCCTTGCAAAGGAAGGATAACCCCATCCCCTAGGCTGTGGCTGCTTCTCCTCAACCCTGCCTATGGCTGTTTTTGCACCCAGTGTGTTTCCAAGGCTGATGCTGCTCTGCCCAGCAGTGACAGAAGGACTGAGGGCTGAGTGTTTGGGTTTGGTGGTTGTTTTTTTTTGGTTGGTTTGGTTTGGGGTTTTTTTGGCAAAAAGCATGCAGAATGTAAATTGCCAATTGCTTTGTTCTAGGGTTTCATCATGCACAGGTGAACCTGTGTGTAGCATTAACAGTTGTTTTGAGATGCCTGTACTAAAAGTGTGAAAGAAAAGGCACAATATGCAGACCAAAAAGGCATAGAGAAATATCAGAAAGTGCTGATTCCTTGGCTATGAATGACTGGGTGGTATTTACAAAAGAAAGAGAAATGTCAATCCTAAGGGAAAAAAAATAATTCTCAGAGCAGGAATATTTTCTGCACACTGATAATTTATTACAAGTTGAAATCTGTAATCAGTATTTCTGACACAGAATATTTAAATATCATGTCCTGTTGCACTGGCATATCCTAACTCTGCTCTGCAGCTGCTTTTCCACCCAAGGTGCTCGTGGGTGTGCAGTGAGGGGCTGCTGGGGGGCTGCTACTGCTGCACCAAGTTTGGTTTTGGTCTCCATGCCCTTCAGTTCTATGAGGGTGGAAGGAGCCCACCTGCCCTTGCTCCAGGAGGGTATCCCTTGTGTGATTCATAATGAAAATAAAATTAAGTGAAACAGATTATCCACAGAAAGGAAAGCAAGTCCAAGAGGACTTGCTGGAGTCCCAGCAGTTAAGATCCCAGATGTTCCACAGGGATGCTGCTGGTCCCTGGTGCTGCCACCACTCAGAACCTTGGTGGCGCTGCCTTTTGAAATCCAGGACTTCCCCAGGATTAAAGGAAACATTTACTTTTTGATGAATTGTAAAATTATGGCAAAAATTTATTTTGCTGGGAAAGCCCTGAAGTTTCAATCATCCTCCGTAGCTTGCTGAGCAGGTCCGTGGTGTGCCCTGTGGGGCTGGTGCAGAAGCCCCCATCTCCTAGCAAGTGCCCAGTCAAAAATTAGACCATTTCTTTGGCTCAGTGTTTCCCCTGCTGGGTTTGTCTTACCTAGAAGTCTCCTAATATGAAAAAAAAAAAAATGCATGTACAGGGAGGCAAACCACTGGGGAGCAATCCTGGGGGTTTTGGGGATGACCAGGTTGCTGTTGAGTGTTACAGCTGGGAACCATGAGCATCCAGGAAGGATCCAGCCTGAACCAACCCATCGTGGGGCCAGCACCCAGTAGCTTAGAGCTGGAAGGAAGCAAGTACAGCACAAAATTGGCTCTAATCTCTCCTTTCTGGTCGCAGGGTATCACCAGCCACCTAAAGCTGTAAGTGGTTTCTTTGAGTGCTTACAGAAAGGTATAAGTTGAAAGTTGGTGTGCATAATCAGGAAAACCAATATACGAGGTGGAAATAACCAACTTCAGTTATGATTCAACTTGAATTTCTATTACATAAAGAATTTTTGAATTATGGAGCAATTTGCAAAGTCAGCAAAAAATGTGGTACATGTCAGCTGAAGGGGAGATAGACAAATTTATGGAAAATGAGGAAACCTGAGAGATAGCCACTGGCTATATTTATGTGGCTGGGAATAGATGCTGAGATATCAATTTGTCTGTATTACTTACTGTCCTACTAATGTAGGTTTAGATGGCTTCTGGCTCTGACATACCTAACATTGGTAAAAAACAATTGCTTCCATAATACAGGAAGAAGCAATGGAATGATAAAATCTAGCTGCACTGGAAACAAGCTTTCTGTATGCAACTTGTGGTTTGCTGACCATTTTCTTAGACTTAATCTTCTTTCTATAGAAGGGATTTTTTGGCAGCTCTGGTGATTCTGCATTATGTTTGTGTGTGTTTTGCTGTAGGGCATAACCTTCTTTAGTTCCTAGTTTCACCACAAAGTATGGAACAAGTAAATATGAGTGGATGTAAAGTGTACACACACAGATGCTTATAGACATACATATATTTATATGCCTAGCACTAGGTATTTGGGAAACCAGATGATAACAGATGGTTCTGTGATGCTGTGTGCATCCTACAGACTACCAAAGGCAATTTTGTAGTGTGCATATGCTTAAAGATTTTTAAAGGAAACCTTCAGACACTGCAGCATACCATTTCTTGTTATACAGACTTTCTGTTTAGTTGTCTGTGTTTTTTAATGCAGCCTGTCTTATTCTTTTGGTTTCAAGCCTTGCTCTTGCATGACTACAAATGAAACAGGAGCTCTCTTGTCTTGGCCCATCATCCTTAGGTAAATTCAAAGGTTTTGGGTGCTCTGGTCCACTTCAAGCCAGTCCTGCTGCAAGGACAGAGGTGCCATGGCCCTGACCAGGCTAGCAGGAAGCACCCAAGTGGTGTATCTGAACCTGAATACCAACCCAGACCTCAGGCTCCATGTAGAATGTCAGTGTCACCTCTTGAGAACAGAAAGGGTTTGTGTTATCAGGTCTCACCTCAGATAAAGCTGTCTGCATACTGGGTAGCCTGGAGCTCCATGGGGAGGGTCAAGTGTACTCTGAATTCTCATGCAAAATATTATGAAAATAACAACTTTTCTTGTGGTGACTGGGCATTAGAGTTGGAGAGTTCTTTCCTTCCATAGTGCTCTTTGGAGGGGTGCTTAGAAATACTCTTCAGGGATGTATATTCAACACAGACCTTGGTTTTTATTCTTTTTTGTTAACCAATTATTAGTTTTTGAGAAAGAGATTATGAAATACCATTGACTGATTTCTGAACATTGCAATACAAGGTGGGTTTTTTTCCATCCAAGAAAATAAAATGTATTGCAAGTGCCTTTTTTAATGAAAGAGAAAGCAAGGCCTTCACGTCCTGCAACATCTGCTGGGAACATAATCTAAATTGAAAACGTATGCTGTTCTTGTGGGGAGGGAGAGGTCTTCCAGTGACAGGAAATATCCAAAAAAGCTAATGCTGAAATCAAGAAAAAATAATGCATGACATCAGGAGAATGAACACACAACTTTCCTTTCCTTTTTTTTATATTTATTTTTATTTTTACTGGGGTGTGTGGTAGGTGGAAATGGCCAAAGACAAGAGAGGCATGAGGGAAGCTGGGAAGCAGGAATATTTGTGTATTGACACAACTGTTTATTTGCTCCTGGCAAAAATAAATCCCAATGTATATTCCCTATAGCATTTTCTTATTTATAAAGATGGAAAGCCTAATCTGTTGCCAAAACCCATTATCCCTCGACTTGAGCCAGGCAGTATATCTTGCTTATTGAATCAGGGAATGCTGTGTGGTTTATGAAGACAGAAGGAAAGAGAGTTACTTGCCCTGTTTATTAGTGTGTGTAGTTACCACCACTACCAAAATGTGAGAGTTCATACTTTAGCCATAGCAGAACTCAGCAAAGCATTCAACTTGTGCAGAGTATTCAACACTGTGCCACACAACCCTCTGATCTCTAAACTGGAGCAATACGGATTTGATGGATGGACCAACTCATTGGATAGGGAACTGGCTGGATGGCAGCACCCAGAGTTGTGATCAATGGCTCAGTGTCCTCATGGAGATGTCTGATGAGTGGTGTTCCTCAAGGACTGGTACTGGGACCAGTGCTGTTTAACATCTTTGTTGGTGATGTGGACAGTAGAATCGAGTGCACCCTCAGCAAGTTTGCTGACAGCACCAAACTGTGGTGAATTCAACACTCTGGAGGGAAGGGATGAAGGGATGCCATCCAGAGGGACCTTGACAGGCTCAAGAAGTGGGCTCATGCAACGTTCATGAGGTTCAATAAGGCTAAGTGCAAGGTTCTGCACCTGGGTTGAGGCCATGCGCCAATACAGATTGTGAGGAGAAGAGACTGAGTGCATCCCTGAGGATAAGGACTTGGGGGTGATGGTGGATGAGAAGCTCAACATGAGCTGTCAAAGTGCACTTGCAGCCCATAAAACCAACCATGGCCTGGGCTGTACCAAAAGAAGCATGGATAGCAGGCCAAAGGAGGGGATTCTTTCCCTATACTCTGCTCTTGTGAGACCCCACCTTGAATGTTGTGTCCAGTTCTGGAGTCCCCAACATAAGAAGGACACAGAGCTCCTGAAGTGTGTCCAGAGGAGAGACACTAAAATGATCAGAGGGTTGGAGCACCTCCCCTATGTAGATAGGCTGAGGAAGTTGGGGTTGTTCAGCCTGGAGAAAAGGAAGCTCTGAGGTAGTGGCTTTCCAATATCTGAAGGGGGCTAGAGGTTTTTGCACGGGTGTGTAGTGAGATGATGAGGGGCAACAGTTTAAAACTTGAAGAGGGGAGATTTACATTAGATTTTAGGATGAAATTCTTTTCTATGAGGGTGGTGAGACACTGGAACAGGTTGCCCAGGAATGTTGTGGCTGCCCCCTCCCTGGAAGTGTTCAAGGCCAGGTTGGATGGGGCCTTGAGCAACCTGATCCAGTGGGAGGTGTCCCTGACCATAGCAGGGGTTTTGGAACTATGTGATCTTTAAGGTCCCTTCCAACCCTAGCCATTCTATGATTCTAAATATGTAAGTAATATCTAATGAAAAATAGTTAAATTGCTCTGTATTCTACCACCTGTGAGGAGGTGCAATGGTTTTGTGATGGGATACACAGCATTTCCAAATGCTTCTGGTTTTGGTGTATCATGTGAGCACTGGTTAGCTTTATTGTTACCTGTGCTAATTTTGAAAACCTTTCTTTCATATGGTTTATGCCTTGCCTGAGCTCAAGCATCTCTTAAGTACTTCCAGTCTCCTCATAAATACACCTTTGTATTCTGCCTAATACATAAACATCACGACCCATGTCTGAGAATGTTGGGAATTTTATTAGGTTCATAAAGTTTTAGTTGCGGTCTAACCCAATGGGTCCAAAATAAATAAACACAGAGAGCAAAAAGAGTAACAATTTCGTACCTATTTCTTCTGCTCCCCACGGAGAGTTTCCCCAGTACCAGTGAAGTACTTGCCACTGTGGTTTTTGTGGCTTGCTATCAAAGTATCTGCAAGCCAGAAAGCAAGAGGCAGATGCAGAGAGAAAAGTCAGGAAAAAAACTCAACTCACTGCTCTTTGTACCCTTCAATGGTTTCCTTGGTCTCTTTCCACTTTGAGGATTGTAAAAAAAATACAAATAATTATAACGGATTTGTGACAGCCACATTCCCGCTATTGCTCCTCTGAGTGAGGCTGCTTGGTTGGGACAGCATCCCAAGCCCTACGGATGGAGCAAGTAAACAACCAGCATGGCAGGATGGAAGCATCTCTTTTAAACAAAAGCCATGACTCTGGGGCTGAGATTTTCAGTCTGGAGAGGCCCTTTCTCTGGCACTGGACAGAGAGTCAATTTCCCTCAGCACAGAGCTTGCTTTGCCTCCAGAAAATGCCATTGGCAGTTAGGGTGGAAGCAGAGGTACCAAAGCCAGAAATGGTCTTTCCTTCAGGCTCCATAGATGTTTTGGGCATCTCTCGCTCAGCAGGGCCACCATGGGTGGGACATGCAGGGTACATAAGAGAAATACTTATTCCTGCTGCCCTTTTGGAAAAGTGCTGCATTATTGTGAGACAAATCTAAGTGCTGTGAAACCATCATGCCCTTTAAAACAGTTCTGTTGAGAGCCTTCAACCTGTCAGAAAATCACAGCCCAGCAGACTTCTTAAAAGTCAAAGATCAAAGAAGTAGCGAGCCAGGGCTCATACGGAAATCAAAACCGTGGCTTAGAGCAGTCTCAAAGCTGAATAAATGATTTTTTACACATCTGTTACAAGAGCACCAGAGCCAGAGATAGCACTTTTGTGGGAAGAATTGGGAGGTAAAACTTGAAAGATCGAGTCCCAAAGATCTTTCTGTTTGTTTAAATGCATGACACTCATTCTGTTTCAGTGCTATTGGAAAATTATTTCTGGAATGTAGCAAATGGCATAGTATATGTTACAGGTCCCATTCTTAGCGGCAAAATTTACACTGCACTGGGGAGAACAGAGGCAGCTTTTTATTGTTCAAGAATTTTTATAAAGTGAAAGATAGTTTTGATAACTGTAACTGAGCTAAACTACAAACCAAATAAGACCGTGCTATTTTTTTTTTTCTGAGCTCATAGCTACACATCTGACTATTGGGATTGGTTGGAAATTTCCCAGCAAATCAAAATCTTGTTGGAAATCTCCCCACAGCTTTCCAGGTCCATGAAATCTTGGAACACCCTGGATTTGACAAACATCTGCAAGCTCAAAGGGGAGTTCCTGCCAGGTATAGCCAGAGAGAGGAGCTGACAGATCTTTAACCCTGGGGTACATGCATCTACAAGGATGTTTCCATTTGGGCTGAGGAATGATGATGAGTCTTCCCAGCCTGCTCAGTGGTCAACTCTCTTGGAAAAATCTGCGTTGGATAAGACCAGACTGTGTACAGGCTCCAAGAGAAGGATGGACACAGATGGATCCCAGGAGGAGGTAAGGTGTCTTCCTTCAACAGGGTGTAGATGCTTAGACCTTATGTGCTTGTCTCACTGCTGTGCACTTGCTGGTTTCCATTGCCTCCTGCTTATTCTGCTGGTTCCTGGCATCCAGGTTTCCAGAGAAAGGAAGCTGGAGCAAAGAGGAAACTGGAAAGGAAAGGAGGGAGCAAGTTTCCTCCCAGGAGGAGGCATGGGAGGTGAGGGGTGATGTTCTTGTTTCACCCTTGGCCCAGCTCCTGGTAGGGGGTGAGAGAGGAGGGCAGGCAGCCCCTAGCTCTGGGGTTGGCACTCCCCTTGTCCCCACCAGTTGACTGATGGCCAGCCAGGTGTCCCTGTGGGCTGGCAAGGCTCTGTCTGTGGATCTCCAGTGAGCCTGTAACCATAGCTAAAACCTTCTATATCTCCCACCGTTTTTTTCCCCCTGCTTTCTTCTTTTTATAATGCAAGTGCAAAAGCCCAAAATGACTAATGTTCTTTCCAAGGCAATGACCACAAAACAGAGGATCAAGCCCACAGAAATGCTTTCTTTTAAAAATTACTCACATTTCATCAAGCTTTGCTTATACCAAGGTGACACAGCCAAACCCACTGATGGTTCAGCTATGTGGCTTGTGAAACACAACTGCATTAACAAAGCTGCTCTCAGATGTAGAGCAACAGTTTTCCTCTTTGTTAAAATACCACATTGCTACTCCATTCCTAGCCTGTCAGCATCACTTCTCACTGGCCCTTCTGCCTGTCCCACTGGAAATTAGACACATGTTGCCAATCTCTCTAGAGCTGTATGAGCTAAATATTCACCCTAGAATGCCTTAAAGGCTGCTTCTTTGCTCTTCCTTTTTGAGAAACCTTACTAAATCTCACTCTAGTGCGAGTTCCTTTTTTCTTTTACTATGCTGTATTTCATTTCATCCTACACAGTGACAGTTGCAGGCAGCTACCCAAAACTTGTCCTCTTAAAAAGGGAAAACAGTGCAAACAGAGGATGTCTCTGGAGGGAGATCATGCCCTGCCTCAGCTGCTCGCTCATGCAAGACGAATTTTTCAAGCCCAGCAGCTGGATGGGAACATGAGTGTCTTTTGTGCCCTTCGAAACACCTTCTTTGCTGTTCAGGTATTTGGAAACTCAGCTTCCACTGCTGCAAGGAAGTGGAACTAGGGGGACTGGTTTCATCTGAATGAGTTAATCATCAGTGCTGTTACACACTCAGGGGTGGGATACAGGTCCATCCCCCCATGGAGTAATGAAGTTTGAAGACAGGGGCCAATTTCTTCCACACTACCCTGACTGGATCTGAACAATCTGACAGCTGAAGAGGAGCTTGCACAGAAAGTGAGCAGGATATAGCAAGTGGTTTTGTTGTTCTGTTTTTGGCAGGTTAGCAAAAAAATCCACCTCAGTAGTCCAGTAGAAAGATAAGCAGTTAGATACTTGCTGAACATCTGTGTCCTCAGGGTATCCTTCTTATTAAAGCAGCTAACATTTTAGAGCATATAGCCTTTGTGACAGCTGGGAATGGTAAGACTGAGGTTATTATATATAGCAGCTGCTGCAAGGCTCGACAAAAATAATGGCTGGCTGCAAAAGCCAGAAAGTTCTATAAATTGTGCAGGTAAGTGGAGATCATCAGGGTCTAGGGGATTCAGGATGTGTGCCATAAGGACCACAGACCATATGGGGAGAGGCAGGGACAGGCATAAGATCATTGGCAGAGCAGCTCAGCTCTTCCCTGAGGATGTGCTGGTACTGAAAGTCTGAAAGCAGAGTCTGGAAGCAGAGTGCGTGCACAGTTTGGATGCTTTGATACAGTTCTCAGGATCAGCAAATGCTTGATGCTATCTGTGTTTTCAGTCTCATCCTTGCCTCCAATGTATAAGAAATCATAGAATCTCAGGGACTGGAGACAACTGGCTTTTACAGTAGCCTGTAATGAAAGTGACATTCTTCCTTCACAGAAGTGTCTTTTTAAAGCAGAGGCCAAGCAAATGCATACAGTTATGTCCTACTTCAAAGTGGGCTTGACATGAACTAAGCTAAACAGTTTGGATGACATATTTTTGCCATTGAATACTTTACATCATCTATTACAGCTATGGGAACACATTTAGGTACTGGAACAAGTTGCCCATAGAGTATTTAACAGGGACCAAAGGATGGATGTCTGTTGAAAGCAATGGGCTGAAATTCAGGAGAAAAAGTTCAGCTTCTGACTTCTCCACAGGCTTTCTTTGTGCCTTCATTTTCCACCTGTGAAACAAGGAAGCAGTACCCAGGGCAGTGTGGGGGTAACCATGTCCTTACAATTTAAGACTTAATTTAAGGTTTTGGTGAAGCAAACACTGGCATTTATCACAGTTCCAATGACAAACACCTGTCCAAATAGTACACAAATGCTAAGGTGATGGAAACAGCATTTTTGCATAAGTAGAAGTGTTTTCCTGTAAGTAGAACAGAAACCATCAATAGCTGTGATGTCATTATCTCAATGCAGTCAAACAGAGGTGCAGTTTATTGTAGAAGAAATATGTCCAAACTTTGTCTTTAGTTTTTCATTTAATGAGTGGTTAGAATCATCAAAGTATACAAAAACAGATTGGAAAGGTGGCTGCAGGTCATCTGGATGCCACACAGAAAGCAGACCTGGCTTCCAAGTTAGATGAGGTTTCCCAAGGCTGTTTTTGGTGAAGCTTTGCATCTCTCTGAGAACAAGGATGCTGCAGGCTCTCTGGACAGTCCCTTCCTATGAGAAACCAACCCTGTGAGAAGAATGCTCTTCCTTCCTTCTTTTGCAGGACAGGTAAGAAAAGAACTATTTCCTGATTGCCAGAAAAGCTCAGATCTAAGTTGGATGCTTCACTCTTTAGGCATGCTAAAAGGCAGGTAGCTGCACACAGGCCTGGAGGCAGACTTGCTTCTCAGAGCTTGGTCTGTCAAGTTTTTTTTTCTTATTTTGAATAAGAGCAGATTGATATAACCGTATCCATATAACCTTCTATAGATAAGAGATATTTTGTATTAATTCTGAATACAGTAAAAGCTGGTTATGGCCCCTTGATTGTGTTCCTCTGTTCTGAGATCCCTTTTCTTTTGCCCTTATCTTGTGGCTTTTATCAGCCTTCCAAGACAAATTTTTATGTTGTGGACAAAGGATGGTATATAACCTGAGACATAAAAATTGTTCTCCTGACTTGTAAGAGAACAGTGTGCATTATCTCTTTAAGGTCTACAAATAGAAGCTTGTTTTAACTTAAATAGAAAGTAGTCCTGATTTTCACTGACAAACAGCATCAACTTGTGTTTCAGTGGGCATCAGTCAGCAGCAAGTTTCTGGGTGCTACTTAAGCTGCAGCAGCATGGGGGAAAGGAAAGTTTCTGCTGTCATTTTCATTGGTTTTCAATCAGAAGTTATTAGTGTGTTACTTTCTGGTCATGAATTTTGTTATGTACAAGGTTGTCAGATATGGTGAGACTTGGTGGTTGGTGCTTTTTGAAAGACCTAGAGCTTTCAGACAGCTGGATTGTTTGGGGCTGGAGGAGCCTAATGTACCAGAGAAGGCACTGATTTTGGGAGAAATCTGTGAGAGATATGGTCTGCATATGAAGAGGACAAGCTACTGGCAGAAGAATTATATTATGGATAGCTATATAAAATACCAGATGTGGAGAAGCAGGATGCCAAAAAAGCCAACAAGATCTCGGTGGGAAGCTTTTGGCATGTCAACATTAATGATAGAGCAAGACACCATGAGAAAGGAGAATTTTTTCCAAGAATCAACAACCAGGGATGTGGTTGCTAAAAGCAAGAATTCCAGGAGAGGGAGAGAAAATGTCAGATAGAGATGTACAATGCATTGCTGGAAAGCTTAAGCCTTAAAACATTTGAGTAAGGGCATTCCAGTTTAAAAGTCATTGTGTGAAGAATAATAACCTAACTCAAATAAATGGGAAGTAATTGTGTTGCTCCACTGCATGCTCCAGTACTGCTTTCATAACACAGCAAAGTCCCTTTGGGCAAGGACTGGGTCAGGACGTCACTTGGCCTTACCAGGATCAAGACAGGTATCTCAGCAGCTAGCAGGAGGCTGTGGTAGCCCTTGTGTTTTACAGACAACTACATAGAGCCATAGCTAGAATAAGCAGGATGTCTTCTACTGGTGGCAGACCACTAAATGGACATCTGGGCTTATTCATAGTTCTAAATTAATGAAGTACCATAGGGATATTTTTGCTTGGAAAACCATATTGGCTCTAAAATGCTGCTTCTTTCTGGAATGAGAGTCCAGTTATTATTGGATATGTTTCTAATGTATTTAGGCGGTTGCTTTTCCCACACTCTAATACTGCAACTCCACATTTTTGGTAGTAGCCAGTCAGTTGTGTTATAATTATGAATCAGACATTGGTTTTAAGGCTTGCAGATCTCTCATAAAGCTTTAATTTCCTCAGCCATTTGCCATATTCATACATCTGTCACACTCACAAGGTATCCAGACAGGGTACCACCAACTACCAAGGCTGTGCCAGGCACAATACTGTATTATGTCTGCGGATTGTACCTAATTAAGCCCTAAGTAGTGCTTGACAAGTCACTGGCATGTGATCCAAGTCTTTCGTATTTATCAGGGGTACAAGTGGTTTGTGGTCAGTCAAAAGCTGAAATGTCTCTCTGGAAGAGGTTTTTAAATACATTTTTCACATGCTTCTTTTACAGTGAGACACTGCTGGGTCTGCAGAAAGTGATTTATGTAATTAGTGAACATCCAGGAGCAGCCCCATGGGTCTGACCAGGTTGCAGTAATTCAATAATTTGCAACACAGCTACAGCAGGAAGCTGCAAATGGTTACAGGAAGGGACCACTGGTGTGCTTCAGGTAGGGCTTCTGCTGGGTTGAAAACATGTTCTTGTATTGTGTTCAAGTATCAGGTGCTTTCATTTTCCAGGAGTTCATTCCAAGGATATATTATTGCCATTCATAACCTAGCGTTCACTTCACTTGGACATAGATTCAGGAGTTTGCATTGATTTGTTGCTTGCTTAGGCCAGTTTACCTTTTCTCAGCCTGCCCTGGTGCCCAGTTTTCACATGTGTTGTCTCAATACTTCAGCTAATTTTGATGTAGCCCAATGTTTATTGCATTTTAGACCCAAATACAAAGTGTCTCTGGAAATCTAGAGTGGCTTTTATCATGTTTCTCTTCTTAATGGCAGCATCCCAGGACTTTGTCTGTACAAGCAGCTATCCCTTTCCAGGTGCTGCAGTAGCCTTGTCATTTCCTTTGGAATATTTGGTGCAGTAGCGATGCCAAAAGGAAGTCTGCGGAAAGATTACCATCCAAAAGGCACAATAAAAGTAGTTAACTTGGCGCCACCTGGGTGTAGAAGAATCTGCCAGAAACCATTTGCGGCATCTAAAAGGGAAAAAAAACTTGGGCATTCATCTTGAAAGGATGTCATCCACTGTGGATAGGACAGTGCTTCTCTCAAGCACTTTGTTTCATTGATTTAGGTCAAAGGATATGCTGACTCGTCTGGTTTTGTTAAGGCCTTAGAACCTCTGGTAAACACCCTTCAGCAGGCTTGGCTATGTCTTTTATTAACACTGGCAGGGCTTGGACTCTCTGCTCCCACTCTTTGCTTGGGAAGCACTGGGCTGAACGTGTTGTGACTCTCCAGACAGCAAAAGGACCTGCATTACGTTGTGTATTAGGGACATGAGCTTAGCGATCCTCTTTCTTCCAGTGCTTACCTTGTTTTCCTTTGGCTAATATAGCAATGCCATTGGTGTGCCTTACTGAAAAATTAATTTTTGAACCTTTGGGAACAAACACAGTGTCCTGAATGTCCCGTAAGATTGCCAATAACTGCAGGTATTGCTGGTGTGTATGTTCACCCATTAATCCAAATGACTCAGTCCTTTGTTGCTTGGTTTTCACCAGTTCTTTCCCACTTCTCATTTCTGAATGCTGACTTGTGCCTCCCCTCAGGGACTTTCTTATTGTTTCTTCTTTGCTTTCAGACCCAGTTCTACCTATTTATTGTCCTGCTTCAATCTCTAAAAGTCTGAGAGGACCTTACTCAGCATTTATTGCTCAACCTACTTCCATCCATTCTGCCAGAGTGGATACCACTGGTGTGATCTCAAGGCATCTGTTGAATGAAGCTTTCCTGTGTTCCCCCAGAGATGTCCTTCTTCCACTAAAAATCTGTCCCACTGTAGCAGAAAATGGAGGTGTAAAGGTTCACGAGGAGTTTTCAGCACTGTCAGCTAATAGCTAGCCAGGGCATGAGGCTCTCAAATGTATCTGCATTCTTCCCATTGTTCTCCCTGGCAAGGAATTAATTCCTATTGCAAAAAACCTATTGTAAAATTTCTTCCATTTCCTCCTGTTGACTTACCCTGCTCAGCAAGGTGGGTAAGTGGGTGAGTGTGCACACTTTTTCCCAGCCAATAGTCTCGCCAGAAGCCAAGAGCTGGCATAGCCAAAATGTGGGTCTTTCAAAAATGAGAGTTGATATTGCTTGCCCTGCATTTTACTTGACCAGAGGAAGGGGTCTGGCTTTGGGAAATCATCACATCCCTTTAAATTGACCAGGCCTCAGCCTCATTTTAAAACACTTAGAATCAAAAGTCCTTTCTGAAAATGTTGACTTAAGCTGCTGCTATTATACAAAAGGCATCACAAACTTGTTTGACCCTCAGAACTAAAAATTTCTTCTACCTCCAAGTTCCAGACCCACATCCTCCACGTTTTCTTCATATCCCTCTGTTAGGTACTTCCAGTTGGGCTTCGCAGTGAACAAGGGAACAAGGAGATCACCATATCTATTTATGTATATGTTCTGGTCTGTATCCAGATTAAGGATTTACATGGGCCAGTATTTACATGTATATTATTTTTAATTCTCTCCGAGTGAGCCTACAAACTGAGATGCTTTTGTTGCAGAAACAAAGAGGGAGAAAGATGAAATTTCTGTAGACAAGTAGAAAATGTAAGAGATGGAAATTTCCCTCCTGGAGCAATAGTCATTTCATGTTTTATACTGAAAGGAATTAGAAGAATAATCTTCCTTTCTGTCTGCCTGCCTGCCTTCTTAGCCCCTGCTGCTGATGGCCACAGAAGAGCAAGGCCCCACAAGACACTTTTGGACACCTATAGTGGGATGTACGTGGTTTTCTTAGCAAGGCAGTTCAAGGGAAAAAGTTTTGTGTGGTCATGAAACCTCAGATGTGGATGGTCTCAACTGCATGCTGTTAGACAAGGGAGTGGCCAAGAAAGGTCATTCACCATTCAATAGGCTTTTTTTTTTACCAAACTAGTTAGAGTTAATATCTTTGAACACGTGGGAGAGCCTCTTGATAGAGTCTAGTTGCATTGTGGCTTTTTGTATCAACAACATGCCATGTGTTGCTTTTCTATCTTTTGGGATCAGAGATGAGATTAATTTGCTTTCTGCTCCCCTTTGATTGGTATTGACTGACTCAAATTAGGAGTGTTTTTGAAAGAAAGTGCTGAGGTCTCATTTTGTCTCAACGATGCTTAGTATCAGTAGTTGTCTAGGCATTTGTATTTGCCATATATTTTTCTCTTTAGCTCTGATGCTAAAGCTGTGAGGGGTTTTGAATTTGGCACACGTGCTTTTTCACCTGACTGCATCTTTGACTATTAGGAGCCAGTAAGTGCTTCTAAATCCCAAAATAATTTAAAGAGGCCCACGTAGGTTCAGATATTTGTCTTGAAATATTCGTAATAACAACAATCTGCAAATCCTTTTCTTTGTGATGCTTTTCTAGTGTCTGTCTAGCCTTGGGGAAGGCATCATCAAGGGTTGGACTTGATGATCTCTGAGGTCCCTTCCAACCCAGCCAATTCTATGATTCTATGATCCTGACCCCTAGGAAAGAGGCATTGCAGGGACAGACCCGGGCAGCTGGAGATTTTCACCAAGAGGTGGTGCTAACAATTACCACAGCCAGAACAACATCCTTGTAAAATCGCTTTAATCTATTGGCAACCGAAATGAGAGGTTTTATGTGGGCATGTGAGTTTATGCAGTAGTACGGTGACCTTCTATTTATGAGCTGTGTAATTGAACGTTTAGTTCTTTTTTGGTGTAAGAAAGCCACACTATAATGTGTAATTATAACCTTGGTAAGTGTAACACCATTAAAGTTAGAATAAGTGGTATGCACAGCAGAGCAATGATAGGGTGATGACAGAGTGACATGCTATAACCAGCATGGCATAATAGGAAGAGTCTTGTTCTTCCTGCTATTAAAAAGGCTGTTCTCTGTACCAGCTGACTTTTGGTTCCCCAGGAGGAGGGAAATGATGCTAAACCTCACAGGAGCGCTGGCTGTATCTGTGGCCCTGACACTGCTGGATGCTTCATGTAGAGGCTGTCGAGGATGCAGAGGTGTCAGGGGGTGGCAGAGCCTCTGGAGGTCCTGGCAACCTGTGGGGCAGCAGCACTGGCCATGCCATGGGCTGCCTTCTCTGGGGTGCTTGCCCTGGGGTGCTTGTCCAAACCCAGCTCTCCCTGAGCACTGAGCACCCACCAGACAGGATGGCTCCAGCCAGACAGAGGGCTATACCAGCATCTCCCTCCAGAGTAGAAAAAAGCCTGTTTCACAAGCTAGGCTGGGGCTCATTGAATTCTGCAGATAATTGTTGGCCCCTCTGTTTTCCCAAAGTCAGCAGAAGGACATAGATGTGCGGGACTATCTCCAAAAAAGGGAGGCGATGCCAGTGAAGGGTTTAGAGCACAATTCTTACCAGAAGGAGTTGAGGGAACTGGCGTTTATCCTGGAGAAGAGGAGGCTGTGGGAAAACCTTAATGCTCTCTACAACTACCTGAAAGGTGGGTGTAGTGAGGTGAGGGTCAGTCTCTTCTCCCAAGTCACAAGAGGCAGGACAAGAGCAAATGTCCTCAAGTTGTGCCAGGAGAGGTTTAGATTGAGTATCAGGGGAAGTTTCTTCAGTGAAAGGGTTATCAAACACTGGAACAGACTGCCCAGGGAAGTGGTGGAGACACTATCCCTGTAGGTATTTAAAATATGTATAGAAGTGGTGCTTAGAGACATGGTTTAGAGGTGGTCTGGGCAGTGTAAGTTTAATGGTTGGACTTGATGATCTTAAAGGTCTTTTTCATCCAAAATGATTTGATGATTCTGTGAAGTGAAGCAGTAAGGTGCTCACCAGTGCAGGGTGCAGGAGGATGCAGTGGGCAGTTTGGCAGAGGAGATGGAGGAGCCACCAGAGCCCCACATCACATCCTCATGAAGGAGGTGTCTAGGCAAAATACTGGAGGTTTCCCTCCAAGGTTTCCTGTAGGTGGAAACAACCAGCAATCCTGTAAAAAGCATCCTGGGGTAACACAAACTTTGCCCAAGGGAGCACAGACTTTGTTCGACTTTTTAAATATTGCTGCCAGTGGTGAATCCCAGGCTTATCTCTCTTTTTTCCACTCCTCTGGTACCTATGGGATGCTGTTGGCTACATTGGAAGTGTGTACCGACTAGCAACACTGAGGAAATGAAAAATCTCAGTGTGGGTATATGGCATAAACTACACTGAAAATTGAATTAAACTCTCCGAAAATGTTGCCAGAGAGGACAGCCTCTTACGATTTAAATCCCAGCCTTGCAAGCACTTTTATATAGGACTGCAGAAGAGAGCTTTAAAATGGTCCTTATGGCAGTTTTGACAAAGGCAAGTCCCCGGGCTGATTCAGGGTAGCTGGTCCAGTGGTTCTGTTTTCACTTTGTCAGGACTACATCACTAATCTGAAAGCTGTTGACAGAATTTTCAGTGATGCTTTTTTTCCATGTTTGTGTTTTGTATTTTCTGGCTCAGTTAGTCCATATCCTGTAAACTTTCTTATTGTGCTTCGTACTCATTGCAATGACATCTACTGTGGAAGGGAGAGAGAAAGCTTATTAACCACAGGCTCGCCTCCTGCTGACTGCAGTCAGAGAAGGCCTGGGACAACACTTTCAGCAGATGTTTCTGCTTTATAGATCAATGGAAACTTTACAGAGATATTTCCTTCTTCAGTCCAAAACCAAGTGCCAGCAAGTCTGAGATGCAGTAACTTCATGCTGGACACCAAGAATTTTATTTGGTTTGTTATAATTTTTATGCACACACAAGCTAGCTACCAGAAAGTCATCTTTAACATTGTTTTAAATGGCATTTTGTACAGGAATAAAGTTGCTACCCACTTTTGGAGAGCAGCCTTGCTTCCTTTGCCTGCACATGAAGCATCAGTGTAGGTTAGGGCCTAGCAGAGATGGGCTTGCACAAGATGCAAACTATCAGCTCTCATCCTGGGATATTTTCTGGTTCTGAGTCTCCATGGACTCTGTGGAACAAATCCATATTTCAAAGGCTAGAAGAAAAGTGCTCTATTATGTCCAAACAAAACGAAAGGAGGGAAATTCGTCTGTCTTTCTGCAAATTATCTTGCTTTCTCAGGGAGGGGCTGACTGGGGAAGAAGGGATGTGGAGAGGAAGTGAAAGGGAAGACTTAACATCTGCATCCTCTCATCACTCCACAGGGATGGGAGCACACGATCCCTTTCCCAGCACAGCACTCCTCTCTGCTACAGCTTCGGGTGCGGTTGCTCCCATGCTACAAATTTCCCTCAAAGTAACTGCGAGAAGGAAATAAACATTTTTACTATTTTGACCAAGAAGGCTCATCTGTGGTTTCAGATTACCCATGTGAAACTAGTATAACCCTCCAGGACTCCTTTTTCTCTCATACTTTGCTGTTTGTGTAAAGCAAAACAGACAGATGCAAACTGGAGGTTCTGCTTCATTTCTATGTGTGTGTGTGTGTGTGTGTGTATGTGCTGCAAAAGTGGTGGCATCTGTGAGAAACAGACTTTCACACATCCCACCCTTGTGTGACAGGATGCCTTTTGGCTCTACAAATGTCTGTAGGAAACTGCAAATTCAGAGGCACATCTTTCCGTGCTGGAACCTCAGTTGTGTTGAAACCTGCTGATGTTTGAGTGATGGAAACATCAACTGTCCAGTCAAAGAGGATTTAAGTTAGTGCAAGAGTTTTCTGTAGCAGCAAGAAAGAAATTGATTGCCTTCAGTGATTGACTTGCATGAAGGAGCTGGATACTTCCCCTGACCAGAACAGGTCAGATATGGAGATACGGTCCTATAATGTTCAGCAATCTATATATTTGGTTGGATATCTGTATGAAGAAATTGTTGTGCTGTCTCTGGACATCATCTTTTCTCAAACGGCATCTCTTGTGTTGCAGCCTTCCCCTTAGGGAGAACAGAAAGAAGCAAGCACATCTGAGTAGTATATGCACTGACTTTGCAAAAACAAAGGTTTTCTGTAGCTCCGTTGGCATTTCTGTGTTGGTCAAAAAGCCCTTGAGGCTCTGCAATTTGAGACCTGTTTTATTTTAGTGCCTGGCTTTTAAATGCCCACTGTTGTGTAACAGAGTGGTCAGTCCAACCAGGTCATGCCACAGACTTGTAAATACATGCTGTTCCCTACCTTGTTCTTTCCTGGCTAATCTTAATTTAGCAAACAGCACTGAGATTAGAAAGGCTATGAAAAGCTTATAATTTGCTTATTAATCAAAGTTACCATGATTATCCAATTTACTGCTGAGATTCTGGCTACTTCTGTCTTCAGAGAGTAGCCCCAGGAAGAAGCAAAACCATTCAGGTTTGGCTTGTCTATGCTGTGAGGAGCTCAGGTATCCTTTCTGGCCAAAAATGCCGCAGACACACGACTCATCTTTCTTCTGCCTGTGGTCTGGGTAAGGTGCTTGCAGGCGTGTCCTGCTGGGATGGTTGTTCCATACACCTGCAGAAACACCTGTGGTTGCCTGTACAGGTACTTGCAGCATCACTTCCAGTCCATGGCAGCAGCTTTCAGGATACCCCATTATGTTTTATATTTGGTTTCTCCTCAAGTATTTCTTCATGCATCAGCAAGACCCTGATGCCCATGAGTTCAGTTGCTAATAGCACAGGCATTCCGGATTTCTCATTTCTTAAAAAATGTCTGCTGCTGACAACCTGTATGTCCCACTCATTATTTTATAATTTAGAAGTCCTGAATATATATGTGATTACCTCTGTCCCTCTTTTGCCAGTAGGGGTGTTACGAAATTTGTAGCATCACTCACCAGCCCATTATGCTGGTAGAAAGAGGACTTGCAGCTGTGTGTCTGGGATGTTATTACAATCTGTTTAACACTCCAGAGCACCAGTGTGGCCCGTGGTCATGAAATGACATATACCAAATTTAGTACAGATAGAGTGCAGAGCAGCCCCTTGTTTAGTGGTGCTGCCTCCTGCTAAGCATCTCTTCAGGAATGAGGGTTGTTGAGCTGTATAAGGAGGTACTCAGCCTCTATGCTCCATGGCTGGAGGTGGATTTGGGCTCTTCTTCTGCAGGTGCAGAGCTGGAGCTGGTCAGTTTTCAGGGCTGGGACTTGAAGGGCAGTTTTCTTCATAACATGAAGATTATCTCTCTTGCCTTGGCCTGTACTGTAAGCTGTGCAGGAAGGGGCAGCTCTTCCTTCCCTGGAGCAGACTTCAACATCACACAGCTCTGGTCCTTGCACTGTTGCATTTCAGACTGTTGCTCCTAAGGCTGTATGTCAGACTATGATCTTCCATCTAGGTGTTAGTGTAATGTGCATATGCTCTCTTAATAACAAAAAATCTCAGCTGCTCCCAGGAATAGTTTGTCATGCTCCTTTTAGCAGTGGCAGTAGGTGGTGTAATGTCCTTTCCTGATACTTTGAGCCTCCAGTAGATGAAGACATGAAATGTTTGACTCCCAGGTAGCATAGTCAAAACCTTGTTCTCTGTTGCAACATTTCGGGTGACATTTTTATAAGCATCCATTAGACTCATGCTTTTAGGAGAACCACAGCAAAGCCATCATGGAAGAGTCCAAGGGCTTCTCAATTTTTTACCTGCTGTCTTAGCAGTTTGAGGCTGAACTTCTGCAATACCTCTGATTGACTACTCCAGACCTCTTAGTGAGAAGAACTTTTGGTCCTATAGGCACAGACATGCTTTCAGGATTTCAAGTTGAGTAGGTAGATTAACAATAAATTTTCTCTTCTCATTCAGTGTTCTGAGGGATGTTTGTAATTTTTGTACCTATCTCTGTATGGGTGTACCTGGAGTGGTGATGGTCTTAGTCCCAGTATCTTTCTGTCCATTTTGCTGTGTTTTTTTTTCACTTAGGCATGTTATTTCTATTACATAAAAAGCGTGTTTTCATTTTTTCTGCTTTTTTTCAGTCTTGCAGAGCTTTTTCCCCTGGGATTTTCCTTCTGATCAGAACTTTATTTACATAAACCTTTGCACACTTCTTCACATCTAAAATGTAGCACATTCATTCAAATCATCAAAGCCATTGGACTTCCAGTCCCTATGGAGAAGATGTGTCTTCTCCTTTGTCAAATGAGCACAAACATGTGCTCCACTTGTGTAGTGGTACTTGCCAAAACCCCATATGAAGCACAGTAAAAACATTTGGCATCTACCACCTCCCCAAAAATTTCTTCCACTGGAGGAGGGAATTCCATTTTTCTGTGTTGCATTCTTCCAATAATGTATATAAATGCAGCTTTTAAAGGTTTGGCTGGGTTTTTCACCAGCTTAACAGCACCTGAAAATGCAAGTGAGCATTTGCCAAAGGGGCAGAGCTGCCAGTTACATCTTAAAAAGTATCAGTTTCAGTACAGGACGGAGCAGGGGATTGTGCCCCTGGCTCTGTCATTGGCCACTGTTCATCTCCTGGTAGGATATTGCCTGTACCGTGCTGCTGCTGCCTCATCTGTAAAATGAAGGTAACAATCCTAATCCTTTCTGTAAAGTTCTCTGGGACTCACTGCAGAGGAGTTGTGGCACTGCAGAGAGCTAAGGTGAGTGAAATGGCTGCATTATTTTTTGCTGAAGCTTGGAGCTTCGTGAAAGCCTGAGCTCACTGAAGCAACAGGAGAAGTAACTGGGTCGGGAGCTCTATTTATGAATGGCAGTGGGATCATATTACTCACTCTGAATAATTTATCTGACGAAGACATATAGTTTGCATAATTTTCTTAAAACAATGTACTGCAAATACTACAGTCTGCTGAATAATTTGAGAGATGAGTCAATGCGGTTTGGTTAAGATCCAACCACTTTTTGAATTTTTGAGCTCCTTATTCCCAGGCACTTACTTGAGAAGCACCAGCTGCCAAGGGAATAGGTTCACACTAACTCCAATTGGAAGTTCCCCTCACAAAGTGGATTGGGGATCTGGCTCAACATGGCTGGCAGAGATCTGGCCCTTCAAGGCTCTTCGGCTGCTGTTGCAGGCAGTACCCCACCAAGCCTTGCCTGTCACAGTAAAGCCCATTCTGAAGAATGGGAGCACATGGTAAAACCTTGCCTTCTGGTCTAGGTAGCTGGGTGACTCCTGGGCTGGTCTTTGTACTGTGTTCATGCTCTAGCATTGTGCATTAACATTTGTTTGCTTATGTGAACATTTCTGCTCACAATGGGCTTCTGTGAACAGCACAACAGTTGGACTTCATAGAGCATTATTCTGAATTTAACATAGATGCCCTGAAAACTTTCAAACCCTGTGTTTGTTGGTTCCTGCACCCTGTCTTCTAGCTGAATAAACCTTTGTGGTACAAATAGTTCTCAATAGTGAATGTGTTTGAATGAAGAGCCTTAGTAATTTCTGAATGTTATTTTTCCATTCATAGTCGGAATAAAGTTCCTGTATCTCATGGGGATGATGACAGCCACTCCCTTCTGTCAACTCCTCTCTTTCACTATTTGATTTCAAAAGATGAATTGGATCAGTGCCCGAAATGGCCTTCTGGTTTATGTAGGACCTGCTGGAAGTGGCTGAGAAGAGTGCAGCCACTCTGAGCCCTCTCTCCTGCTGTGCCACGGGAGGAATGGCCTTGCTGTGGGCAAGACATTGCCCTGAGTCCTATTTTGCTTCTTTTTGCTCATGTGTTCCACTGAAAGTAACTATGTCTTGTCTACCAAAAGTCCCCCTGGTCATGATCAGACTCATTGTTCCCTTACTACCTGACAGATCGGAGTGGATTTTTAACCTGCCTGGTGCAACCCCAAGAGCTTGGGGCAGGTCCATCAGATCTTTCCCTCCATAGCCATTTCATTATTAGTACCTTTTTGTTTGCACTGCTCTTCCAGGCAGCAGGAGAGGCAGAATTCTGCTCCTTGCAGTGAGATTGAACTCTCACTGGTAACCTTGGCTGGGGAGTGGGTCCAAGCAGATATTTCAGAAGGAGAAGGGAGCATGGGATGAGGAGGAGATTGAAATTCTGTGGGAAAGAACAAAGCAGTCAGATAGCAGTGTAAGAGAGAAAGAGTGGAAAAAAGAAAGGAGAAATTAAGCTGTGGAGGAAGAAGGAGAAGGAGAAACAACTTCTCAAATGCAACTATCAAAGTAAAGACTGGTTTCTTCCCCTGGAAAAAAAAATTAAAACAGCAGGTTTGCTCCTCCAAATTTAGATTTTTCTACCAATTTTTCCATCTCCATGGTAAACAATGGACATGATGTACTAACCAGCATTCAGAATCAGAGAGGACACAAGCACAGGGAATCATAAGGTGCTTGCACTTTTTATGTCCTCCCCCTCACTTACTCACAGACTCACAGTGAAAATGCTGGTATTCAGCCTTGCTCTGGGCATGAAATACAGGGTCTTAATTCAGCACTGAAATTACTGCCCTTAAGTGAACGCTAATCATGCTCCCAGACAAAAGGAAAGCTTTGCTTGGTCAGTAAATATCTTTTATGGGCATTAAAGTAATTAGGTTTCCATTTTCTCCTCAACGGGCACATTTTATTTAGTCAATACCCGACTGCACCCTTTTATTCTTCACCATACCCCGTGCTCTGTGTTACTGTGCTGGAGCTTTTCTTGGTGCTTCAGGACAGACCCAGGCACAGGGCATGGAAGAGTTCAGCTGCTCATGGCTGTAGCTTTACTGGCACTGTAGCACCCTCAGTAACCTATTTAGAAAGCTTAGAGCTGACTTTGCATTTTTGGCCTTGATGTCTGGCACTGAAGTTAATTGGGATAATTCAGAGTTCACACCCATCTCCCTGAGGGGTTCATTTAAAAATACATGTAATGTGAGCTTTAAAATAATTTCTTTTGATTGGAACTATTTGGAAATGTTCCTCTCTACTGCTTTTAAAAGGTGTCATTTTTTTATGAATGCTGAGACACTGATTAATAAAATTCCGAAAGCATTAACTCAGTTGAGCGGACTCCAACTTTTCCTTTTTTTTTTTTTAAGTTATTATGATTTGTGGAAATAAATGCAATAAAAAAAAATCCCAGCAGCTCCGTTAAATGTATCCTCAGCAGTCACCCTCCTGATAGCTCAACCAGATGTTTTACAATGCTGGACACAGGGCTGTTTGCTCATTTCTCAGGAGAAAGACGAATGAAGCCTTGGCTTGACACCATGAGCCTTCAGCTTGTGACCTTGTATCTCAGGCACATTGTACACTGGCCTGTACCCTGGGAAGTGTTTAGTCCCCCCACTTTTTCAGATACCTCAGGGAGGAGCAGGTTTTTGGCCAGCTACCTGCTTTTGCCCTCTTCTCTTCTGAGGGGCAGTTTATGGGAGGTCATGCTCAGGTCCATCTTCTCTGCTGAATGCCCCTCAGGTCTTTTGGGAGGATGGCAGATACAGGCTCTGGCTTTACCCAGTCAGGACCACCACCCATGGCCACCCAGTACTGGGAGACCCACCAAGGGACACACCTCTACTTGGAGGATGAGTTTGCTCTTCCCTGCTCTGCCCTCTGAACGCTGCCGGAGAGGATGCAAGACTTGTCTGTGGGAGGAATGAGAGGGGTGAGGATTGGGGGAGGCAGAGGCAGGGACCACTGCTGCTCCCAGACCAGCTAGAGATGGATTTATTGCCCTGCCTGCATTAGGGACTCAGACTGCTCAAAACAACCATCCATCCTACATGTCTGAGTGAGCTGCCACGGGAGATTCATTTGTAAGCCAGCCTACCTTCTTCCTGAAGTTTCTTTCTGCTTTATACTGCAAAGGCTAATATATTGTTCAAATTAAAGCGAGCCTGGGGACTGAAGACAGAGCTGGTTATTGAGTGGAATGGACTGATGAGGAGTGGATAATATATTTAAGGACTGTGTTGGAGCTGCGAGGGATGATATAGTCTGATTGATTTGATTTAGTGTAATTTATAGTACACTAGGCTATGCTGTGATTCTTTGGGATTTTTATCAGGAAATTTGCATTCAATATTTAAGAACCTCTGGGTAGAAATGCTCTCATTCTTTTATTAGTTTGGCTTTAAACATATCATGTACCACAGAAGATTTTGTAAGTGCATAAAGGCTTTTAATAAGTTCAGATGGCAAAAAAGAACCCCAACAGTTTGAAAGCTAAGATCAGCAAAGGAGGAGGACTTCACCTTTTCCCAAGAGCATGATGAGTGGACTTTGTTAAAATAAGGCAATATTATATCTGAATGAATTCTCCTTTATTTTAATCTTTAAGACACAGCCAGCCCTGGTAGAGTTGCTGGGCATCCAAATGCCATTGACTCAACTGGTATAAATCTGAGTGTCTCTGCTTGTCCCTCTAAAACCCCAGTTCTGGTCTGTTGTGCATCTCCTTCCCTTCTGAAGTGGCCCCTGATTTTAGGGCTGGAATTTTGCTTAGTGGGATATATGATTGTCCTTTTTTTTTTTTTTTTTTATGCTCTAAATGTGACTTTTACATGGTTGAAAGCTTGTGTTCTGTAAGTCAGGCATCTAATAATTTCTTCCTAAAGGGAGATACCTCAGAGGAAACTGGGGCTGTCAGTAGAGCAGAAGCAGCTTCAGCACAAGATTTGGTCTCTAAGCACATCATTGGAGGAGAAGCCATATTCTTTTCCTGGAAGTTTAAACCTTTTTCGTGCATGGAACAGGAGAGGTGTTCCCCAGACTGTGCCCTACTGAGGTATCTCATGATGCATTGGAAATCTCAGCAGATGCCATGTCTAAGACATCTTAAATGTTCATAGAAGGATGTCAGTCTTAAATCTGTGACATGACATGGTTTTAGATGCTCTGATGGACTTCCTGATGTGATTTATTTGTAGGTATGTTCTGCATTTTTGAGGTCTGCATCGCGTTAAAGCATAGTGGGCTGCAGCCCTTGAGCCCTCAGCCTGAAGGTGTTCCGTTGAGAAAGTTTTAATCCCTGTTGATATGCAACCTGCAACACTATTTAAAACCTTTGTTGACAGTCAAGCACACTGAGCTTTTAAAGTTTTAATAGGCTTAGAATTAATTCTGGAGTCCACCAACATCTGCAAACATCCGTAATTTATGAGCACCTCTTACTTGGTTGGTTTAGTAAATTGTACCTAAGAGTGTTTTTGAAGCTTTGGCAGCTCCATGTGGAGTTTCATGATTCATCTGTGCCTTTGCCAACTGCTTTGTTTCTTTTCTTTTTGCTTTTTTTTTTTTTTTTTTTTCCCCTCTTCACCCTTTTCCCTGTTAAGAACATTTAAGATGTTCTTAAATACTTATTTCAGGGCTGGGGTTTGGAATGCACTTTATCACACACCTTTTCTGTGCCAAAACCCTTTACACACTCTATTAAGGACAACTTTCCACATAGTAATGTATTTATTTGTGAAATGGCTTTTAAAGCCAGTGTAGACAGCAGAAGGCAAAGTGTGATGGGCCAAGTCCACTCGTGGAGGAGCCCTGCCCCTTGCTCACAGCTTTCACCCCTGCCATGTGCATCGCCCTCCTGCAGCCCCTCTCTCTCCATGCCAGCAGTGAGGGCCAGGCAGCCCTGTGCCATTTTGAGGAGAAAAGTCATGGGCTGGGATCTGCGTGAGGAGAACCAAGGTCCCCGAGGTACCACTGGGTGCCTGACTTCTGGCCAGGGACATTTGCTTCGACTGGGAGGGTCCTACCAAGAAAATATAGGACAGCTGCCTGGAGGCAGACGGAGAACATGCAGGCTTCCAAAAAAACCTCTTTGTGCCTTTGCCCTGGACGGCCCTCAGGGGCTGGGCTGGGAACTGCCGGGCTGGTTTATTGTAAATAGAAGAGTCAGTCTTCTTTGCATGTATGAACCTTTTAGTTTCTGGCAGCTCTTGTCAAAATAACCCTGTTTTCCTCAAAACATGTGAGTGTTTCTGGGCTCTGGAGAAGGCTCAGTGCCTGACAAACTGAGTGCTTTGTCTTCAGGCAGCTTGAGGTGGTGGGGTGTAACTGGGCTGCTGGCTGCCTTAGTGGATCTCATAGCTTCCCTTGTTATTTTAATTGTCTCAGTCTCCAGAGTGCTTTCATTAGTTTGGAATCCTAGGGTTTTTTTTTAAAAGCAAGTTTCTAGCCCTTGTGGCTGTGGAAAAAAAGTAGCTTGAAAACATGCTAAAATCAGAAAGGGAAAAAAGAGGGCCTGGCTGGGACTGTGGGCATGGGAGATATGTGTTTTTTTCAAACTCTAGATCTTTTTTTTTTTCTGCCTTGCAGTGGCTTCAGTCTCGTTATCATCCTTTTAGCAGAGGTGTGAGGCCATGCCACAGATTGCTCAAGGGAACACAGCAGGGTAGCAAGTCAAGAACATGCTGAAGGTGACCTCACCATGTGCTGCCTCACCAAGCTGCTGCCTCACACCAGCATTTCCCAAGGGCTGAGCTGGTGCAGACTTTGGTCTCAACTGGAACAGTTGGCAACAGAAAACCAAAGAGTTAGAAAAGGAGTTGTCTGCATCTCATAGCAAGTCAGTTGCTTTCACTTTGTGTTTCCACCCCAAACCTCCTTTGTAATGATGCTTTTTCGGTGTGTCACAGTTTGATACCTCCAGCTGCAGTTGTCAGCTTGGTAAAATTTGCCTTTTCCCCTGAATCTGGCAGCCTTAGGCAGAGAGCATGGACCCTCTCAGATGTGATTCCTCCCAGATTCCCCTTTGTGAAAGGGTGAAGCTTTTGTCAGGTCTCATGGCTGGGCAGTAAAGCAGCAAAGGTATAACAAGACATTCCTGGGCATAATAAATTGAGGTCAAGGAACTATGCTGGGAATAAAAGTCAGATGTAGAGCCATTAACTCACAACACCTTGTGGTCTGCTGACACTTGGTTTTGTTTTACACTACTCCTGTAGAGAAACAGGAGTGGCTGATGGTCTTGTACTTACGGTGGTTGGTTTGACTCAGACAGACAGCTCTTCTGGGCTAGTAACAGAGGATTTAAACTGAAGGGAGATAGAGTAAGGGGTGATAAAACATACAAAGTAGAGCTGGTTCCATATTAAAAAAATTACTAACTCACAAAGAGTAAATTTTCAGTAGGTTTATATTTATCTGTCTGATATTTCTCTGTCAGACCCATGTGGTTGACACAAAGAACTGGCGTCTACTCTGTCAATAGAAATATTTTATTATTAGTAACTATTTGTTAATTCTGGCATCTATAGTATTCCAGGCACTGTGCAAAACCCAAGGAAAGCATAGTGTCTCCCTAGAGTGCTTAGACTAATCTATTCTATTACAACAATATTTTTTTTAATACTCTGTATAAATCATTCTTCCAGCAGTATTTAGTGCGGAGGTTTACACTTCCCCATTCATGTTTTCATGGCAAACAAATTTGCCACAGTGAAAACACTATGCAGTTCAATCCAGCTATATTTTATGGAGTTTCTTCCAGGCAAACCTTTGGAAAGCATTGCTGCAGAGAGGCCCTTAACACACAGTTAACTTTGAGATCTGCCTAAGCATCATTAACTTTAATGGCCCTGAGCAAATGCCTTGGGCTAAGTCTGTGCTGAAGTGCTCTGCCAAAAGTGAACAGGATTAGGCTCCTACAAAGTGTTTTGGTGAAATGCAGACTAACCTTCAGGGAGACTAAAATCCCCAGGGGTTCACTATGGAAATGGATATCACATCCTCTGCCATGAGGGGCCATGCTCAGGTCCTCATCAGGCAGCATGAGCTGACCCTCCTTTCCATGACCATTTTCCCATATGAGGGATACTGAAATCTCCATGGACCTTGGAGCTTTTAGTGAGGGTGGACTGTATTATGCTGCTTGGAAAAGCACTGTAGTACTGTCCCACATGTAGGAGAAATGAATCCTAAAAGAGGAGATGAAATCATGATGGGCCAGGAGTATAAGATGCAGAATTAAAAAAAGCCAAAAACCTTCATGGAGCCTTACTAGAACTGAATCTGTAGTTAAATAAAGAAATATAATGAAACAGAAGCAAGAGGAAAAAAAAAAACGTGCTCAATGAACAGTATCATCCAGTCTCCAGGGGAGAATAACTGGAAAAAAGATAGTATTGGAATAACTTAGAAAATAGAATAATGCCTAATGAGGTCCTTAGGGGACTATTTTTGTAGACTGCATGAACGGTTTGATTCAAAAAGGAGCTTTGCCCACATTCCAATTTAGTTTTATTTATTTAACACCTGAAGCCAGCTTGTGTTCACTGTTGAACTGCCATGGAGAAGCTCTGGAGATGCCTGATGGTGCCTTCCTGCTGTTTGGGAATCACAACCCATCAGATCCATGATATCACCTGCCTGATGGCAAGGGCCTTCTAATTCTCCACTGGATTCCTGCCCCAGAATTACTCTTTACATCTGGACCCTTTGTGAGTCTCTGGGGAGCTGGAAGCTTCCTAATCCAGAGAAATACCTGAGCTAACCATGTTTTGCCACAGGAACATGATGCAGAAAAGGGGTGCAAACAAGGTAGTGGTTGGGAGCAAAAACTTGGGGCTGCCATGAGCTCCTGGGTTGGCTCATCACATCTCATATGGCTCCAACCTAGTTTTTTTTAAGAGATACTCCTCACTGTAGGGATTTTTCTATTCCTCTAAAATACCAGGTCTTATATCTTTAGAATAAGTTCAAGTGGGCTTTGGCTGTCCATGATTGGGAGCACAGGCATAAATGAAGAGTTCCTTCAAAAACCAGCTATGCTATGGATGTTATGGAGAAACAGCATAAACAAAGCCGTAGCAGAGATGCTCTTTAAGGTTTATAAAATACTGTTTTTCTGACTTGTGCTTGTGAAATAGGTGAGGTTGGAACAAGTGATTTACTGGAGATTTCATTGAATTTGTGAAAGTACTGAGAACAGAGAGACTGCCACAAGACTCTGTGTGGGACATTTGGGTGAATAAGCAATTTCTTTCCCTCAGGTCTGATTGATTTTATGTAAATATGTACAGACATAATTATAGGTAAGACCACTTGGAGAAAATAAATGGGCCAGGGCAACTGCATTCATTTCTCATGAGTCTCTCTAAAGGCAGGAAGCTTCTACAAATTCTTCCTAGAATCCCCAAATGGTTACATTATGTGTATCCTTTGTTTTTAAGACAGATCACTGAAAGTCACCCTATTTTTCTTCTTAGAATATGACATCAAAAAAGGAAATCTTCCAAACATTAGTCATCGATGGCATGGTTTTGTATAGTGTTTTAACTTGTGTGACATGAAGAAAAGTATGATGCATGTCCTCAAACATCTCTGTTTGTAAAATTATTTACTAAACCAGTAAGAAAAATGTTTCTTTCAGAAGCACTAAATGACAAGATTGAGAACTGGAGACCAATCAGAAAGAAGAAGGAAATAAAATATTAGACAGCCAAATAACTGTGGCTTGATGTATCTTGTCTCAGCTTTTCTTTGATTCTTCTCAAAAGAAGTTGGCAGTGGCAATAGAAAGGCTGTGAACAATGTAACAATATGATGTACTTGTGCCAAAATGTAAATACAAAAGACATGTTCTAAAATACCATGTATCAAATTATCTGGAAGAAGCAGAGAAAGATTAATCACATTCTCAGTTCTTTGGAAACACAGAGAAAAATCAACTGCAGAACAGAAGAGTTTATCCTTACATAGGTACAAATTCCTTATTAAAAAATTGATCTCAATTAGAGAAGATAACAGTAGTACTCTGATGGTGATGTGGTGGGTGGGGTATGTAAGTGATGTTTTTCATCATGGTGCCTGTAAAATGGATGAAAGAAAAAAACCACAAAACTCAGAATGTGCCTCATACATCTCTTGCTCAATAGCTAAGAATACTAATGAGGATGTATTGAGTTTTTGTTGAATTTCAAGTTCCACAAAAACAGGTCTTTTATGATCAGGTTTTTAGGTAAGCATGCGATATGGAATTTTTTTAAAGCTCTGAGATACAGGTCTTAATGCAAGAGGTCTCAGCCCACTCAGATGAACAAGAACTCTTCACTAGCCCTGGATTAACACAGGATACAATATGTAGGAAAGAGAAAATAGTCTCAAGTTAAAAGCCCACCCTACGCGCTTTTTTGTAAAGCACAAGAGACATGAAGAGCTTTATCTACCTTTCCTAATGCAATCTGTTTTCACAATAAAGCAAATGTCTCAATTGTAATATTTTCTTAAAGCAAGCCATAAAATAGTTACATTTTTCAAAAGCATTTCCAATGAAAGCCAACTATTTCATCTGCAGAGGTTCAAATCTCTGATCTCTTTTTCCTCAGCTCTGAGTGTGCTGAATACAAGTCTGAGTGTCCTGAATACAAGCTGTCTAGGCTTAGACAGCCTGGAAAATATGAAGTTTACTCCCAAACTCCATGGCCTTCTCTGGCCTATGAAGCACCAAGCCAGTTCACAGCCAAAAGTCTATTTCCCATCACAACCTTGGTCACTACTCGAATACTCTCTTTGCTCTTGCAAGCCAAAGCATCTATTGTAATACTGAAGCAAATATTTACTGTTTGGTATACAACACTCTGTAGTCCTCCTGTGGTCTTTGACAAAATTGACTTCAATGTTGCTCTTGTTTTCCCAGCTCAAAACTAGTAAAGGAAAGAGATGGAGTATCTGGCAGAGGCTCAGACCCAGTGCAACCAGTATCATTAACCCTGACCACCTCAAATCATGACCAGGTCAGTTTAGGAAAAAAAATCACACATGATTTTCTAGTTGCCAGTCTTTCAAGGACTACATGAAATAATTTTATTATCAGTAAATATCAAGGCCAGGCTGATTGTAAGGCCTTCACTCCAAAAACTCTTTTTGCTAATAAAAGCACATTATCTTTAAAAAGTTAGTCACAAGTTCACTGTGAGCAAGGTCATGGCAATTTGCCTGTAAATTAAAAACTAAAGCCAAATCCCATTTGTTCTTCTCTCCCAGTGTGTTATTGCTATAAACTCTAATTGCCAATGACTGCATTTTATGAATCCATGAACAAATATTAATTTAATTTACAGCATGTCCAGTTCTGTTAAATATCAAAGAAGGAAATTAATAAATGACATCACCAATAGTTGTGCCTTCTTTCTGCTGCCCATCCAGGCTCAGACTCAGCACTTCAGACATCAGCTGCGTGCAGGCACCAGATTTTGTCCAAGTGTCTGTTTCAGCAACATGGATGGAGTGAGAGGAAACCTCGTTCCCCATGTACCTGGGAGACAGGTATGTCTTCTTCTGGAGCAGGGCAGCCTCCAGAGGCACCTGCCCTGTGTTAGCTTCACCCACAGTACATGTGGTTGTCCTGAAGTAGAAATTCCTTCCAAAGCTTTGAAGCAATGTGTGCTGCCCCCTGGTCCCAGTGGAGTGCTGCTCCTGCTTCACATGGTGCTCTCTGGGCTCAGAGGTGATGTTTTCAGTCTTTCCTTGTGTGCCACTGGTAGAGGGTGCTTTGGAGTCCCCAGGATCATCTCCTATTGATACAGGATAGACAACTCAGTTAGGTTGGGCACTGGGAAGCTAGAACACCCTTTTCAAGTTCTTTACCAATTTTTTCCCTAAGTGGTTGCTCTGAACCTAACTCCATGCAGTACCTGTCCTGCAGAGTGTAGGAGGCTTAGGATGCTCATGCATCAGCTGCATGTTGATCCTGAGCTGTAGACCTGAAAGATAATTAAACTCTCCTTCGTAAGAGGAAGGGGCCATCGATCTGGAGAGAAAACTCCAAGATAACTGGTTTGGCCATCAGTGCTTTGCACACACTTTCTGCCTATGCCTCCTCCACTTGCAGCCCCTCAATGGAACTCCCACTCTTGCAACTACAGGTATGAGCTGAAACTGGTCAGGATGCTCTTGCTTTCTATTTGCATTTCATCTAATCCATCTAATTTCTTTGTTCTAATGAAAAACAACCAACCAAACAAACAAAAACCAAAACAACAAAAAACTCAGGCCCTGGGGATCACAAGAGACAGAACAAGACGGTGCTCAGTGTTAACAGGAAAAAAGGAGAAAAGGAAGAGACCCTTGCACTGTCAAGGCAGGAGGTATGGAGAGCCTTGCTGGCAAACTCTGCACTCACAGCAATTCCTCACAAGTGTCACTGTCATCAGCAAGTGGCAACAGAGATCTTGCTCTCTGCTCTGCTTCAGTGTCATATCACATCAGTGTGTAAGTCATCCCCACCAGAGAAGATCTGGCTTGGTGCTGAAAACGTTCCTCATTGCACTCTGAATGCAGGAAATAGGCTGTCAAAATGTAATGGACCAGCTTATGGCTTGGTGGAATGTTTTATCATCTTTGAAAGGCATGACAGCTGGTGTGCACTTTTGTATCAGATATCACCATTCCCCCCTTCAAATACTTCCATGTGACTGGTTTTGGTACTCTTGATGAATTTAATTAGATAGAAACACAATTTAAGGGCAGATATCATCCCTTCTGGTTACCAGGGAAGATGGCCTGAAGGATTGCACTGTGCCCCAGAATCTCCCCAGCACAGCTTTCTGGCTGAGAAAACAATGTGCTACATCCAGGAAAAATATGAAGGCTCAATCTGTGCCTAGAAACTGTCACGCTGGTATCTTTATAAATTGTACTGATATTAAAACAAAGTGCCTTAACTTAATTATGTGTGTTTTCCTTGGTTTGAGTAAGACAAGTTCTGGGGAGGGGGGATATAAGAACCTTTTTCCTATAAAACTGTCTTCAAAGACAAGAGGCCCTGAAGCAGCCCCTGGCTGTGCTGCAGAGATGTACTCACCTGCTTTCTGGGTGGACCTGTGCCCTGAGCCTCTCCTGCCACAAATCCAGAAGGACAGAGGGCTTCACCTGGCTTGGTACTGATCTGTGGGCACTGATGTAGGGGAAGGAGCACAGAACTCCCTGTGTCTCACAGCTGGGAAGCTTCTGTCCCCTCACCAAGGAGGTGGATGAGTCTTCAGGACAAGGATAATGATGATTTCTATCCCTTCTGCAGATCACACAGAGGACAAAGACCCTTACAGCTGCATATCTTAGTAGAAGGTGCACCAAGTGCAGAAATGCATTTTGAAGGAAAACATGGACAAGAAATACATGTGCTTTCTGTTGCCCACTGACAATGCATCCCATTTTAATGTTTGCAAGCAGTTTGTGCTCAGTAGAGAGCTGGTGAGCAGCTTACCAACCAAACCTGCTTGGTTGTCATCAGCCAAGTTGATGGAGTCCCATGCCCTTGGGGGAGAAGCTTTGTGCTTTCCTCAGATAGTCTCTCCCAGTTTGCAGCTTTATCAAACATTCTTGCTACAAACTTGCCTGCTATATTTGCAAGGGAAAAGGAACAGGAAAAGGACATGGAAGCCAGGCTGTGAAAATAACTTGCCATCCCTTTTTTTAGAGAAGATGAGACAAGAGCCCACAAAGTTAGGAAGATATAATTTTGCTAGTGCTGGGAGACATCTGTGGTGAAAGTAAGTGTGAACTAAAAGCCACAGCAGAACGTGTCTGGTGAGTTCTGGACAGAGCACCTTGAGGAAGTGGTAGGACAGATCCCCATTATCATACTGAGCATCCTGGGAAACAGGAGTTGCACCAAATTCGAGTAATATTTGTACAGGGTGGAAGGTCCTGAACTCCCAGACAGAGTTGAATCAAATGGCTGGGGATAACTGGGCAAGAAAACACATGGCTGGAAAGATAGCCATCAAATTCCTTTTACTTCTTTCTGTGGCACTTTGTTCTCCCTGAAAATGTTGACAACATTCCTTAGACAGAAAGAGACTAGAAATGGAAAAAGTAAGTGGTTAGGCCATGGCTGTGGCTCATTTTCTTTCCCCAACAGGGGAGTATTGTATAACAGAATTTTGTTCAAGTATCAGTTTTATTCTTAAAATAGTTATTATTCTTCATAATGCATGTGAAACAAGAGCTATGTTTTGTGTCTAATATGCTTCTTGATAACAGTCTGTGAGTGAGCTTTTAAAAAAGTAATAAAAAATAAAATTATTTTTATTAAATTCATTCTAAATGAATTCAATTAAAATTAATTAAAATGTGAAAGGACATATGAAAAAAATCCTTTTTCATACATATTTGGGTAAAACAGGCATCTGAGGACCCAGGGATTCTGAGTACAAAATCTTCTGTCCTCTGCTTTCTGATAGATGGACTACAAAACTGGAAACAAAGACAGCTGTATTTTGCAGACAGTGACCAGATCTTGATGTCAGGTGTGATCTAACAGTGCTGGATTACTGTGTCATTGAGAGTCAGAGTGATATCCACTGGGAGACTGAGGCTGCCTTTCTTAATGACATGTCTGTGAGCTGATGCAAACATAGGATCAACAGTGGAAATGTGTAATGCAACAACCATCCATGTGTCTAAGTGGTCATGTATCAAAATAAGGCCACTGTGTTTCAGGAGCTCTAAAAGCCTTGAAAGAGGAGAGATCTTGTTTAGTTACTACAAGACCTCAACATTTGAAGCCAAAAAGTAAGCTGTAAAAGTCTCAGATCAATCTTTCTCTTTTTCTTTTCAGGCTAGGTTTGGTTTTTGCCCTTCATTGGAGTAGAAACATTATCAAAAAGGTATCGTCTCTCAAAGTGATTTCAATACTCCTTGTAGTCTTGAGAAAAGATATATAAACCTGAGAAAGCTGCAGGAGGGAGGGGACAAAGTAGCTTTGAAAGGCTGTGGTTATTCATGGGCAGGTTGTGCAGCAGCACCAATGTGTTTCATTCTGTTCAAGACAAAAGGGCTTAACTAGCCCTTTCTCCAAATATATTACCAGAATAAAAGACAAGATGTTGGACCTAATTCAGATCTCATTAACTCCCTTCCCGTTGAAACAACTTTTGGAAACTTAGTGTGAGAACATTTTCCAAAAATAGGTAAGAAGTTAAAGGATTGATGATGGAGGTGGCAGCATCCATGGGAAAAGGGTCAGTGGCCACAGTACTCCCTCATCTTCTCTACGCCTCAGAAAACTTTGTCTGGTGTTCTTTGAGGTTTGATTGAAAATGGAATTCTCTGGAATTACTGATTTTGTTTTCTTTGGGTCACCTTTCCTTATATATTACCCCAGCAAAATAAACAAGTCCAAGGAGTTACAGCTTTGATTTTCAGATGGGTACATGTGAAATACTCACACAGAGTCAGGAGGGCTATGCTGACCATATGTACTGTTTTATTTATGTCACATAGACAGATGACCATGACCAGGAAAATTGTGCCAGCACTTTCTTCCCAGCCCTCCTCTCATGTGCCTGACCTGGAAAACCACTGACATGCACACATGTGTAAACAAAAGTTGGCATATTTCTATTGCTTTTGTATTTTCTCAGATCCTTCCCATAACAAGGGATAATACTCACCTCACATTGTTTTAAGTGGCAATAATCCACTTGCTAAGAGAAAAAATTACAAGTCAAAAGTTTTAAATTTAAATGCCTGTACACAGACAACAGATTATTACTGGAAAACCAATGTTTGATATCCAAGTATCATAAGAAGAGCTTGTTTTAAAAATAAGTTTCTTTACAAAGTGAGACGTTAATAGAAGTGGTCTTAAATCAAGGTTAATTTAGGTGCAGATTGTGTAAACTTCCCTGGAAAGCTTTGCCAGCATATTTTATCTTCACCTGTGTGTCATTCCTTGCTAGTGCAGCTGGTTACACCACTGCTGGGTTTGTGATGCTCCAGGTGAAGTCCCCATCTCACCTTCAGTGGTGGCTTAGCTCGAGATCCTGAAAAATGTCCCTGCTTAAGGAAATCCATTTGCTGTACCAGGACTGAGCTTTGTGTTTCCTAAATGGGGGTCTTCTTCTGCTCTCCAAAAGTTCCCTCCTGCTGCATCAATCACATATATGATGGTCCAACTAAACTGCACGAAACAAAAGCTATTGACGTATATCCTAAAACCACTACTGGAATACAATGATCTTGAATCTAATTTACTTGGCAAGCTACAGAAAAGACTTGTCTTTCGAGCATTGTGAATGCACAACTTCTGAAGCTGGGAAGTCAGCGTGTCATACGGGCAGTGTGCTGTCACAACAGGAGGTAAATTCTGGAGATTTGGGAGCACCAGCATAGGGTTGGTTACAGAAATAGATGCTTAAGCAGGGCAGCGCAATGGTTTAAATGAAACCAATACTATGCCATGTGAATGTTTAAAATATTGCTGGTGACAACACTCTTCCACCAGGCAAAGAAATCAAATACTTCCCCGCGACCTCTAAGGAAAAGAATTCAGTGAGGACACTTGAAAGACTTCCCTCTTAACCAGTTTCTTACTGGTTTCTGTGGCTACTTTGAGCTTCCCCACTGTTATTAAATGGCAGTGAAATTCCTTTATTGGCCATGGTTTCCACCCTCAGGTGGTCGAGGTTGTACAGCCCGGGGAGAATTAGTAAGATCATAGAACTGAGCAACCTGGTCAAGTGGGAGGTGTCCCTGCCCCATGCAAGGGGCTTGGAACTAAATGATCTTTAAGGTTCCTTCCAACCCAAACCCTCCAATGATTCCATGATACTACACATCGTAGAATCAGTGCTTGGTGGCACCACCCTCACTGATCGATGCTTATGCCCACCACATAAGTGCCTCCTGGGCCAGACTGAGGCTCCTTTCTTGCTTATTTAGCTGGATTTTTTACACCCAAGGGCTTTGGGTGTAAAAAGCTAGAGTGCTGACTCTACACCATCTTCTTAACTTCTTAACTGCAGCACATTTCAAGCCCTCCAAGCGAAGGGGTGACTAATAAGCTGCAGAGAGGCTCTGAGCTGGTGGGGAAGTAACATTAGATTTCTGCTGTCTTCAGTAGTTAACATGATACGTAAACGAGTGACATATGATAGGATTTGAAGCACTTGCTGTCTGTAGGAAATGTGTGCCAGTGTAAGTGCTTCAGAGGAGGTGGTCTGCCTAATGAATGTGATCTTTCTTTGAGAATGGCAGTGAAGTCCCAGTTTTCTTGTACCTTCTTGTGCAGCTTGTCTAAAGCAACCCTTGTTCCAGGGGATGGCCAGTGTTGAAAACTTGTTGAAACTTGACTTCCACACTGCAAGAAATCCTAAACTCTTCTTCAGCTGCCAGAAACAGAGTTTACAGTGTATCTCAAGGCAGTAAGAAATCCCTAGATCTGTTGGTTTTTACCAAACCAAGAGTTAAGTGTAGCAGACATTTGAAAGCAAATTTAGGGCAAAAATTTCAGACAGAGATACTGTGAGTTGGATTCCCACATTGGACTGAGGCACTTAAGCAAGGGGCTTGCTTTTTCACCCTGCTGTTGCCTCTCAGCTCCAGAGGATTTCTGTAAAGCCTGGCAAATGGTCAGTGTCTGCAAATCAGACCCACAGTAAGGTACTTACTAAAATCAAAGGACACTATTTTGAGACACCAAGTTATCAAACTGCTTAATTTAAGCCTTTTGTGGCTCATCGTGTTGCAATGAAAGTTATTCAATACTTGAGTAGCAAAGCTGGGAGGTTCTCATCACATCTTCCTGCCGACTCCCCATTTTAATTTCATTTATCATCCATTTGTCCATGTGCTCAGGCTTCTTGTGTTTCTCTTACATGAGGCCTCTGGGGAGTGGTTTTTACTGTCAAAACTAGCAGAAGGAAGAATGAAATGCGAAGAGACAGAATACAGCTCCCAGTCATATCTACCCTGAAGGGGGTGGATTTAATTTCATCTCAAATGAGCAAATTTTGAACAAATTTCTAATTTTCTAACATACTCTCCAGCAGCTTAATCCTCAATGTCATATTCAGGTAATCAAGAGACAGAAACGTACCACAAACATTCGGGATCCAGACAAAAAGGGCAGAAATTTCTGATGATAAAATGTTGCAAAAAGATATTTCCCAGCCAGCTTCAGAGCAGGAATTCTTAGCAAGGACACTTCTTGTAACTCAATTTAAAATAAATAAAATTGCCCAGTTAAAAAATAAGAATACTCTTTACATCTTTTATACTTTTTTTTTTTTTCATTCAGGTGTACTTCTGGGGAGTAATCATAGCACATCCATAGATTCTCACATTTTTTCAATGTGCTGTGAAAACATCTGCTACTACTCATCAAACTCCTCTGTGCTTGGTTCTCCCCATTTTGCAGTTTGAAGAAATTAGGCAGGTTAAAGGACTTGCCCAAGACCACACAGGGAATAAGATGACAGAGTAGGTATTAGAATCATAATTTCCTGGCTCTACTTCCAATTACTTTATGCCAAGGGAAAGGCCTTTTTTTCTAATGTAACACCTTGGTTATTTGACTTTGCTCTTTCTCTCTCTCTTTACTCTTGCTCCATCTCACCTAAAATGTAATTGAAAAAAAATTCTCCCCTCTAGTGTGCAGCTTTGTAGTTAATCTGTGGTGCCAAACAGATCAAATAAAGGCTGTCACCACTCAAGAAAGAGCAAGGAAAGTTTATTTAGCTGTTGTGATGGCATAGGTGGGCTGTAAAAATGCAGATTTTTGGCAGGGAGGTCACCTCTCAAGTCCTGATTAAACTCACTTGTGTTAATCAGTCTGGTCGGCACAGCTTCCCAGGTAGGGCAGGTGCAAAGCTGACAAAAACATCACCCTGAAACCACAGTATCCCACTATGGACGTCATCCAAAACACCCGGTTCCTCATTTTTTTTTCCTATAGCTCTCCAGAGAAACCTGCCTCTTTTTCTGATTTTGGTGAGATTTATGTGTTGTGATGAGGCAGGAAAAAGTTTACTGTGCCCTCCTGAAATAAACCATCAGAAAAGGTATTTCTTTATGGTCCTACTTTGTGCCATGAGGAAACACTCTTTCCATTATTTAAAGGTTGAGTTACTTATTTTGCTATAAAGATTGGAGGGTTTGAATACTAGTGCATCCTCAAGATCATGAGTTTGTCTTGGTTTTAAGTCAGTAAACATTGCCCTTGTGTAGGTACCCTTCAGTATATTTTTGGAGGAGCCATTATTACCAATCCTGGAGATCAGGTATTGCCTTATTCTCATCCCATTTTGTCCAGTGCCTTGCTAGCTGGAGCATTCAGTAGCAAAGATTCATGAATTAGAAGTGATGTGAAACAGCCCTCTGGGACTCACTGCAACCTCATTTGTGAAAAATTTTGTAACAGTATTCCTGTGTTTTTCTCCTCATAACAAACACAACAGTTTCATTCTGGGTTGAGCTGGCAAAAGAATGCAGATGGATGATAATCCAAGCCAGCAATGCCACAGAGCTCATCTCCAGTGCTTGGTTTATCAAAGGTCCAGCCTTGGCTGTGCAGCCCAACTCTGGGTGGCACCACTGCTGGTGCTGCCTCCTAGCAGTGGATTAATTATATTGTATGCTTGCATTCAGATCTGGAAAGCTTCGATCGATTGAGTTACCTGTAGGTTGAACACATTATCCCATTCTTAAGATGTTTTAAAATTGACTGGTTTTCATCCAAATTATGAGTACGTTGGAATAGCTAAGTGGTGCATGTGGCACTTCTCCTCATCTGCCTTTGCAGGTGTTCTGCCATGGAAATGGATTTCTTATAGTGCAGAACTCCTCAGTGCTATGTTATCTCCAACCACAAAGATGGACTGCTGTGGTCCAGCTGTGGAACACAGAAATACAGTATCAGAACCTTTTTCATTTTTAGCTTTTCAACAAATGATTAATCAAAAATAGTCTACTGGCTCTTTAGAGTGTCACAAATCCTGCGATATGGTCTGCTGCCTGAGGGCATGGGCTGGTCCTTGGGGTGGTACTTAAGCAAGCACTGGGACCCACTGATACCCATTAAATAACATCATGCATGGTAGCTGTAAGAAACTGGCTGAGGACATTAGAAACCGTATAAAATGCATGAGTTTGAGCTTGTCACTACACTGATCTGCAAAGTTTGTGCATACTGCTACTGTTGGTGACAAGAACAGGACACATGAAATTACATGGACAGACATCTTTCATGCTGTGTTTAGGCCAACAGAGAAACTCTTTACTAGTGACATGCTTTAAGAAAAATGTGTTCCATGTAACAGAATGGATTAGCTCAGCAATACAGCTCAGCAAGAGAGAATTTCAGATGTATATCTAAGTAAATGAATGGCCACTTTCTTGTACCAGCTGGAATGAAGTGCATCTTGTTCTTATGCTGCTGGGTCATAAACTTTGATACAAACATGAAATGAATGTGGACCATGCTATTTAAGAGAAGTCACTGGGCATAATGGTCTGTTTATAGAATATTGCCAGGGTTTAGATTTGCCAGAGGTCTACACAGGCAGCAGCAGGGGTGTAGTTTGTCTAGATGCCAACTTTTCACAAAAGCAAAGCTTTATAAATCACTTCCCTGAACTGTCAGTGCTGTAAGCAACTCCCTCTGGTGCTGTACAGCTGAGGGGGTTATGTTGAGCACAGCACTCCTCTGCAGCCTGCTTTTGTTTATTTTTCTTTCCTAATTACCTCTAGTGAGGAAAAGCTGGTCCAAAATGAGGAACCTTTTAAAAGCACATTAGATCATCGAAACCCAGGACAGGACTCTTCAGGGCCTAACAATTAACTGTGCACAGTAGCCTGCATCTCTGCAAGAGTCAGATTGGAGTCACTTCCTAAGCATCATGGTAGTGATCAGTCCTTGCTGACTTAAACAAACAAAAAAAACCAAAAAAGTGTTCTTCAGAAAAAAACTGTGGGTGTCTGGACCTGAAGTCATACAGCCAATGCAGACCTACAGACAATGCACACAAAAGCTTCTCAGTGTCAGATGAGAAGAACACAGGCCATAAATTCTCTGTCCTTAACTTATGGCCACACAGATGGTTTTGATTTCAGCAGATGTTGTGTGAAAATTAGCTTCAGCTTGTGGCTAAGTGGAGGAGCAGTTGTAGAAAGGGGTTCAAGAGGTGAAGGCTATTTTTAAGACTCCTGTACATAAAACAAAGTCTTTGTCTATAGCAACATTGACTCAAGGTGCAGATCACACTCGCAGAGGGGTAAGGAAAATATGTAGCTTTGCACAGCTGCCTTGTACATGTTTACTTTTAGATGTGGCATTTCACAGAGCTTCTGCTCAGTGTTTTTATTTACTTCAAGCTGTTGTGCGAGTTGTACGGCACAAAGAGTTTCCCTGCTGAACCTCAGGCAAGGAAATAAAAAGACAAAAGTGCTCTCCTTATCTTCCATGCTGCTGTTCTTTCCCACGCTGATGTGCAAAGAAAAGATGTGGAGTGAACCTTCCTCCCAGCCCTGGTGCAGAAATCTGAGACAGGTTCCCCCTACAGGCACAGGTGATGGTAGCATTTCAACCCAGCTGGTGGCCAGGAGTTCCCACACCACATCCCCAGAGCTGTAAGGCCTGAATTAGGTGTGTAAAGGTGCACCATGCTGCAGATGGCATTTCAGAGAGCTGGAGCCACCAGGACGTCCCTAGGAAGCACCAGATCTCTGAGGAGCAGATGCTTGTTGACCCCTGAGGCTGATGCAGGAAAACTGCCCCATCATCAAATCCATCTGTCCTGGCTGGGATTCAGCCACTTCTTCCAGCAAGACAACACAAGAGCCCTTGGAGTGGCCAGGGCAGATGATGGGGTGTGGATGTACAGCTGCCTGGCCCAGTCACCAGCCACCTCTTTTCTTTCCCCCATGTAACATTTTTGCCTTAGTGACTGATGCTCAGTGTACATCTCCAAGTCTTAGGGACACCCTCTATAAATCCAAATAATGCTGGGGAGGGAGAAAAGCATCTCAGTGGCTTCATCCTCTGAGTGCATCCTCCAGCCACCACCCTAGCAGCCCCAAAACAGGAAAGGGCACCCACTGCTTCAGAGACATTCAGGCTTCATTATGTCTTTTGTCCTTATTTCTGCTTTTCCCAGGATGTGCAGACAGAGCTATCTTCCATTTAAGATTTGATAAATGCTGATGTATAGTCCCTCATTTGCTGCTTTTTGAAACTTCACAGTTCTCCAGTTCAACTTCTCTATACTTTAACATTTGCTTTCAATAAGAAAAAATGTTGATTAAATCAGTGGCCTGGCCAAATCTAGCAAGTTTTTTCTGGCAAAACCTTTAATGAGTCCCATTTATTAATTTTTTCCCCCTACCTTACTTGTGAAACAAATTTCCAGATATTAATGTCAAGAAAGGCAATATTTGTCCTGTCATAGGAGAAATGTAAAAACAAGCCAGCACACTTCCTTTTGTAGTTCTGGATCTCATGCACTATGAAAGAACCATTTTGTAATTTGGAGCTAAGTGTTAAGTCATTTTGGTTTCTATATGATTATGAACAAGCATGTATGTGCTTATATATACACATGCTATTGTAATGTGTACATTTTAATCAAGCAACCACTGACCTATGCAGTCTTTTTATTTTTGGCTCGTCTTTTCTCTCTTTACTTCTTTCTCTCTCTCAGGGGACTGTTCTTCAATGTAATTATGCAAAATTGGCATTCTCTTTGTGGTATTTTTAAAAAGAGTCATCATTTTTTAAGCATTCATACATTCTGAGCTTGTATTTTTTGGCTTCAAATGAAAATGACATTTGACTGCGTTTTAAAAATGTTATGGCTAGATATATTAATTACACCAGAAAATCCAGAAGAAACAAACAATAAAAATAATAATAAGCATCAGCTGCCACCTTAGTCCAAGCTCACATATTAGACTTTAAAACTATTATTTCAAGTGGACATATAATTACAGGAAGGTGGAGGAAGGGGCCAATACTGGTGCAAATTACTATAAGAATCCACCATAGACATTTGTCCTGGGAGCCCACAGTTTTCAGGGAAGGCAGGAGGGCATAGGGTCCCTCTCCTTGCCCTGCTGATAAGAGATCTCTGGGCTCAACATCTCTGTAAGGTTCATTATCATTTTATTTCTCACTCTGTTGGCCACCAGCTGGGAACGATACAACTTGTTGACTGCTAACCTTGGCTGGGTGGGAAAGAATGACTTAGGCAGAAATGGTTCCATCTCTCATTCCCAGACCCTTGAGCCATTATTTCTTTCTGCCCCATCAAGCAATATGTTGGTTTTTATAAAATATATTGCCATCGCTTTGAATATTTATATGTTTGAACCATTTAAAAAAATATACTCACACTAATCTGGTTAGGCAAAAATAGCTTAAAGACAGCCCCCCCTGCCAGAATATTTTTTCGGTTACTGCTACTGTAATTTCCCATTTCACTCCATGGCTGAATTGCAAGATAGTTATTCCTTATTAATCATGAGCCTAGTGCCATTAAGACTGCCAAGAAACAGTATATCAAATATAACTTCTACTCACTTTATAAGGACAAAGATTAAAGTCATCACTTTGCTGGTAAAAAAGGGAGAAAATGCAGGAGATTGTACTAGGTGAACATCAGGTATCACACCTTTCAGCACATAGAATTACAGAAAGTTAGGGATTGGAAGGGACCTCAAAAGATCACTGAGTCCAACCCCCGGCCAGAGCAGGGTCACCTACAGGAGGTCACACAGGAACGTGTCCAGGTGGGATTTGAACGTCTCCAAGGAAGGAGACTCCACAACCTCCCCAGGCAGACTGTGACAGTGAAAAAAAATCTTCCTAATATTTATACAGAACATCCTATGCTCCAGTTATAACCATCACCCCTTGTCCTATTATCAGTCACCCCTGAGGAAACCTCTACTCTATCCTCCTGGCTCTCTCCCTTTACATGTTTATAAACATTAATGAGCTCACCCCTCATTCTCCTCCTCTCCAAGCTGCAGAGCCCCAGCTCCCTCAGCCTTTCCTCATAAGGGAGGTATTCCACTCCCTTCATCATCTTGGTCACTCTGCTCTGGACTCTTTCAAGCAGTTAAAAAACTTGCCCCCAAAATGCCATAATGTTGTAAATGCCATCAGCTGCCAAATCCACCAGGTTCCTATGGGTGCTGATGTCCTGGTTATACAGCAGAGGGAGGCAGGGGCTGTGTGTGCCAAAGCTACACTGCTGCTGTGGTGAAGCTGCCTGTGACCAAGGATCTGTGAGGATGCACCTCGTGGTCTTGTCCCACCAGATTCTAGTTTATTCCTGTACATAAATCTACACTTAAAGCCGTATCAGAGCCACCTGATTTTGTGAACCAGTCTGTGACATCTGACTTAAAATCCTATTTCCCTCAAGTATTTCTCCTCTGTGGGAAATGGATGTTTGGAAGGCTTTTTTTCAAAAAAAAAAGTTGCAGATAAAACCAAATGTTGCACTGGAATTTCCTATGGAACAGAAAATCAAGAGGTTCTTAGTGATACACAGCATTTCATGGTGCTTAAGGAGGAATAGGAAGGCTTTCCTCAGGACCTGCTTTCCAAGATAGGGTAGCTGGGCTCTGCAACTCTGACATATGGTAGCTCATTGTTATAATACTTGTTTGCAAAGAGTAAGCTGGAGTATTTCCCCCTGCTCCCCAGCCCCAGATTTTCTGGAAAAGGATGGGGAATCCATACTGATTGACTGTGTGAGTGTGGCATTTTTGATTAAACAGGATGAGGGATCAGTGCAGATGCTTTGGGCACCTTCCTCAGAAGTGCACAGAACAACCTTTCTAGCAGGTGAGTAACAGCTTATTTAGAAGAGGGTGGTGCAGCAGCCTGTTCTGCTGTCTGCTTAGCCTTGGAAAAATGCATCTGCCAAGAAATAGGAGGTAAGGCTGGAGTTTCAGGGTGTGCAAATGTCCTGGCATAGAGATGAGCCTTTACTTTATTCATTTTTCAGATATTCAGAATATCTGATCATTTCTCAGCTTAAAGTTTTTGCATATAATTAAAGACTTTTTTTTATCTCCTTTATCTCATTGTAAACCTTTACAAAGTGACCATCAGTGAACTATCATGTACACTTTGCACATACTTCTTTTAAGCTTCAGTAAAACCCACTCACACACATTACCAGCATACAGCGTGGCATGAATCACTATTAATCCTTGCTCAGGGGAAGGAGTTTATGTGGTCCTGTCTGTAGAGGGCTTGATGCTAAGATGCAAGAGCTTGTTCTTTTGGGACCACCTTCCAGTTTCTGAACCCAAAGAGCTGCCTTTGCTCATCGAGGCAATAAAATATGCTCTTATGCTTGCTGGCATGAGGGTTTTTGAAGATTGCGGTCCCAATGAGGTAATGACTTGCAACATACAGAGCATGACATGGTCTTTGAGTGAGTCAGGCACTGGCCAGAGCCCCTGGGAGGACAGGGGCAGCGAGCTGCAGTGGTTGCCCAATGGTGGGGATGCTGATGGTGTGAACACATAAAGCTTTGTTGTTTAACTGACTGTGGTTTAGCTGGAAAAGGATTCAGACAGCCTGCTTCTGAAACACAGGGGTGGCTGGAGATGAAGGAGCCAGGTTCAGTCATGCTGCTCATAGCTGCCTCAGCACAAGAGCACACAGGCTGGAGCAGCACTGCTCTGACCAACAACCTTGATTCCTCCCAATCCCCCAGGACTGGGGCATCACCAAATGGCAGTGCTCACTTCCATCCCTTGGCTTTCCTCCTCCCTCTACCCTGACTGGCCCTGTAACACTTCTCTGGTAGCACAAACTGCCATAAAAACTCCATTAAAAAGGACAACTGGGGAATTATCTGGACTTGGAGGAAACTGATGTCTGAATGCAGGTTTCAGCTCAGTGGGCACCCTGCCCACATAAATGTCTCCTTGGTAGACCTGTGCATTGGGCTGCTTTGCTTGGACAGGCAAGTATCAGTGTTATACAACTGGTATAATGAGATCCACAAGTGGTTTTCAAAACACATTTAATAACATGCTGTATGATGAAAAAGTAGCAGTTATACGAAATACCCAGCTTGCCAGTACTAAATGAATACTTCCACTAAGCTTTAATAATGTTCTATGGGACAATAACCACACAGCTGCCTTTTCAAAGTGTTGATTAAAAGAAGCAAAGGACATGAAGGAATGGCAATAAACTAGCAAGGACACTCATAAACCTGTCTTAGAGCAGCTTCTCCCTGCCTGAGGCCAGGGAAGGTTGCCAGTGGGGAGGTAGCACAGGGCCTTGCTGTTCCCTGTCTGTGGCCCACTGCTGGAGACAGCCAAAATTCAGCCACTGCTTTCCCCTTCACCCAGAATCCCAGAAAAAAAAGGGAAAGCAGTGAGGCAGCTGAGCACTGACTCCTCGTGCTTCCTGCAGACACTGCCAAAGGAGCCTCAGAGGGAAAATAAGTGTCTTGCACAGAAAAGGGTCCAGTTGCAAATTACGCTGTGTTCTGAATGCAGAAACCTAGGAAGCTTTGTGACCAACAGCCCCTCTGGGGCGTGAGAATGCCCTAAATGATGGAGTGAGGTTGTGTCCGTGCTTTGGCTGGAACAGGTCACCTCTCTCTTCAGCTGGTTTTGAAAGGTTCTGGAGAAGAAGGATGATGCTTTTTTAAAATATAGGCCAAGTATAAATATTTATGTGGAACTATGTAAGGGTTACTATAGAAGAGATGTTTTTTTCAGTGATCATTGGAAAATAAATCTGTAGTTTGTGTAGTTTGCAAGCCCCCATTATGTGAAAAGCTTCAGTGTTGTTTTTTTTTTTGGTGTACAACTTCTTATAAGACAGGCTATTAATAAGAAGAGAGAGACTAGTGACACAAACTTGTTATTTAAAAGAAACCATTTGTGATTAAATAAATGAAGAAACTCAGAACCCAGCTTCCCTAGGCTAGGGAAAATAGTGGCATACATGCAGTATATGTTGTGCTGTTATTGGTACATCCATAATGGAAGTTTCCTCCTCATCAAATTAATTAAAGCCAGCCCCATGGGCTTAATGAGTCTTGCCTTCTGTCTAGATCAGAGGCAGATGGGGAGAACTCAGCAGAGAGCAAAAATATTTCCACAGCAGCATTTTTGTGGGGAAAGAAGCAACTAATTGTTAGAGAAATGCATCCTTGCAAATGTGTGTGTAGGTCACCATGGCCAAAGCAAACTTACTTAACACTCAGGGGCTTTAGCTGAAAAAGTGTTACACATCCTGATAAAGTGTCAGAGTAGAGAATTTTGTAAGATGACTTCAAGCACCCATATGAAATCCTTCTCCATTTCAGAACAGTGAGTATAAAACCTTAGCACTTCAGTCCTTATTGAATCTCATGGTTCTTATCCAGACGGACACAAAGTGGGGAGAGAGAAGATGAAGGGGAACGAAGAGTGACGAGAGGTACTGAGAGCTAAGCAGGTTTGGAAGTGGGCATCACTGGAGGGTCCTCCTTTCTGTGTTTTGACATCAGCCTCTTTCTTAAGGGACAGAGGTACCCTGGAGAAGAAACTGGCTTCATGAACTGCTTTGAGGATTTGGTTTATTAATTAGGGCGATGTTGAAATAACCAGGGGATTCTGCAACATTTTCCTGATGTGAAATAACACCAAAATTGATCTTATTTTGAGAATTGCACTGTGGCTGATGAGAAATGCTTGTGAAACTATGTGCTGCTCAAGAGAGCTTCTCTTTCTCAATCCCTTCATCAAAGGAAACAAACTAATGTCTTAGGACTGTGGTTTTTGTTGGGTTTTTTTCCTGGCATCTCTGGTGGGCAGAACCTGTCCTGTGAGCAGGACCAGCCTTGAAGCTCTGGAAAGGACCACGCATCCTGATGCTAAGCTGTGGCACACAGCTGTGGATAACAAAACACTTCTGAGATGTGCATACAATGATAGTGAAAAATGCCAGCTGTCCAGGGGTTTAATAGTAGTTTTTCAATGAAGAATTTCACTGGATCCTATCATAAATGTTTTCTGGCAAGCAACTCATTACCACAAAGCTATATTTTTAAGTAAATACTGAAGCCATTAGATAATCATTTTCAGGATGGTATCACAAAGCAGAGTATACATCTGGTGATGCTATTCTTGCACAATAAAACTCAGTGAAGTGTGTGGTTAGCATGCAAAGCCCACCAAAGATGTATTCAGGTGAAGAACTCATCCAAAAGTCACTGAAGGGGGATATGTAGTGCTTAAGGATATGCTATGAAATTGCCTTTATATTCCCTGGCTGTCACTAATTTCCGAAACGCATTGTATTCTTTTTTTTCCCTTGTAGTCACAACTATTTCAGAAACAAGTGTGAAATAGCAGACAATTAGGTTTTGCCACTTAAAACCTAAAACTTCTATGTAAGTAATCACAGCTGGGAGGCTGAAAAGGATGGGTGGAAGAGAAACATAAGGGAATCCATTACTGTGCATTAGAGGTGACAGAGCCTGAGGCTGGTGGAAACAGTTTGGGTCAAACAGAGAACATGAGTTTTATATCATGGTAGAAGTGAGGTAGCTAACTCCTGTCTGTGCAATGGGACTATAAATGACCAAGCTGTGTGTAGTGATGAAGGTGGTCTGGAGGCTTCTGAAAGAGTCTTTCACCCTTTTCTGCATGTGAGGAACAAGCTTAAACCTGGACACACTGACACAGGTGCTAAAGTTGAGGGTACAGCAGCAGAGCTGCAGGGAGAGGGGTGAGGTTGGCTGGGGCAGACATGGGGGCTGATGGTGACCCCAGGGGGACACAGCTCTCTGGCACCCTCACACATGAAACATCCCTCACTACGACCTGAAACAGTGATTTAAGTTGCAGTCTACAGAATGCTGGTGTTGCTGGTCCATCTGGAGAGCTGTTAGGCTGCCCAGAGCCTGACTGGTGTTCAGAGTAGCAAAAAGAAGAGGTCACACCTGTCAAATAGTATTGAGGACAGGCCTGCTCTGATCCACAATTCATAAAAGAGTAGCAGTGAAAGTATAGACAAGTAACTGCTAACATCTAAATGCTACAAGTTCAGATTAAATAGAAACTTGAAGGGATGGCTTGCACCTAATTTCTTTATAGCTAACATGCTACATTTATTAAAGGCCTTATAAATGACTGCATTTTATTTTAACTGTAATAAATAAGGCAAGATTTAATGGCTGGCTTGCAGAACTAACAAGCAACTAAAGGAAGCTATCTTAAAATGTCAGTATGAGCCTGGCTGAAAAGAAATGCCTCATCTCTGGCCATCTGTTACACACTGGAGTTAAACAGACACATGAGTGCTTTTTCCTGGAAGCCATCTGCACAAATATTGATTGAGTAATTTCATAAAATTCCGATTTAGTAATTTACCAGTTGACGAGGTGATAGTACACAGTGTAGGTCTGAGTTCCCTGGCACTTTAACTGCAGCTAGAACAACATTGATGTGCATTTCTTTTGCCATTAGCATTATTGCAAAAGGAGACACTGGAATCAAGTCCAACATAACCTATTGAGAGAGACTGTAAAATATTTTCCTATTAACATCAGAATAAAAAATAATGTGATATTCCAGAAAATTGAATGGCACTTATATTCCATGATCTTCATCAGATCAGCTTGCATGGGGTTTTGTTTTTCCTTTGCCTGGTTTGAGGCTGTTTGTATTAATTCCGTCTCATTTTCATTAGTTTCAAATTCTAGGGACTCAAGATCATCATGGTGTTTGAAAGACTGGGTTTCAGCAGCAGCTTTTTCATCCTCCAACTATTTAAGAATTACAACTTTTTTTTTTTTTTTTTTTTTCCCCTTCCTCACTCCGGAGTCTGACCTTGTCTTGGGGACTCATGCCCTTGCCCTCAGCAAACCACCCCTGTGCTTTCAGCTGGGGCAGCAGCCACAGACCTTGGTGCCACCACAGCACATCCTTGCACCACCTCTGCCTGGCCCCGTGAGCCTTCCAGGTCCACGAGCTGGCAGCACCCTTGCCCTGACTCTTGCCATAAAAATGGATTTTTACCAGAGATGAACTATCCCACTGTGCTTCCACATTATTTTCCAGTTTCATCCCTTAGTGTACTTTGCAAGGGTGTGTTAGAGGGTTTTTTTTGTTCCAACCTGTTGCCGCTGATTCTTGCCTCATTTCCACAGGACTTGACCAATTAAAAAATGGATCTAACCTAAGAGATAACTATGGCCCCATCTGCCAGTTCCAGTCAGCAGAGGTGGCTCAGGAGACACCACCAGGCACATGAGTAACCGTTCCAGCTGGGGCAGTGGGACCTGGGAATTCCAGGGCACAGGTAGTTCTGGCCTGTGCTAACATGGGGCATTTTGCAACTCATCCAGATCCCTGCAAAATCATTTTAGGTACTGGCACCCTGGTGGCTCTTTGGCTCAGCCTGTAGTGTTAGGAGATGGGGTACATCAGCCTCACATCTGCTCATCTGCACTGAGCATCCCTACTCCTCCCAGAGCAAAGGTGGAGGCTTTTCCCTGGCAAGCACGGATTTGTTTTGCTGCATGGTTTTCCATGTGTTTGGGGCCTGCAGCCCTAAATACTGACAAAGAAAATGGGAAATGACAAAACCTCCACCCCATGGATCCACACTTTTCTGTGTGTGGGACCAGCCACCCACAGATCCTGAATACTATTTTAGATGCTGTTCCTCCCTTTGGTCTGGCATGGGTTGAAGCCTATGCTTTGCTTCCTCACTCATTTGTAAGGCAGCCAGGATAAGAGCAAGCAAAGAGACTGCACCATGAGACTGGTAAGGTCAGAGAGTTATGAAAGTCCAGAAGACATAAAGGGAGACGTGTTTGCCTGTTAAAACTTGTTGCCAGAAGTGGGAGAAACACTTCTCTGTGTCCATTTCAGCTGAGACACAAAAGGACAGGCTGTCACTTAAGCAGCAGTGACTTAAGAAAAGCATTTTGCCAGAAAGGGTACTGAGTCATGCAGTAAAATGCTCAAGAAATTTTTTCAGCCCTCAGCACCAGAGGATTTAGAGAAAAGTTAGTTGGACTATGAACACCTTAGGTATAGGTGACCTCATCTGGGATGGGGAAAGGGCTTCCTGATCCCTTCTGCCCACAGACTCAGGGTGCTGTCTGTAATCCCATTGTATTTGGCTAGGAACAGAAACATCCATCCTTCTGTCACCCTTATATAGCTGAATACCTATGAAGTGTAATTAGGAGTTAAGCACACGCACATATATATGTCACATGTATTTTACTATAAGTTCAGCTATAAGACAACCTTCCACCTTGAATTCTCAAATTGTTCACAAAGGAAACATCTTGAAGAATGAAGTGAAAAGAAATCTGACTTGTACATGCCATGGCTCTATTGGCTGTAATAGGACTGATTTTTTAGGTTTTAAGGTATAATGTTTATTATGCTTATGTCTCACCCTGACTTTGTTTAATTGGAAATAAAATTATATGATGAGAAAAATTGGGAAAAAAACCCACCAAAAACAACAAAAGGATCAATTCACGTGAAGACTTGGGAAAACATTGTCATTTTATAAATTATACCAGTTCTGTGCTCATAGCTGAATCTTAGCTGACAAAAAGAAACTTGATCTGCTCTTTATACAAACACCAGAAGAAACTGGAATCTGACCTTGTCTCAGCCTTGTTTCACCATCTGCCTCCATTGGGAATTTGGGATCAGCCCAATGTTATCTGTCAAACAATGCTCCTGTGTCAGCCCCCCCAGCCCAGGCATCACTTCAATGCCTCTTAGGATAGGAGAGAACAGGGAGCTTATTTTGAGGAGAAATTAGCTGTTCTGAGGACAAACATCAACCCAAATTAAATTAACCATCAGCCTTGAAATAGGACTGTGCAGTCCTCACAAACCCTCCTTGGTGCTGCAGGGCATTTTCTTGGGATGGATCTGAGGCTTGAGTGGTTCAGCTGCAGAGCTGGGAAGAGGAACTTCAGGGGGTGCTGGGGAGCACATGAGGATGCAGCAGTAAAGGGATGAGGTACAAGGATGAAGCTCAAGGTGGATTTGAAGTTCACCAATCTGTAGGGCTGGCAGTGAGCCATATCAGGGTTGCATCTTTTTTTAATTAACAACAGTATGAAGCAGCACCCCTGCTGACCTGAGCAGTTTTCTGGGTAGTCCTTACCCCAGGAACCCTTCACGGGGCCCAGATGTAGCTGTTCCAGACTTTCAGAGCCCTTGTATGAGTATGACCATTGTCTCATTTCCACTTGTAATTACTACATTATACAGCTCTTCAAGAGAAGTATTTTAATCTGTCAGTCTTGGTTCAATGACACTCTAGGTTTATATCACTGACAACAACTCTAGTTGTAAATATTGAAAACCAAAACGATAAGCATCTGAGGTTCAAGAAGCCATGAGAAGGAAAATGCTTAGCTACATTGCTTGACTGTAAGACCTTAGAATTATAGAATAATTTAGGTTGGAAAATACCCATAAGATCGAGTCCAACCATTATTTTTCACATAACACATTTGCAATAAAATATTTGTAAGTGAAAACACATTACTTTTGGTCACATTAGGATGGCTTTTTCTTTACTTGAAATTGCAAGAGAAAAAACACTATAACCTATCATCATCACCATCACAAAAACACTATCATCATCCCAAGAATTCATAAGCAACAAATCCATCCCACTTTGCAGCAATAAGCTTACTACATGATAGGAGGCACACTTCTGTTTTACCTGCATGGTTAAATGCCAGCAGTCACTTAAGACTGACCTCACCATTACAGACCAAGTAGCTCAATTTGAAAGAGTCCCAGGGGGAAAAGGGTGACTCCAGCCCCCAAAGAGCCCTGCATTTTGCAGCAGCTCAGGGTGAGCCTGGGTGAATTTACAGGAAATGGTCTCTTGGAAAAGCAGATGACAGCTGGACTCAAAATTTGTGGCATTTTATCCAGGGCTTGAACTGTGTAGCCTGTGGAAAATTCAAGTTTCCATGTGCTCAGCACTGCAGCTCCCATCCCTAACAGATGTTTGCAGCCCTCAAAGGATACACAACAGTAAACCATGGAAAACACTACCCCAAAATGGCAATTTTCCCCAAGCCCATACTTCACCTCTCTCTCTCCCACAGGGAGGAAGCCTCCATGGGGAAGAGCACCAACATATATAAACCACTTGGGCAGGACCCAAGAAGTCTCCCTTGTTCCTGCTTGTATTAATGAAGTTGTCAGTGGTCCCTCTGTGTCAGTCTCCTTCAGCCACCTGGGTTTTTTACTGTGCCTGGGAGAAAGCCCACATCAGACTCTCTGCTAACCATGCTCCTAGAGAAAAGATATCCTCGGGCCCCAGAAGACACGATTGTTGGTCCATGGTGAAGTATGATACCTGTCCCTTTGATTTGCTAGTAAGTGCCTGTATGTCACAGAGAAACCCACCTCTGATCACATTTTTTACATGCAAGAAGCACTGAATCCACAAAGCAGTAGCTAAAGGCAATGCTCTAATAACTACCATAGCTGCTTTTTAACAGGGCTCAAGTCACCAGGGAACGTGGACTAATTTGCTGTAATTCATTTAATATGTTTAGTCTGAGCAACATAATTTCAGCCCAAATCCCTCATCAGTGTTAATTAGGAGGGGGTTACAGCAGCATCCAAGGTGCCTTCAAGCCAGGAGGTTTTGCTGCCTTCTTCCAGATAGGGCACAGCTCCCCTTTGGGGCAGCAGCTGCCTGGATGCCACCCTGCCCTTCATGCCCTTGGAAATGCAGTCTTCCCTGTCTTGGTTTTGTTGGGTTTTTTTGTTTGGTTTGGTTTTGGGGTGTTTTTTTGTTGTTTGTTTTGTAGTTTGTTTGGGGGTTTTGTTTTGTTTTTAATTTTTAATTTTACTCGATCACAACAATAAATACATAAATACCTGATAGGTAGTGGTGACTACTAAGCCAGTAGGCCAGACTGGTTTGGGGCTTGACCCTGATATTCCACTTCATGAGCCACACACTGATTTTTCACAGGAGTGCTCACTGCCTGTTGCCTCCCTCTGCACACAGGTGACAGGGGCGTCAAGTATCACTGTGGCTGCTTTTGGGAAGACCTGGACCCCAGAAGTGGGGAATTTTCCTTCTACAGAGACAGATGAGTTGACAGATACAAGATACCATATTCCCATCTAATTTATTTTGAAGTATGTACATTCCTGAACAAAGATATTAGATGGCAAAAGCAGTGAGAGCTTAATAGCTCACAGATGATGTGCACACAGACACCGGCACTTTGCAAACTCCAGCAGACAGCTGTAGCCCAGTCCCCAGCTTATGCCCCTCACTCTGCTTCCCTCAAATATTGCTCCAAGTGTGCAAAAATGCTAAGTCCAACAGCCACTCCCCTCTCCCCTTGGCAATTTTGCAATATGAAATGAAACCCATCTGAAGTATCAGCAAAGGTGGGGGTTTTTTTGTTTGTTTGTTTTGGTTTTTTTGTTTTTTAATTCTAAGGCTTGGATGTCAAGTTAAAAGTCATCAGTTGTCTTTCTCAGTTAAATGACCTGGGTAGGATAGAAAAGAACTCATTTTTATTTTTGTATGTATTACTTTGGCTACATTTTATGAAGCCAGACTCAGACATACAAAGTTATCAGCCTGATGTTATAAGCAAAAAGAGCCTAACCCCAGAGTTTTACCTGCACAGGGTTTACAGAATCAAGGCAGAGGGGGGTTGAAAATTTCTACTGTCTAGAAAAGGTACTTGAAACTTGATTTTACACATAATGACATTGGTTTGGCATGGGCTTACCTCCACTGAACTCAGTGATGCCCTTTCATTAAATTCAGCTTTGCTGAGAGAGCTCAGCAAAGAGTCCAGAGCCCATTATGTTTGCAGACACATATGTAAATTTGCAGGTATTAAGTATACCAAGGCTTTTTTTTTTTTCCTTCCACAACAGCAATCAAAATGTCTACAAGCAATCACTGCCTTGTTCAAACATATAGCAGTGATGTCTAACTTGCTTACAGATGCCCGGTAATATCTAACAGAGCTCTAATAATAACTTACATAACAACTTTGTTTAACTTGCATCTCTAGGTCCATAAATGTAAGAATATCTCAAAAAAAAAAAAATCTCAGCTAAACATCAAAGCTTAGCCTGACACTGACAGAGGAGGACATTAAAAAAAACAAACCAATACTGAAAGCTATGGTGATATACAAAGAAAATGGTAAAATATTACTTAGTTTTTTAAAAATGAGCTGTGTCACAAGGGTGCTGAGGTGGCAAGGCAGCTGATCCTGCCCTCTGCATGAGAACAGGTTTCTCTGCCTTTGCAGAGGGGGAAGGTCCAACTCCTCTCCGGGTCTGACCCTGAGCAGTAAATGGCATTAAGACATCTGCTGAGCAAGTGGAAACTTTGCTTGAGTGAAGACTGCAGGATTTGGACCAAACCTTCCATCACTATTTGCAAAGTGTTGAGAAACTTAGTGCTGTAGGCACATAGGAAATTAAAAATCATTTGGGGGTTCTTACACTGAATATGCTCTGCAAACCACACTAAGCCCTACAGCAATGCCTGCAAAAGGCTCAGGCTCTTTCTCCTCTTCAGCAGCCTTCTACATCTTTGGATTTGAATCTTAAAAACTATCTGCAGTCCTTCTATTCCTTGCTGCAAACTGAGCTCCAAGGGAAGAACTTCTGGGGGAAACCAAATTTCAGACACAGGTATACACCATTGTTCCCTCTCTCCTTTTGCATTCTTCCAGAAAGTGCCTTGTGAAAGGACACCTGGAGTATTTACAGACACTTCAAAACGCAGAAAAAATGGATTTTATCTGCAGTGCTCAGTAGGTAAAGGTGGAAAATGTCTGTGCAGCAACATTTTGCCGTAGCCATTTTTATTCTGCATCTGGATATAATTACTTTTATGGGAAGAATATACATGGTTCACACTCTTCCAGCATCTTTGTAAGCTTCCTTCATAAATATATATGAAGGAAACTTATAAACAAATACAATTTCCACAAGTGGGTTCTGTACCTTTTTCTGGCAGAAGCCAGAGATCAATATTGCCATATCCTTCCTCATTTCAACCAAAAGGATGTTTTGAAAGCATGAGATTCACCACCTTTAGTGAGCATAAAATTGAGCTATTATAAAGACAACTGCTACTCTTTAATTAAAAGAAAGCACACAATGCACAAAATATTTTCCTGTGCTATTTCTTTTGATTCAGTAGTCAATCTGGACACGAGCTGTATTTGTCAACCAATATAGAGACTATAGGCTGAGTTTCATGGACCTGAATGCAGAAGTCTAAGAAAGATGATGCTTCAGCAAGGAAGGGAGTGAGAAACAATGGCTTGTAGGCAGGGGTTTTCTGGGACAAAATTTAAAGCAGCTGTAGCTGAAGACTTGACCAAGAAAAAGAGGTATCATCACCATCTTTGAAATGTAATAGTATGAATGTGACATTGTTGTGCAGTTCATTTTTCATTAAATTCTTCATTTTGTAAATATCTGTTAGACTGCAGATAAACGTGTGGTTTCCACTCATTTATAAAGTGCCTTTGCTCAGGTGATGCCTAAAGCTGAATCATTTCTTATGTCCTCAAGAATGGGTGGAACTTACTTGCTGCCAGCAATAATAAATGGATGGGTTTGGTAGCTCATAAAGATGAAGTCATGCCTGGAGAGGAATGGTGAAGCAGCCTGAGGATCTTCTGAATAGCAAAATGGACATCAGCTCCAGGGAGGTGGCTATGTCGGATGCTAAAACTGCTGACTTTCTCTTTCATTTGACAGTGACATACAACCAGAATGTTTCCCTGAGACAGCAAAACAATGAAGGAACTTTTAGGTGAAATATTAGGAACAATGTCATAATGGTGAGGTTTACTTGTCTGTGGCATATCCACCCCAGGGAAATGATAGAGGGAAGCCTAATTGCTTGAATTATTTAAAACTGGACTGGAGAAAACACTGGACAATGCACTGTGACTGAAGAACTACCTTCCCCTGGCAGATCTCTGATTTCTGGCATTCTTCAAAAAGCCACCAGCACTATAATTTGGGGGGTGATGGATTTCTGTGGTTTGAGTGCCAAGGCTTCAAAATGCCAGATCAGTCCCATCTGAAAGTGACCAGGGGCCACGTTCTGTACACTTGGATGTATCCTGCTGCAATCACAGGAGTTCCTCTGGAGGTGATAGCAGTCCCTGCACTTAGGAACTTGGTGAATGGGCAGAGGGCACTGTTCCTCTGCCTCAACACACATGGGTTACCTCCACCTCACCTCTCCTTGGAGGGTCCCAGAGGGAAGAAAGTTCCTGGCTAGCAAAGAGATGAGCTTCCCAGGAGCATAAGGAAAGAGCAAAAGCCACAAAGGCAAAATGCTTCCTGATGAAAAATTTTGGGTTGGGTGGAGATGTTCAGACTGGGAAGAAAACAAACAGCCTGGACAAACCATGGGTGCTGCCACGACTGTCCTACACCAGCTGGGTAGGCTGGGCAATGGTTACTGCTGAGAAAAGCAATGGAAGAAAGGGAAAAAAAAACACATTGAGCAAATCCAGAAACTCCACTGCTCATTTAAAGAAAGCATGTTAAAAACTATGACACCAAATCGCATTATTGCTTTTACAGGCAACCTCCATAGCTCCCACAAACCTGGTCCTGCCTGTTCCCCCACAGAATAAAAATAGGCAATGGGAAAGACAGACACATTTTATTCTGAAGGCTTCAAGACTGACATCAGTTCAGGAACTCTGCTGGTTTCCACCCTACTAGTTAGTTCTCTGCTACATCTCTGTGACCCATCACTGTCACCCTGAATAACAGTGCCTTTAGCCTGCAGAAAGTGCCTTGGGGTTTTCACTGGCAAAAATGAAGGAAGCACAAATATATTTTCAATCAGTACTGGAACAAACTTCACATTGCACAGCTGCAGTGTAAGTGCCGTCCTCCAGAGACCCTCTAGAATTTGATTAAGGTATATGGAAACTTGACTCATTTTATGAACACTGATTTTGCGATACATTTTTAAAGGGACAGCATATATTTCCATCATGTGGAAGAAATGAAGGCTGTTATTTTGACAGGAATAGTATGTTTCTGACATGCAGCAGTTTTTGACAGCAGCTGAAGAAGCAGCACAGGAGCATCATTAGCTGCTGTGGGGTACGGTTTGGTGGGAGAAGCACCATGAGCCCTGATAGAAATCACAGATTTCACTTTATTTTTTAAAAGAAGAGGAATTGTGAAGAGTAGAAGAGCTTTAAGGAGGTAGGACATGGCTTCCCAAGCCACTGTGGGATGTGGTCCACAAGCTGGTGGGAGCAGAGCCAAGTGCTCAGCAGCAGCAGGTAGGGAGTGTTGCAGGGGCAGAGCCCACACCCATTCCAAAAGCCCAGCCAAAAATCTGCAGTGAGCTGTGGGACAGAAAATAACATCCAAGAGGGATGCAGTCCCACCTGTCTGACCACAAAAAAGCCTTTGGGCTGACTTCTTATCAGCAGGGGGGAAAAGAATTAATAAATGGTCAAACACATAAAAGCACATGGGGTAACTAATAGCAAAGCTGAACACATGCTCCTTCAGGCTGCACTGGGGGCTGTGAGAACTACCAGCACATCATCCACCAGCCCCAGAAAGCAGGAGTGTACAAACACTGGCTTCCTGCAGATGCCAACATTTCTGCACGCGGTAACTGTGAAACTCTCAGGATACTCCAGCCACAAGAATAGGCTCTGCCCAGCCTTGTACCTGAGCTCCCAGGGAAGTCAGGGCAGATACCAGTGATTTACACCCCTGGTGACATCAGAATAAACTCTGATGTTTTCAGAAAGATGGCTATTGTGTGGAAAGCAGACTTTGCTAAAACTTCATTATGGCAGTAGGAACTCTCTCCATCTGTTTTTATGTAAATAATTTCAAAGTGTATGATTTATGTATTGGATTCTTTTTTAGTTAGTTTTCACCAGTGAGATGAGGATAAAGATTTTCTTTTATATTACACAGCTGGTTTTACTTCTTCTTAGCATCCGATACTTTCATTATTTCTATACAAATTCCTTTACTGCAGGAGATTTATTACTTATAGTAATCTTGCGTGGTGTGAATTTCCTAGAGCTCATTCATTTGGTCTTTCATGTGACTACTCTAGACTGGAGATAAAATGAAAATGAGGAGATCCAAATCTGGAACGTATTGTGGGGTGGTCGTGCCTGCTGTCTCCTTCACAGTATCCAACGTTTTATGCACACCACTTAAATAATTAACTAACCAGTTAATTCAAAGTAGTAGAATTTGGTTATTTCGTGCATCAGCATCCCCAGAGATGTTGGAAAAAGATAAAGAATCAGAGGTATAAGACTGTAGTTCTTACATAGCCAGGCAAGGACCCCTAAACCCACAGGTGCTAATGCAAATAATAAATAGAAATAAAAATGGCAGGAACAGTTTTTGAAAATGCATTGATGCTGAACCCAAATCTGCATGGGTCTATCTGAGAAACTGTTTTGAGTACAGAAAAATTTCATTAAGCAACAGAAATACTAGCAAATTTAGCTTGATTTCCTGGGTCATTTGAGTCCAAAGAAGAGGAGGAAGGGAATTTTGTGCATTCAGATAAGTTTCTTTTGGTAATTTCAGAATGAAACCTTTTAATGCTTTCATTTGTAAACAGCATCACTTTTAGTAATGTTATTTGATTTAAAGAATAATAGCAGAAATTATCAGTAGAGCAAATAAGGCATCTTTGCCATAGTACATGATATTCTGTGCAGCCCAAAACACGTGCATAGGGACTGTGATGTCCAAATGCTTCCTTGGTTGAGCAGCTCTTGGCATGTCCCTGTGTGTGTGAATCAAAGTTTACTGACAGCAGTTGTACAGGTTCAAGTTGCATATACTGATCCTTCTTTATATTACACTAAATTATTGCCCCTCCATCTAGAGGGCTACTCCCACAAGATTTTATTGCCTGCCTTAAGAGTGTATTTGATATATATTGAAAGAATAGCATTTGTAAAAGAAGTGTATGAGAGGCAAGGGGGAAGTGTTAAGTAAGTACCACAGAGCTACAGCAACAGGGCAGCACCATTTAAGACACACTTTAGAGATTAAGGAGTGTAAGAAATTTCCAGGTATCAGTCCCACTGATCACAAACAAGCAAGAACAGCAAAATAGAGAGCTAGAGAAAGGAAGGCATGACGTTGGAATATATTTTTGTTGTAGTCTCAGCCCTGGCAGTGCAGGGGATGGATTGAACAGTGGGAAAGAGCAAGGATGAGGATGTCAAACTAATGCTCTCTTGCTGAAAGATGGAGCCTACAGAGCCCCTCTGCTGCCTGCAGTGCCCATTTGACATGGAATGGCAAAGGAGGAAGCTCAACTCCGTGCCTCCAGACTGACTGCTGTGTGTAAACTCATTACAGATCTCTGAAAGAACAAGATCTGGCATCTTGATGTGATCCCAGCCCTACACATGGGGCACAGGATCACAGAGAATGAGGTGTGCAGCTCCATTTCCACTTTGGCCAGGGCCAGCATCAGATCTCATTTAAACTCTCCCTCTATGTGGTATGGAGGGGATGCAAAATATAGAGCTGATGCTGCATCTCAGAAGCAAAGGGCTGGAAATATCCAAGTAAAATCAAGTTTTCCTCATTTCGCGCCTTGGTTTCAAGTGGATGGATTTGACATTATCAGACCAGTCCAGATAGAACAAAGGTATAGAGCGAAGTACAAGAAACAGCAGAGAGAAAGAGGAGATGTAGAAATGGTGTCTGGGCAGTGTCTTGTTACCTTTGCCTGGTAAAAAGCCTTGTCCACTGTACTGGATTACTAAACAGGCATACTGGATGAGTCTTCATTTTACAATGTTTTTTAAATAAAACTAGCAAAAACAAAGCAAAAAAACCCCTAACCAATTACCTATACATTTGATCCTCATTTAAAAGAATAGGATTGCTCATTTCTATGTGAGAAACAGAGTTAAGCTTGCAGTATCTTTATGTTTCCTGTACTTGCAGCATCTAAAAACTGAGTACTGTAGCTTCAAAGCAGCCACTGGAGACCCATGAATCAATGCCTAGGTGGATTTGCCTGAAGAGTTACGGCACTCCTGCTACAAGGCTAGCATCAAGTTATGTTGGAATTAAAACAAGGGAAGTAAGATGACTTTAACTTATAGTATCAGTTTCATTATTGTACAACTCCCCTGTTTGTGGAGAACATTTTTAATCTCAACTTGTATCAGCTGTTGCAGCATGAAAGTAGAAGAAAAAAATACATAGTACTTCCTGAGGACTCCAGTTAGGAAAATTAATCAGAGTACATATATTTTTAAAAAATTATTTTTGTTCCTTCTCTGTCCTCAGTATTGTGTTTTTCTCAGACTGTTGCTTTGTTCATCACATTTATCTCAGTTCTTACAGGTCTGCTTCTGTCGTACAGACCTCCCATTAGCCATTAACGTACTTGACAGCTGGCACCCAAAAACTCAGCCTGTCCTCTCCATCCTCTAAACCGTGTGGTGTAAGGCACAGAGAGCAGGGCAGAGGAAACAAGGTGCTACTCTAAACAAGGCGGTAACTTTCAAGAATAAACTTCGGAAACCTCAGTGTGTGTCAGCACGGGCTGGAGCACCCTCTGCTGGCATCCCCTCTGCAGATTGCGAGCATCAGGGCACAGCAAGGTTTGGCTGCTCCCACGCGTCCCTGGGCACCACAGTTTATTGCCCACGGGGGACAGGGTGGCCAGCGATCCCCCACCTTCCCTGGGGGGGTCAGGACACTGTGGCATCCCCTTGGGGAAGGGCAGGGCGGGGAAGGGGGCAGGTGGGGGGAGGGAGAAGAAAAGGGAGAGGGAGAGGGAGAGGGAGAGGGAGAGGGAGAGGGAGAGGGAGAGGGAGAGGGAGAGGGAGAGGGAGAGGGAGAGGGAGAGGGAGAGGGAGAGGGAGAGGGAGAGGGAGAGGGAGAGGGAGAGGGAGAGGAAAAGGAAAAGGAAAAGGAAAAGGAAAAGGAAAAGGAAAAGGAAAAGGAAAAGGAAAAGGAAAAGGAAAAGGAAAAGGGCGGGGCAGGAGGGAAGAGCAGATGGGCTTCCTTCTCCACCAAGAAGTGGCAGGAGGCCGGGGGGCTGCAGGGGCTGGGGGGCAGCCTTGCTGCCCAGCTGGGTACAGACAGACACCCAAAGCACTTCTGTGCCCTTAGGGTTGAGCATCCCCCGTGCTCCCCCTCTCCATGACCCCAGCACAGGCCAATCTCACTGCTGCTGCTGGAGGGGAGAGCACCTCAGCAAATCCAGCTGCTTGTCTCAGCACCATCGCTTCCCCAAACCCAACAATTTTTTTTTTTTTTTTCTTTCTGGGTCCTCTTGACCTTGCCTGAGGCCTCCCCTGAGCAGAGGGCAATAGATTTTTGCAAGGTTATTTTGCTGCCAGGACAATTAAATGTGTTCTTTTTTTTTCTCAGCACAATACTATAAGTATTCTCCCCATGAAGAATCCTTTCACTGCCTGTCTTCTGACCTGTCAGAGGACATTTGCATAAGTTCCCTTTCCCCACATTAGCTGCTGCAAGTTCAGTTCATGTGTGGATTTCTTGCCACAGGCATTGTAGAGGGCACAGAAGGGCCCAAGCAGCTGGGAGAAAACCTGGCTTGTGGGGACAGCTCCACAGCTTAGAGCATTTGTAAGAACCAAAGGCAACTTGCATGGTCACATTTTATATTTAATAGTCACAGGGTAAGATAAACAAATGGTAGAGCAAGTGCAGTGGATAAACCAGTATGAATGATCTCAAAAATGTGACCTCTGAGGAAGAACCAAAGAAACTGAGGTTTCTCAGGACACCCTTGAGATGTTAAAGACCAATTAAGGGAAAAGTAATTATCCTGACATCCTGCAAGGAGAAGCAATGTGATACTCTGTCCCTGGGAACACAACAAGGGCTTAGCTTACCATGAAAAAAAGACTCAGACTGGACATTCTGATGACCTTCCAACGGGACAGACTGCACTACAACAAGTTGCATGTGGGGTCTCTATGGCCTGGACCAAGTAAGGCTTTTCTTAAGAAAGTGGGAGGTTGTCCTGGTTTGGACCAGGATAAAGGTGGTTTTCTGTTTCTGTACTTTTGCTTTTAGCTAAGTCCCTTGTAAGTAGCTGTACTTGCTGAAACTAACAGCAAGTTTCTCAGTGTCTGTTTCTAGGATTGATAACACTTGATGTTTATAGTTACTGCTAGAGACTGGTATGCAGAGCCAAGGACACTCAGCTCTGAGGAAAACATTTTACCGTCCAGGAGGACACAGAGGCCCCACCTGAGCCCTCCTTTAGGGAGGAACGGACAAGATAGATGCCAGAATTGACCAAACAGAGTATTCCATCCCATATACGTCACACTCAGTATAAATTTGAGGCATCACGTGGGCTGAGCCAGATCTTTTCCTGATTTTTTCCTGCTTCCTTTCCTTCACCCGGCATCCTGGAAGGATCCTGTCTGTTCATCTGCCTGTGGTCCTGATCCGTGCCAGCCCATATCTGTGTGTTCCTGCCTCCAGTTCCCGACTGCTGCCGACTCCAGGAGTCCAGCCTGGACTTTCCCAGGGCTGCCCTACAGCCTCGGTGGTGACGTGAGAGTTATTGGGGGAGAGGGGGGAGGAATGTGGTTTCCATTTTCCTGTATATTTGTATATATTTAGTAATTTTACCTATTTATCATTACTGTTTCATTAAAGTTGTGTAGTTTAGTTTCCAACCCATAAGTCTCTCTCCCTTATTCTCTCTCCTTTCTTTATCAAGGAGAGAGAGACATTAATAGAGAGCGTCTGTTATTCGGTTTAATCGCCGGGCCAGTGTTAAACCGTGACAGAGGTGTAACTATAACTAACCTTGTTGCAGTGCATGGGGATGGATCTCGAAATCCGTTTCCATTTGTGTAAGTCTTCATCTTTTGGCAGTAGATTCTGGCACCCCTGGCACAGGTTTCTCTGGAGGACACATCTGAACCCTAAGAGGCACAACCTGAGGAGAGAAGTTATGGAAAAAGCTATAGAGCAGATGAAAGTAGATGTCCAGAACTCCATATTTTAATTTAGGCAGAAATTATGCTCAAATTCTACTGTAATCTCTTAGAACATCTTTTCTCCCACTTTGGAGCTGAAATTCAGTCCTCTCCACCTTAGCCTCATTAAAATTAATGGACAATGTTAATGAAGATGAGTCCAATATCTAGACACCATCAGTGTCTCCTAACATTTCAGGGCCCAGCTGCACTATTATGCATTACTCCTGACCACATTCCCAACCTTGTAAGCTAAATCTAATTAGAAAAACTCAGGGTCCATTTTAGACTTCAACAGGCACACAGAAGATTTGCACTCTCAGAGTAGACAATAAGGACTCTTTGTCTGCAAAAGACTGAGAATTCCCGTGGTCAATGACTAGATTTGGAAGCGGGGGAGAGCAAGGAAATTTTGAAGGAAAGAGAGCAGTCTGAATGCAAGACTAAGTTTCAAATGTTTCCAAATTTCTCTCACTAACATCAGTGCACTTTATAGAAATAATGCTAACATGCAAATGTTTTCAATTCAGCTATTATCTTTTCATATTTTTTTTTGTTTATTTGGTCATGGTGCTCAGAGTGAAAATATCTTTTCAGCACAGTGGCTTCAGGGATATTGAAGCAAGTTCTTTTATTTCAGGCAGCTCTTGAGAATAGTGTGTTATATATAGATGCAGCAGATCAGGAAAGCATTCCCTCACAAACCCTACAATTCCACCATTTTGCAATTTGTGCTCACGCAAAATGTTAACAGGAAAAAAATAATGAAAGACACAGACCAGCAAGCTAAGAAAAATCCTACAGTCAAATTAGGAAAATTCCTACTGTCAAGCAACACAAGGAACCAAATACTCAAGCCTGTTTAAAATCAGGTCTTCATAACTTGTAATCTAGATCCCAATATGTAAATCACACCAATTTACACTCTCACTTGTTTGGGTTTAAGTCTGGAAGAAAAGCATATGCCTCAGCTTTGGAGAGCCCCACATATGCCTCCCTCTGGCCAAGGGTTAAATTTTAATCTGCATTTTATAGTACATTCAGTGGTCAGTGGAAAACTGCAGGGAGAAAAGAAACACTGCTGTAACCACGAGTTTTTTTAAGTCATCTATTTGAAACTGCTGTAGAAGAAAATTTACCTATCTGGTGAGGCAGATGAATATGTTGCATGCAGCTGGTCTGATCATACACTTCAGATGATTCATTATACAGTGCTACTGATACATATAAGCAAAATAAATGGTAGGAGGTTTCTCCAAATTTTATTCTGTACCTCTATATGTAGATGTATACAAGAAAAACCTGGATGAACTCTGTGATTGTCAAGATGGCAGAATGATACAGCTTCTTTGCCACAATTATACACAATTTAGGGATGTTTTTATCTGAATAAGGAAAGCCTTTGATGATGAATAATTTCTCTAAAGCGTATCAGGCTGCTCATGATACATTTCAGTACTAGGAAAGAAGACCAAGTTTTGTCAAAAAAAAAAAAAAAAAAAAAAAAAAAAATTAAAAAAAAGATCACTCTGTATCTTAGCATTATCTGTATCCTGGCAATAGGATACACAGGATAGGGTACACAGCCGAAGAGCATTGTGTTAGATTTGTTACAGAAGCTTATGCCTCGAGATAGCGTTAGCCTCCTATTTGTCTGCACTGCATCAACACTGCAATGAAAAGAAATCAAATCTTAAGAGGCCACAAATGCCACATTCTCTTTACTATGATGATGAAACTTGTAATTACAAATGGAATGAAGCTAGTTAAACTCCATAAAGGTGTTGATTGTGCCAGCCTAACACAAACACAGTTGTTGCAGAAACATACCTTTCTGCTAGCTCTCTCCCCTCTCTCTCAGACATATTGCTCCAAAAACATGGAAGAAGAGGAATTTGAAACACCACAAAACATAATTTGCATCACTGGTTTTGTGATACTGTTGTTAACAGCCAAGATCAATAAACTGTTTAAGTGTGTCAAAATGATTTGGTGGCTGCATGGAGGTAAGAAACCAACCCAGTTCCTGGTATAGCCTTGAACTGGAGAAACAGAGGGGATTGGAAGAAATCCCTACCTGCTCCCTGGAAAAGTGGGGAATTTATGTCTAAAAGCACACTTACAAATTTTCTCCTTGTTGAATGAGATCAGTGTATAAAATGGATCACATTCATTTTTGGTTAGATTATGTCATCCTCAAAAGTGGGCTGAGCTCTACATGTCTTGAATTCTAGATCTTATGCTGTGATTTTTCAGGATGATTTTGTAACTGCAGTGCCCACCATTGAACTCTGTCTCAAGGATGCTACAACTGTTGAGTCTTAAATTCATAACTGATAAAAGAAAAACACTGCAGGAATGCGAAATAAATGAGAGAATTAAAATATTCCCTAACAGGAGCTGCATAGATTTGAAAGGAGTCACACAAAGGATGCTTCAAGCTGATTATTTGATACTAACAGTCACTAAGTGCTATAGAAAATGACTCATTAAATACTTTCACATAAGTGCTCACAGAAATGTCTGTTACATTGAATTTCTATGCTGCATAGTTGAACAAAGAGGGATGCCATAGAGTGTACTGTGTTGTATGTTAGCTGTATATATACAAATATATTGGCTGGACGAGGCATGGGGAAGGCAAAGTCTACTATTATTTTTGAATCAGCTAAATACATTTTGACATTTCTGAAATAAGAGAGTCAAATCCTGAGAGAGACAAAGTGAGGCAAAAAGTGATGCTTAGAATCTAATCCACCAATAATGGCCAGATTTCTAGAGGGATAACAGACAAGACTCCCACAGGTTTTATCTACAGCAGTAAATTAAGCAGTGCCAGGACATCCCTTGCTGCAGCATTCTGTGCCTGTTCCCCCAGACAGCTCCTGGGCAGGGGTAAAGGGATTTCTACTCCCACAGGGCTCTTGGTGGGCCCATACTGACCTGGGTGCATCTTCCCCTAGATGTGTACTTCTTGTTTTAGTCATGTTGCAGGGAAAAGTTTGATGAAAAAGAGCAGCAGATCTGCAGAAGAGCATTTTCTTAAGGGTTCCTCCCATGTCTGCTGAAGTCTTTTCTCCTAGATAGGCTTGGAAAGGTGAAGTTCTTTGGAGCAGAAGGCAGGGAGGCAGCTTTCACCAGCACAAACCAGCAATCCTTAGGTGCCACCTTCCTTGGGAACAATTTTATCCTGAGCACCATGGGAAGGAACACTGTGGTTGGTCCATTTGGGTCACCTGAACCATCCTCTCCTCCCATAGGCTCAGCTGCATCCCGTTATCATTTACACATCACCAGCCTGGCAGCTGCTGCTGGTGTCCCAGATGGCTTTACCTACCCTGGTCCCCTGGAACCAGGACACCCCCTCTGCCAGGGAGACAGAGGACATGGGAGGGAGGTGTAGATGCTGAACCCATGGCTACCATCACTGCAAGGCTAAGGACTGCAGTGCCACGATGAAGCCACCTCTGATTGCTGCAGCTGAGTCCCCACCTGCTTGCACGCACAATAAATCCCAAGTTACTCCAAGCACAACACACAGAGCAAAAAATCAGATGGAATAGGATTGAGATCTCTAAAAGCCTTAGTCACATGAGTAGTTCACAAATGAGTTTCTTTCAACTTGTACCATCAGTGTTTGCTTGTCAAAATCAGCATCTTATATTTTGCCCCACAGTATAAGTTGGCTATGAGTGGCTTTTTTTTTTTTTTTTCCTACAAACAATTGGAACAAATTGTAGGCATCTCAGGCACCTGCTGAAGTCCAAACAGCTATTTAAATTACTGGGGAGGTCTAAGTGACCTCTGCACCCCGTGCTGAGCTGTGCTGTTCAGCCCTGGCACCTTCCCAAGCACCAAACACAGCTGAAAGGCCCCACTGGACTGAAAACCAAACCCACCACCCAGCTCCTGTCCATTGCCTTGCTGTCCTCCACTGTTTCTTTTCAGGTTTAATCAGGGCTGTAAAGACTTACCTGCCTAGCTAAGAAATAATGGACTGAATGTGCTTAATGACCTGGGTGTGGGTCATCAGCTTTGGACACTCTCTGTCAGATAGACATCTGGTTTTCAGTAAAGCCCACTGGGTTTCTGGGCTTTTCAGAGCCCAGGGGCAAGGCAGTGTGCCAGGGAAAACGTTAAAATCCCAGAGCCCAGTTACAACTAAATACACAGCAATTGCCAGCAAAGGAAGCCAAGCTCAGCACTTCTACACCAACCCCAGGACTTAGAAAGCTGCTGCCCTCAGACTGGACACATCTGGCTGCAGACAATCCCCGTTTTCCCCCTTGTCACAGGGCAGTGGCTGCATCTCCCCAGGCTGTGATGGAGTCTGCCTGCAGGAGGGGAGGGTGAGCAGTGCCAGCAGGACCCCTGGAGAGCCCTGCTGGGGACAGGCCAAAGCCACCTGGACCTGTCCTCAGGGCACTCCGAGCATCACAGCTGTGCCTGTCCACTGCTGCCAGACCTCACCACGCTGTTCCCAGCATGTCACTGCAAGTGAAGTGAAACCAGTCACATCACATGAAGTCCTGTAAAATCACATGGGAATCAAATGCAGGTGTTTTATTCACCTTTAAAAATAATTCCAGATTGAGACTCCTCAGTGACCTTTTTTTTTTTTTTCCCAATGAAACCTAACAGGCTCTTTCCTAAAATCAGATTTTTTTGCTAGGAATTATATATTTACATCTATATGTACATTTATGCATACATACATATATTTCATATTTTCTAGATTGACAGCTATAAATAGTTGCATTTAATCAATGTATTATTTCCACTTTCACTCTTCACATCTGCACCTGCTAAACACTGATTATGTTCTGGGTACATTCACAAACCTGGGTACATTCTGGGATCCTGCACGTCCTGGTGCTCATTTCCACACTTCTCTGGTCATGCTGACAGTGCCTCACGCTGAGGTTCACAGGACCTTGTGTGAACACGGGTAACCAACACTTTTTGTCAAGATCCATGATTCTGTGTGATCTGAAATTCATACCTGGCTTCATATCTAAAATATCATTTGAGTGTGCAGTTTAATTCTGATGAATACAAGTTTGCCACAACTGACAGCTCTTGAAACCCTGTTAAATCATGGCTTACCTCAAGTTCTGTTTTTCCAGTGGTTCTACACAAAAAAGACACATGTATGGCAAGGTACCCAGTGCAGCAGGCACCTCCATGCCTGCTGTAGGACTTTTGCTGTAGTTTTGCAGTGGTGAATCTTGAGGCCAACCCATCATCATGTAAATCCACACTCCTTTGTTGGTGTTGTTTTGTAGGAACTCGGTACCATTAATGACTCCTCAAGTCCAACAAAACAGCTCATCAGTGGGGAAAACACCAACCCTGCTTTGCAAGTGAAAGGCTCATCATGAAGTCTTTCACTATTAGCAGGCTATTTAAAAATGGAATTTGTGGCCCTCTGTAAGAGACTTCTGTAATTTCAATTAGGCTTTCTTTGGAATGGTCTATCAGAGAAAAGAACAGCTTTGGAAAAGGAAGGCTTTATCTACTTATTAGCAAGTCAATAAAAACCATGAAGACTCCAAACTTCTGCTTTGGCTTTGTGTGCATTAACAGGCCAAACAACCTAGCTTCGTTTGAAACTGGTTTCAAATTACTTGCAGATGGCTGGATGGAGATGAAAGACTGCATAAAGGTGTTCCTTATTCTATTCTCTGCTCCCTAGACTATTGGGCTATGTGCTGACACTTGGATGCTTGTTTTACAATATCATTTGACATGTGGGATTTATGTGTCAAAATTTCATTTAAAGCCAAGAAAATGTCAGCTGGCGAGTACAGAGAAGCAGCACAAGACTCTGCTTTTCAAGACAGAAGTCAGTGAGTTGGACACTGCCAAGTCTTAACCCTGTACCAAGAACACACAGACAAAAATTTGACCCAACTGCCAGCAAACAGATTCCTTTGGTGTGTTCTGCTGAGATTCCATTACTGCCTTTATCATTAAGAAAATAATGTAACAAAATGAGACCTTTTCCCTGAATGCATTAATAAAGATAACTTGTTGGTCAAGCTCCAAAACCACTGGAGCCACATTTAATTTACTACTTTTATGAATTTAGGATTTGGTTTGCTGCTATGTTCAGTCCAGTGCAGCAATATAATGGGAAATTGTCATGGCATGTTTAAAAGGAGGGTTCATAATCTATCACTGAAGCTTTAAAATGCCTTCTGCAGACATCGACAATTAAATGCTACCAAAAATAGGCATTTCACATGGTTTCACCACAGCTCACCAAAGGGGAAAGGTCCAAATAACCATCAATATAACTTTTTGTGCTGATCACCTTAAAACAGTTTGGGGAGGAGAACTGCTGAAACAGCTTTTAAGGGCTTGCAACCCCATTCTGCTGCTCAGAGTGTCTGTGCTTTACTTTGTAAAACATCACTTAGTATACTGATTTATTTCCAATCAATAAAATTAGTAATGAGTTTTGTGAAGCCCTTTATGATAGCTGAGGACTAATTGTTCAGAAAGGCACTGGTGTTTTGTCCATGCTTTGTCCAAGCAGCAGAGACTTTCCCATCACCAACACATAAAGCATTCCAAAAACTGGAGCAACTGTGGAATGCAGGACCATGAGCCTGTCACACCATGACCGGAATAGAGGTGGGACAAGGGACCTGTATCCCATCCATCTCCAGATAAGCACAGCCCTGCTTCCCAAGGGTCTGGACCTGCAGCCTCTTGCCTTGAGCAGAAACTGCTCCAACAGCTGTATTTATTCACTTGGTTTGCTGCTGCCTTGTGATGCAGGAAAAAAAATGGGGAATTGAGTATTTGCTTGTTTGAAATGTCTGTTTCCTGTAAAGATAAGCATTCTTCAGAGTGAGTTTTTTAGGTGAAATGCCACTCTGAAGGACTATATGTTAACTGGCACAGCTTTGGCTTACAGGCAAAAGATGGATTCAAGCGATGCTCCAAATGCCATGTACATTTCTTCCCTCCTCCTCCTGAGGGAACCAGAACCTCCTCTTTCTCCTTCTTGATCTGTAGGAGATAACAGCAGGAGCTCACTCTCCACAGCACTTGTGAGCACTCTCCTGCTCACAAGGCTGTGATGTGATCCAGCCCCAGATCAAAACAAATTAAAGCTCCCAACAGAGCATGAACATCAAACCCACTTGGTTCCTTTGGTTTGTTTTAAGATTGTGGGTTTCAGTAATGAATATATGACAAATCCTTTAAAATTGTCCTAGGAAACATTCCTGTCTCTTCACTATGGGGAAAGGAGGAAGGAATTTACCATCTTAATTTTATCATCAGGACTGATTAAGTGCTTTGTAGGTCATGATGGAAAAAGGCACTGAGGTGTCACCGAGGTGACAAAAAATAGCCTTACTTTGAGAATTTGGCTTGTATAGAGCCTTGCTCTAGATAGAATTAAACAAACACATTAATTTTTCTTTGTGTTCAGGAGTTTTGCCAGGAGACTGAAGAGGTCTGTGATGTGTAATTTACTGCTCAGTGATTTTGAAGACTAATGTTTGGATTCTCATTGATACTTGATTTTTATTATTTTTATTTTGTTACCAGGGAGGTTTCCACATGTAGCTTGATATAAACTTGGTCTAGTTTCTTGTCCTGCCCTTAGGATGTAGCATATCTTGCTTCACTGGAAGTTTGCAACAAAGTCTTCTGGTATTTTATGGTTTGCTTTGCTTTTCTTCTTCTTTACATTATACTTATATAAAAATAAAAATTTACTTATATAGAAGTAGAAAGCTTATACTTTCTATTAATCCTTGCTGAATGTAATATTTTTATGGTCAGGATTTCTGTCAGTGGTTTTGGAACTCTTCATCATTGCAGACTTGGTAAGCCAGGATCCCCATGGTGGCCACCCTTCTGCATCTCCTAAAGCCTGAAGCCTCCAGGCTTGTGCCTCCATCGAAGTCCCACTGTGGCCAACAAGAAAAGGGTGAGACCCAGAACAGCCTGATCCCACCTGGGCCCTTTTCTGCTACCTCAGCTTTATCACCATACAGACTCTGTGAAGTCCACGTTGATCAAAGCAGCTTTTTGCAAGCTCTAAGAGATGCAAGTCCAAACAAAGTCCTAAGAGACCCTAAATAGGGCTTGGTTCAAGTTTAGATGTTTAGAAGGTTAAATCCAAAACACTAATCCTGGCAGCTCATGCTGAGAAAGCAACTCACCCACCTGGGAGCATCAGGACCTGGATGCCCCATTGATAAGGGCTCAGCATGGTCCTGCTGCCCACCCCAGGAGTTGCCCCAAGCCTTGGCAGCTCATCAAACTTAATCTGAGTCAAGGTTTACTAACAAGACCCCCTTAAAGCATCACTCCAGTAGATTCTCAAGTGCTTGCCTAATAGGTGTTGTCCAAATATAGGACTTTTCCCAAAAGACAGCAGCAATGCTCTTGGAAGAGGAACAGGGGCAGGCCATACCCCTTTGCACAGCAGCCCAGAGGCTGTAAAGCTCTGCCAAGGAGCAAACAAATCCACTTCATTTCCTCCTCCCTGTGGAGGCCTTACAGCTCACCGGGTTCCTCTGATTGTATTTCACCTGGGCACCTAATCAAACAAACCATTCCTGAAATAAGAGCTGACTGAGCAGTCTTTCAAACCCTCCAAGTCTATGTACAACAGAAGTTGTTTCAAAATTATTTGCCAAATTAGCTCAAGTGAGCCAGAAGCACTAAGTCCTAGCCAAAGCCCTCAATGCAAGTTTGAAAGTTGAAATAAAACTTTTAGGGCTCTTGAAAGGACAGGACATGAGGGAAGTGGCATTCACATTTATTACAGAAATGTAATTCATAATCCTAGTGGTGGGAATGCTAATGCCTTTTAATCAGTTGCAGCATGAAAGGAAAAAGATCTCTGGATTGAGGACACTACAAAGAGCAAATAAAACATCCTGTAATCACAGTTATGACTCAGGCAAGCAGTCAGATATATGCTCTAACTAAGTACCTGTTTAAGTGTTTTTCTTCAGACTGTTGTGCTTCAGTCAATGTGTTGGTTTTTTTTTTTTTTTCTGAATTAGCTTTTGTCTCACCTTGTTCTTAATGAATGCATTGTTTCTGCATAATTTGATTTTTAAAGAAAACTAGTTTTCCAGAAATGCTAAAAACATTTTCAAAGAGCTTTCACTACTGTTTCTCAGTTGCCATTTGTAAAGCATACAAGAACTCTCTAAAAATTAACACTGACTTCAGTATGTCTATCATCTCACATGACAGGCATCTGTCTTCCAACCCAACACCTCTTAACACTGGATATTTTCAACCAATAGTGACCTCTAGTTAATTTTTCCCCTCTTCCTACACATTGGTTTGTATTGTACAAAGCTTGTGGCAGGCAGATGTGCCTGTTTCATTTGGTCAGTGTTCCACCACAGCACATGAACCACCTTCTATTTATTGCTCTCTTTACAGACAGTGAGGTTTATTTATTGTCACACATACACCAAGGGCTGAAAAGACATCCAAAAAAACTCTGTCATCCTTCTCACATGTACCTGGTGCAGCACACATGGTCTTTCATGCCATTATCCAGCAAAGCACTTAAGCACTTCCCTAAACTTTAAGCATATGATTTGTCTCATCAATGTCTATAACAAATAATCACTTACCCTCACTGCATCAGCAGTGGATAGGAGCAAGGAGAGACCAGATTCTACCAAACTCATGTATATTTGGAATAATAGGTAAGATGGTATTTTATGTTCACACGTTGTGGAGTTTTCTACAGTTGATAACCTCTTGAATTCATAGGAACAGATAAGTTGGCAAGGAGCATTTTCCTGGCTGAGAACTAGACACTCACAAGGCTTTAAACCTACACCATCCTTCAGTCAGTCTTGCACAAGAAATCCAGTGATTTTTAATTTAATGAGAAAACGCCTAAGTGGATTTTCCTTAAACATTTCAGATATGAGAAATATTTGTCAGGGAAGGACTTCTAAGTGCCTGGAACTGAAGTCTTCAAAAGAAAATGGCATGCAGAAACCAAAGCAATGTAGCTTCAGTGTTACTTCCCTGGGCACCAGCACTAAAGCAAACAGAACAGTCAGATAAATAAAATATTGCATGAAGGTCTGAAGATTCCTGTAAGTTTCTTCTATGGGCAAGCACGTTTTCAGATGAAAAACTGGTAATTTATTTCCACTGACTGCTCCACTCTTGCTGCTTCAGGTAGACCCTTACCTGGGGTCACTACAGAGGTGACAGCCTCCATCTGATGGGCTGAAAAAAACCCACACCAAAAAAACTCAGCACAGAAAAGGGGGAGGAAAGGGCGAAAAGAATATAATTGCTAAAACATGGGCTGTACTCAGAAATTGCTTTTTTTTCCCCCCAAGTAATATACATTGGAATCTCAAGTAAATGGAGTGCACAATTCTTTGTGAAAGGGACACAGAGTTAACACAGAAACACAGATCAGCCCAGGCACACACATGCATGTCTGGGGCTGTGTTTTACTCAGACACACACAGAAACTGAGATTCCTTTTATCTAATTAATTGTAAGTCTTTCCCTAACATCTTACTTTCTGTATTTTCAAAGCCTTATTTATTTTTTAATTAAAAACACTTAATTTATTTGTTCCAAGGACAAAGCCACAGCAGACTTGTGGTGGTAGGCTGCTGGAGTGCAATTACCCAATTCCACAGCACCAATCCCTTTTCTTTTTGGATAGTAGTCACAGACTCCAGATGCCAATGTACTGAGGCTAATTTTTTCCATCAGCAACATGTAGCTCTTTGGCAGGCTGCTCTGGCATTTTTGCTGGCTGCCTCAGAGCAGTTAAATGGCAGTGATCTTCATATATTTCCTGGGAAACTGATTTCACCTGGGTGATATTTTAATCAATGTTTTGCCTTACCCTTACATTTTATGCAACAGCTTCCTACTTATAAATGTGCCTGTGAATTATCTGCTCATTAGGTTATATTTTCATTCATATTTTCATTTGAAAGTTGGACTCCCTTGCTTAAATGTTCTTTTGTAATTCACAGGCTCCTGTAGTCACAAATCCAGGGTACAGGGATTCTTGAACCCCTGGGTTGAAGGCCAGTGGGGCTGTGCAATTAATTATCTGATTTCAGACTGATCACAAGTTCCAGTTGCACCTATTTGTTTTATCAGCAGAATACTTCCCTTCTCAGTGTTATTTCCCATTGACTAACGCAGTCTACATGATTCAAAACTTTTAGAACAAACTAATTCACAGAGGAAAACCTATTAAAAATGTAATATTTTTCTGATTTGCTTAGCAAATCTTGCAAAAAAAAAGTGTTTGATTTGTTTTTTCTTCTTTGTTTTTTTTGTTTTTCCATTTTGTTTTGGTTTGTTTTTGTTTTTTTTTTTCTGGCCATGGAATTATATATGAATTTTCAAGTAAACTTTTTTGCCCCCAAAGCTTTATTTTTTTATCCAAAACATGTCATTAACTTCATACTACACCATCAAGTTGATATAAAAAGTAAACATTGGTAGTAACATCATATATATATATGTAAACACATACACCCATACACACATATATGTATATGGGTGCTATCAGGTGCCCAACATCCATACCTTACTTGAAAATCTATAATGTTTAAGATGACTGACATAGAAAACCTGGACTTCAGGAAAGGCAGGTAGAGGGCACAGGTCAGTGGGGACAATGGCAAGGAGGGTGCATGCAGGGAGGATCAAGGATCTCAATGCCCACGTGGCACTAGGAGGAAGGGATGGATCTGCACCTAGGGACACTTAGGCTGGATACCTAGAAAAATGTTCTCACAAACTTAGCTACTTAAACTCTGTCTCAGCCTATCCATGGAAGATGGAGATCCTCAAGATCAAACCCTAAAAATGCCTGTTGGGAAAAGGTTGGGTATAGCTGATGTTGCACAACAACAGTGAAGAGCATGAGTGGTCCATGAGCCCACACTTCACCCCTATCTCTGGGAGCCTGGCTGTCCTCACCTCTCCCTTTCACAGGAATCTGCTTCCTTTGCAAGTGGGAGACAACAGGCCACTGCTTACATCTCCTACGACCAAAGCATCAGGCCCTTTCCAGGGAATGAGGAGCAGTGGCCTCTCCTCTCCTCACGGGATGCCAGAGATATGCTGCTGGATGCCTTTCCAGTGAGCTGAGTCATGGCCATGAAGCCTTCTGATGGTTTGGGTATTAAACCTTCACATTTTAATGAGGGGTTCTGGAGAACGGTTGTTTTCTTTGGAAGGGGAAGGATGTAATTTTCATCTTTTCCCTCCAGCACTCCCTCCTGTTGGGAAAATCCCCCCGTGGAGGAGAAGTGTGGAGAATCTGCTTGTGCGCCAGGAGAAGCAGCATCTAAGCAGCGTGTGATGTGAGGGACAAACCACCTCTGGCTGGGGCAGAGAGTTGTGGGGCAGGTGTGCCCCTCCCCACGAGCCCTATGGGAAGTGTTGCCCTTTTCCCTGCCTGCACACTGCTCAGAGAAAACAGGAGGTCTCCAACCTGCTCCTGCAGAAGCCACCATCTCTGTGCATCTGTGCCAACAGGAGCAGAAAGTGTCAGAGAAAAGCACCTGTGACCTGGTATTAATTTGAACTCAGACCCTTCTGTGTCCCTCTAGTGCAATGGCACTGCTGGGTCAGCTGTGTGCTCTGTGCTGGGCTTTCTTCACGTGAGAAACAGGTGCTTCATGCTGGGACATTTCTTCCTGTGCATTTTTTCTGCAACCCCAGCTGGTTACAGTGCTATCAAAGCCTTCACTAGAGCCATGCTGGCTCCCCTGGAGCTGGTGACAAGCCACATGAATGACCACAGGAACATTTTGTCTCATTCTTATGCCTAGAGCTTTTCTCCTCCTCACCCCAAACTACAGTCTTACCCAGAGGTGGGGAACAAAGTTGAAGAATTAAAACACATTTTCTCTGTGCCAGTGAAAAAAAAAAATGTGGCAAGCAATTATTTTTTTGTAGAAACAAACAAAAACTTTTTTTTTGCTTTTAGGATGGAGCACATCAGGATGACCAGAAATACCTCTTGAATTCTCCCTGTGGCAAGATTTCACATGTATCTCTGACATGGCAGCCTAAAATGTCCATCTCCTCACTAACATAACATAGGAAAACAAGCTGAAAACCTGAATATCAATCAATCTGTAATTTGTATTTTAAATTAACAGATGAATTGAAAAATCTCCCTCTTGCATTCACCAGTGATTTAATTTAATGTGCTGGAGTGTCCCAAGTGCTGACAACCTAACCACAGGTTGGTGTCTTTGTGCTTCAGCTGAAGTCCCTGGGGAAGCACTGGCAGTGCCAGAGCTCCCATTGGAAAACCAGGACAGCTGCTTCCTCTTTCACAAGGAGCCTGCCACCAGCTTTGGGTACCTACATGATCCTGCAAATCTGGCTTCATTGCCAGACACAGCTTCTCCTTATGGGGTGAAAAATGAACCGTTTTCTTCCTTGAGAGCAGAATTTAGGACACCCCATCCCTTTGTCAAATGTGATACTGCAAAATTATAAAACACTTGCAGCCTGACCTCCAGGGCCACTTAGACATCTCAATACCCATTGAATTCAGCTGGGTCACCTCATTCTCCAATGCCTTTGGCACAGTTCTACTGTCTTACAAAAAATAAATTTATAGATGGAGAGCCGAGGGTTAAATTGTGCAGCATATGAGGCCAAGATAAACCTATAGAGGCCTAAAGAAGTCCCAGAAGTCTCAGTTTGATATCAGTGCACTGGAATTCTTGGGTCATTCAGAAAGGCAAGCAAGTTGCACAGGCAGCTCTGCCGATAACGCTGTTTGTCCCACAGAGTGTTTCCCTTGGACAGTGATGAGTCAGATACTGGCACCTAAATCCCAATGCTATTTTAACACCCAGGGCTGCCACCCAGAAGATAAAAACTCTCCACTCTCCCCATTTGCTGTCAGCCCCTTCTCCCCCAGCAGCTTGTCACATGCCATTCACTGATGGATGACACAGCCTTGGATGCCTGCCTGCCCTGACTGCCCATGCTGGAGGCTGTAGGTCAGGGGAGACCCATCCCAGCTCACCCTGCTGAGCCAGCCCAGGATGGCCCTGTTCTGAAGCCCACTAGCAGACCTCCAGCCCAGTAACACCAACACTGCCATGCGGTTTTCCAACTCTAATGCTGCAACTTATTCTTCTAGCCAGCAGCAATATGTCAGCTGCCTTAGAATCATAGAATCATAGAATCGTCTGGGTTGGAAGGGACCTCAGAGATCATCAAGTCCAACCCTTGATCCACTACCACTGCGGTTCCCAGACCATGGCACTAAGTGCCACATCCAGTCTCTTTTTAAATATCTCCAGGGATGGAGAATCCACTACTTCCCGGGGCAGCCCATTCCAATATCTGATCACCCTCTCCGTGAAGAAATTCTTTCTAATGTCCAACCTAAACCTCCCCTGGCACAACTTGAGACCGTGCCCTCTTGCCTTGCTGAGAGTTGCCTGGGAAAAGAGACCAACCCACCCCTGGCTCCAACCTCCTTTCAGGGAGTTGTAGAGAGCGCTGAGGTCTCCCCTGAGCCTCCTCTTCTCCAGCCTGAACACCCCCAGCTCCCTCAGCCTCTCCTCATAAGATCTGTGCTCCAGTCCCTTCACCAGCCTCCTTGCTCTTCTCTGGACCTGCTCCAGGACCTCAATCTCCTTCCTGAGCTGAGGGGCCCAGAACTGGACACAGGACTCGAGGTGTGGCCTCACCAGCACTGAGTACAGGGGCAGAATCCCTTCCCTGGACTTGCTGGCCACGCTGTTCCTGACCCAGGCCAGGATGCCATTGGCCTTCTTGGCTACCTGGGCACACTGCTGGCTCATGTTCAGCTTCCAGTCAATCCAGACTCCCAGGTCCCTCTCTGTCTGGCTGCTCTCAGCCACTCTGTGGCCAGCCTGGAGCTCCCCATGGGGTTGTTGTGTCCAAAGTGCAGGACCCAGCACTTGGCCGTGTTGAACCTCATCCCACTGGAATCAGCCCAACTCTCCAGTCTGTCCAGGTCCCTCTGCAGAGCCCTCCTGCCTTCCAGCTGATCCACACTCCCTTCATACAGGTTGGGCTCCAACATCTCAGGGCTTCACCTTTCCAAGAGCAGCAGCAGTGGAAAGGAAACAGGCAGAAATCCTTGGGAACAGTGTGACAGGCAGAGGGCTTTGCTCAAGGGTGGCAATGCTTCATCCTTCATTTTTACTGCATTATCTGTCACAGATAATCTGTTGCCGCAGCAAGGACGGGGACAGCAGTTTGATGCAAACTAAATCCGTTTATTCGTATCCTTACATGCAGTTATATACCTTTTCTTATCCCACTATTTTACAATGGTGATTTACCCAAGGAAAGAAATCGCACCTTATCTATATCACTAATCCCTTCAAGACAATCTCACAATCAGGGGGCTGCATAGTCAGGAAGTTCCATGCTTATCTAGCATAGCTCGGGACTATGTTTATCCCACGGTTTGTATGACAAACAGCTTGTCTCCATCGGTTTTGCACTGTCTGTGCATACCACCTTTGTATCTACAATCTGTAGGTTACAGCTTGCTGGACTCCTGTAAGATCTGGCTCTGAAAAGGAGAGACCAGATGAAGGTCTTCAAGCAAGGGAGAGAAATCAAAACCATAAATCAATTACCATGATAGATGGGTTGTAGCAGTAGGAGGTGAAGAAACAAAAAGCAGCCAATGAGCCTTCCTGCAGACTGCAATCCATGTGAAACAGCTGTAGTTCTCCTTCAGGAGGTGTCTCCAGCTGTGTGAAGCACTCATGTCCATGTCCAGCAGAACTGATGCCCACCACTGGATGAGCACAGAAACAGAAGAGTGTCTCAACCTGTCTTCTGACACCCCTTTAGTGAGGACAAACTCAATAGCATCTCTTGGACAACCTTTGAGCTTCTGAAAATACGGCCATGAAGAGATCACACTGGTTTGCTTGTGCTTGCATGGCTTGATGCTTAGGAAGCAGTCATCCATCAGCAAGAAATAGTGCTGGTAAAGAGTGTATTTTTTCCATCTGATGAATCTCTCGATTGCCTAAAAAATTGTTTTTCTCATTATTTTTATGAATGAAAAAGGGCAAAATTAAAGAATTACAGCACTGAGTATACCACACCTGAAGTATTCAACACGAGAAGCTTCATCAGTGTCAGGCCTTCAGAAAGCATCAAGCAGCAACCTCCTGAAAATTAATCCTCTCTAAATTTTTTTGTTATACATATTCAGGAAAGTTGACCTCTAAAATTAAAATTTATTTTTTAAAATGTTTCTATAGCCTAGGAGTCATTAAACTAATATTTTGACATAGCAATATTTATCAATCAAAATCCTCCTGGATATTTGTATATATAGTCAGGGACAATATCACTTCTTTCTTACCTCCTATTAAGCTCATTTTAATACTCAATTGCTTGCATTAAACAGGTTTCATTATTATTTTTAGGTTTGAAATAACTTAGCTTTTTAGTATTAAAAACCTCTGCTTATCTCCTGGATTTTCTGTCCAGCAGAAGATATGAAATACAGCATTTTGTCAATATCAAGGAAAATATTGTATCTGAGGTTTCTTGGTTAAATGAGAAAACCAGGCCCTGCCAGATATGAATAGTGGCCATGTGTTAGATGATGAAGCTCCAGTGAGCTTGTTTAATTTGCACTCATACACAGACTTAACAGTAAACAATCTCAGCAAATAATGAGCAATTGATGTGGAACATTTTTTTACTAGGAATGAGCTGAAGATTCAAGATGAATACATTGCTTCAATTTATTGGACAATGTGAATTAGAAACAGGCTGCATACATTCTGTTTTAACTTAGAGAATAAAATGTTTTTCATTGTTTAAAAACTGGATTTATTTTCAATAACACTCAGACCTTATTTTTCTTCCTTCTAGTGATTTTCCCAAAATTTCCATAAGTAGGGAGTAGCTATCTTAAATATGTCCAATTAATTTTGTTACTTAGTTGGCTCTGAGACAGAAAACAATAACTTTCTTACTATTAATTGATAGCGTTAGAAAAGATGCAATGGATCATCTCAGACAGCTCAGATCAATCTTTTTGTGTTTAACATCTGTTTAGAAAACACATCACAAGTGATTGATGTAAGGAAAGTTGGCTACAGTCTCTCTCCTGCCATATTGGCTAGAAATGTCTATAACACCTATCAGACGAATTCCAACATTTGGTGGCTTACTCAGAGGAGTTTCTCTTATGTACCTGTCCCAGCCCATATCTGAAGATGCCTAAAGGACACTACAATGAGACCAAAATAGGTGAAAGCCCCATTTCTGTTCCTGCTGTCTCATTTCTCATTGCCTTTCTGCCCTTGCATCTCCTGCAGCATTGAGCACAGAGAATCACCAGGATTCTTACTTGATAATTGCTTGGTGCCAGCCCAAGGCAATTCAGACCCTCTGTGCCTGGTACTAGCATAAAAAAAAACCCCACAATCAAAAAAGAAACTATAATTAACAACAAAATTAACAAAATCACCTCAAGCCCACAAAGTAAAAACCATATTTTTACATTAGAAAGAAAGAGCTGAAGCTTTAGGTACTCCTAGAGGTGTAAAACATGCATGGGAAAGAATGCCACAGCTCAGCAAAACAAGGGGAGAAAAGCACATTGAGAAGAGAGCAGACATAGCGGGGAAGGGCTGCCCTAAAAGATAAGCAAGCAGGAGGATGGGGAGCATCCTGGAAAATGAGAAAAAAAAGACAAAGAACCAATGGTTGTGAATAAATAAACCAGAAATCTAGCAAGGATTAAAAAACATGTTTATATAAACATCAGTAAAGGGACAGAGCCCATAAGAGAATCAAAATATTATTTATCAACTCACAGTCTGTGCATTTTATGGTGCCCACCTGGTTGGCAGGTGTATGAGCCCAGTTCTTGAGAAGAAAACTCACTCTTCATATACATGGCTGCACCTGAAAGCAAGGTGCTTTGTAGTTTTTTTTAAAGTGAGTTTTTACCTACATACACATGCTCCAATTGTAGAGAAATAAGATAAACCAGGTGCCTCGAATTGCCAGTGAGTGGGTGTGAGTCCACCTGTGCCTGATTAGGACAGGCCCCTATTGGGCATGAGCAAGGCCAGGGGGCCAATAAAGGTGGGACACACACCCACAGAGAAAACCTCAGCTCACTCTGGTGCGAGGCATGGAGAGGCCAGCAGCTCGTTGAGCCTCTGGAGCAAGAAAGGCTCTTCCCACTACACTTCTACCCTGGAAGTGCTGTGTGGTGGCTGGAGTCCTGGAAGAGACCAGCAGCTCGTCGAGCATCAGGAGCAAGAATGGCTCCTCCCGCAACATTTGGTGGAGAATGCGGGCAATATAAAGAAGTGGCAGTGTGAGAAGCTGGCAACAGGAACATTATCCCCGATTTGAAAAAATGCCTGGGCTAACACTCTCCCTGAAAGGTATGACCAGCAAGCTCTTTGGTTTGGAAACCCCTGAACAGAGGGAAGCCAAGATAAGGATTCTCTCTTTGGAAGCCCCTGAGCAGAAGGAAGCCAGGAGGATGGAATCCCATGGTATGGAATCCCACGGAGAAACCCATGAGGAACCCCTGAGCAAAGTGAAGCCAAGATAAGAATTCTCTCTTTGGAAGCCCCTGAGCAGAGGGAAACCAAGAGAAGAGCAGATACAGGAGGGAGAAGAACAAAAAGTGCCTAGGCTGGGAAAGGTAGAGACTTTGTGACATTGAATGGGTGCCTGAGAAAAAATCCTGTATGTGTAGAAAATCCTGTAAGTTATATGTCTAAGTTATATTTTTGTGTAAAAATCCTGTAAAAATCCTGTGTCTGCCTCTCGGCACCCCCTCGATGCTCTTAGCTGAGTGTCCTGCGGGGCCCGAAGAAAAATCCTGTATAAGTGTAAATGTTTGTAAAATGTTTGTAAAAATCGTGTTAAAAATCCTGTGTCTGCCTCTCGGCACCCCCTTGATGCTCTTAGCTGAGTGTCCTGCGGGGCACGAAGAAAAATCCTGTATAAGTGTAAATGTTTGTAAAATGTTTGTAAAAATCGTGTTAAATCATGTTAAAATGTTTGTTTGTTAGCTAGGGTTAAATCCCGCAAGCCATAAGTGTTTCAAATGTTTGTATGTGTAAAAATCCTGTATGTCTGCCTCTCGGCGCCCCCTCGATGCTCTTAGCTGAGTGTCCCGCTGGGCCCGAAGAAAAATTCTGTAAAATCGTGTTAAATTGTGTTAAAATGTTAGTAAAGTGTTTGTATCCTGTAATCAGTGTTAAAAAAAAAAAAAAAAAAAGGGGGGGGGGGGAAATGTAGAGAGACATTGTCAACCAGGTGCCTCGAATTGCCAGTGAGTGGGTGTGAGTCCACCTGTGCCTGATTAGGACAGGCCCCTATTGGGCATGAGCAAGGCCAGGGGGCCAATAAAGGTGGAACACACACCCACAGAGAAAACCTCAGCTCACTCTGGTGCGAGGCATGGAGAGGCCAGCAGCTCGTCGAGCCTCTGGAGCAAGAAAGGCTCTTCCCACTACACTTCTACCCTGGAAGCGCTGTGTGGTGGCTGGAGTCCTGGAAGAGACCAGCAGCTCGTCGAGCATCAGGAGCAAGAATGGCTCCTCCCGCAACATCCAATTTTGCTTCGATTCCACCCCAAGCCCCATCTCACCCCCCCCCCCCCCCCCCCCCCCATGCAAGGAAAGAAACTATCAAAGACCATTTACATCTAGGATCAGGAGACTCTGCCAAGCCTCTGTGGAAAGGGTTGATTTCCCACTTCTTCAGGGAGAATGACTGTGGATCTCACACATTAGACATCGAAGTCAGAGGACTGAACTATTCTGAGAAAACAAGCATTTAAACAAAGCTTGAGCTCTCTTGGAAACTGGCAAATATTCTTAGCCTGAATAAAACAGGTCCATCCTTAGTACCCCAAATATCTGGACAGCAGAGATGTGCTAATAACTACCTCAACTCATAGCTACTGTTTATGAAACTGCAAAAATGTGTTTTTTTTACTGAAACAACAAATGGAACATGAGACACATGGGAGAACAATACCCACTGGTATCATGCAGGGACCATGCATTGAGACAGACACCCTGCAGTACAAGCTCTGTGTCAAGCCATGGTGAGGCTAAAATTTGAATTTGTTTTACTGCCCCTATGGTCAGTGAGAAATTACAGCTGGGGTGTTAGATTGAGGGCCAACCCAAGTGTTATGTTTACTGAATTCTACAGATGTTATTTATCACTTCTTACTAAGTAAATTAAACTCATTACTGATGGCACAACCAACCCCTGCCGTACCTTTTGTTGTTGCTTGAACCTGTTCTTCCCCTTGAAATATTAGAGCAGTTGTCAAACCCAGTGAGCCTTCTGCTGTTGGGAATTGTGTTTTGGTGTGGTTTACTTCCTGTGGTTATATTGTGCTATGTGTGTGTTGCTGTGGCCTCCTTTCTGTAGAACCCCTCTTGCTTTCAAACTTTTCAGAAACCTGTTGTGTATCTGTTTTGTCCTGAGACAACAAATCCCAGTGCTGTGATGTTGCTGGGTTTCACCTCTACCAGTTCACACTGTTGCCTTTCTCCAGTTTCTCTAGCCTCATGTTGCCAAAGCTACAAGAACTCTAGCTCTCAGATTTTTGTTTAAAAATATAGACAAGCAAGGTTTTGTTATTGCTGTGCTGACATTTTTATAAGGGTTAGATGTGTATAGACAGGTAGGTAGCTGGCTATGTAGTTATCTTCAGGAGCCATTATATTTTTTACTAACATTTGCCACTCTGCAGTGTTTTGAGTACAACAGAGGTTAATAATTACCTCCCAAAACATCACTTTATGGCAAATGGGCTAAAAACATGCCTCCTGCCTGAAAAGTGACATGCAAAGCACTGTATGAGTACAGTAAAACCTCAAAGGCTAAACATAGCCTTTGAATATGTGGTGGGTAATATTTAATGATAAAAGGTCTGGTGTCAAGTCATCTCTGACTAAATGAAATGCATCCTATTTCTGTTAAGCTATAGGGTCCTCTAGCAGGGGGACTAAGCTAGGTGACTGTCCCAGGGAACCAAAACACTTGTTTTAAATGAGAGAAGAGTTTTTTCAGTAAATGTAAACTATCTGAGGGGAATTTCAGTCACTTCTGTCTCCTCTGAGTGTATAGGGACTTTTCTTGACTGCCAACATTAACTCTTTCATTTCAGTGGGTACATAGTCTTGGTATATGTGTATTTGCAGATGGGAGGTGCAGCCCCCATTAGCCTCACTAACAGCCTCAGCATCTTCCTAAAGCTCCTCAACTCCAGGCTCTTTCTGGCCACTACAGCCTCTGCTTCCCCAGAGAGCAGACATTTTTGCAAGGCTTCTTACACCAAGCTGATGCATGCAATTCCAAGTTATTTTACTGAAATACTGTAGAAAATCCTTCTGCAAATACCAGATCTCTTCCAGGCTTACATTCAGTTTGCAAATGCTGAGCACATCTGGGTGTTTGTCATCTGGAGGTGAGGAGAAGGCATTGCAAAGGCCCCTTATGGCAATGTGGGGATTTTCTTTGTGCCACTTAACATGGGCTTCCCACAAATAAAGACTCTAAACCCCTAGCACCCTAGCCACCTGTCTTCTTTCTTTCAAGTTTCTGACTGTAAAACACTAAAGAGCTTGTTAGTGTCTGAAATGCATAAACTGCTGATCTAATGCTTCAGGTTTTAAACCAAGTTGACACTAGTATCAGTCTTAGCAATTCATTTGTTGTTACAGAGAAATATTCCCAAGCATGCACATCACCCAAAACAATTCATTCTGAATGCCATGGAAAGGAAGGCCTTTTCCCATACAGTGCATAATTAAATGGTGAAATGCATTGTTCTTACCTTATGGAAACCAGAAGCTTAAAGGGATTAAAAAAGAGATTAGTGTAGCTAACAGAAAACAGGGTAGTGCAGTGGCTCCTGAACACAACTGCCCATACAGCTTGCAACTTACCAGGTATCATGGCAGATGTTAATCCCCTGGATGGACCACACTGTTCTGGTTTCACTCCTCCTCTCCTGGGCATGGCTGGGGCTGGATGGGAGGTGGATCCTGGGCTCTTTGCTGCCTTCCTCGGAAGTGCTGGGTACCACATCCCTTCCTGGAGCTGGAGCAAAGTTATGACACTCTGGGAAGAGCTCAACAAGGCCTTTGAGCTGTGTCTTAAGGAGCAGAATTCATTGTTCTTTCTTCTGGTGGTGGGCTGAAATAGCCCCAGCAACATCACAGAGTCAGACTGGGCTAGGTGTGCACAAGGGGTGCAAAGCAAAGTCTTTGCAAAGCCAGATATTACCACAGCCCCTCTCCTCCTGGGCTACTGATGAATGTTTATGCTCACAGCACTGACTGTTCATTAGCAGAAGCTGTTGTTTTTTCATCTGAGATCACTTAGCTCAAGTGTTTTGCCAGTAAATTTCTGGCATCCCTCTTCATGAGGAATACCAGACACAGCAAACTGCTCACTAGTTGCTGCCTCTACACTTTCAAATAAGTGACAGTTCCATTTTGTTCATTTTTACAGAGACATTGATGGATCTGGCAGTTCTCTAAGGGATCCCTTTGTACTCATACTGAAGCCACATATGAAGCAGACTGAAGATGCAATATTTCTTTTTGCTCTTCCTCCTTAATTTAAATACCTTGAGCATGAAATACCAAATATTGGACTCTTCCACCTCTTTTATCTCTCTATATATAATTAAAAGGAAACATATTTCCAAAGATGACATTTTTATTGTAGAGATAACCTATTGCTTTTTCAAATACTGGCTTAATTTCCTCTGTTTTTCCAAACTCTTCATAGCCTTCTAGTTTTCTAATGCTGTGCCATCATTAAGAAAAAAACCAAATAGAGCACATGTTATTTAAATATTACTAAAACCCACCAGGGCCTTTCAAAAATCTCTGACTTGCTTCTTTTTTGAGGAAAACCTTGTCGAGAAGAGTTGGAGGGAGCAACTGGAAGGGGAAAAGCAGTTGCTGATGGGAGGTTTGGAGACAAGTTTTGTGAATGGCCATTCTGAGGGCAGGAAAGATGAAGGGTTTGCTGGTTTCTCAAGGGAGCCACTCTCCATGCTTGCCTGATCTCTTCCAGGACCTTGTGGCTGAGCCCCCACACAATGCAGCTGGGTGTGCCAGTTACAGCTGTGCTGGTGGCTCATAGGCTGAAATTCAGCTTTTTAGTACAGCCAAGACTTGACTGATCAACGTGGTAAAAGATTTGGGCTTAAGCCCTAACCCAGCATCCAAAGCTAAAAGCCAGCTGTAGGATGTGAATGCAGGCCCAGCATGCTCACCACATGGAGAAAGCAAGCAGTCACTCACTGTAAACCTCATCATCATCCTGTCCAGTGGTCACACATCTAAATATCCTATTAGGACTCCAGAGCAACAAACAAAACCAGAACAGTAACATAGACATCTTACCAGAACAGTAACGTAGACTAAAATATAGTGGGGAAAACCAAGTAAAATACCAGGAACTTCCCATCAATACAAACAAAACCAGAACAGTAACGTAGACATCTTGCAGACCAGTAAAAATAAAAAAAAAAACAAAAAACTTTTGAAAACTGGACCAACTGGATTAAACTGCCTAACTTCAGCGTTTTGGTGGGACAGTGAGGGAACTTTAGCCTTAAACTCTTTAGTTTATTATCATAGCTAAGTTCTTGATCACATTTTTGATCAGATATAATCAAGAGGGAATTTAATTCTCTAGTGGGGTCTTTAGGTAGTTTTGCGTAACGGATTAATTATTCTAACTTGGTTTCTTTATAATGTTCTGTTGACTTCAGAAGGGTGACATTTTTTTGGAAGAAAAACTTTTCCTCTGCAAAATGTTTATTTAAGTCAACCAAAATTCTTTGTGATAATTTTAGGCCAAAAATAATTAAACCTTCAAGCATTTCAGACGTTTTAATGTTTTGATTTGTCATTAACTTGAACTGTTTTGCTTCCTGCTTTACTAAGGATTAAAAAAAAAAAAAAATTATGCAGGTCTCAGTGAAATAAACTTTTGGTGGTAGTGATGATGTTACAACTACTAAATTCATTGAACCTTCTTCACCCCCTCCTCTAATTTTTGGAGTTGTCTATGAAACCTATGAAAAGTTTATTGCCTTAGTGTCATTCAGGTAGGCAGGGATGAGTGTTTGTCCTGCTCACTGCCATTTACAAATGCTTTCCTAGTAGGATTTGCTGCTGCAAAGCATTAACAATCCCTAAGGTAGCTGTAGCCGGAAATGGAGTCTCTAGTCCGAGATCGAGGTGTCAATATGGTAGTATAGACTCGGAGGATGTGGTTTGAGTCTATTGCCCACAGCGAGGAACTAGCAAGATGGTCTGCTGCTACAGAAGCAACCAGCCACTCTCTCAACTAGCTCCAGAATGAGCTGCCCCAGTGGGTGTGAGCCTCACTATTTATTGGCCCCATGGTCTTGCACATGCTCCATAGGGGCCCTGCCCTGACTGGGCACAGGTGGAGTTGATAGCAGCTCACACCCACTTCCTGATGATCAGAGGCACCTGGTCGCTCTGTTCCACTACATTTCCCCCCTCTTTTTTTTTTTTTTTTTTTTTTATAATTTTTTTTTTCTTTTTTTTTTTTTATTTACAATGACAATTTTAAGGGGAAATATATATATATATATATATTTTTTTTTTTTTTTTTTTTTTTTTAAAGGGTGGGGGGGGACATAATCAAAAGTCATGAATTAGGTATGTTGGTCGTTCCTTGGAGGTCTATTTGTGGCAGGGCGCGTCCACTTACTGGGCACCCAGAGGGGTCCGTGGTCTGTGGATACGCAACTATAACCCCTCCCGGTGAACAGCAGCGGTTTTGGCCCTAGCCACTGGCCTGTTGAAGGATCTTTATAATAGATCTGTACGTCCGGCATGCGATTGATCTTCTGTGAAGAATAGTGCAACAGCACGGGGGGTTGCTCTGAGTCGCGGCTTGGGCTAAGAAAATTTAGTGTGAAAAGTACCTTGCCCAGCCGCATCTGTGGGTCCGTCTCCTTGCTGTCCTTCTGTTTCTGTAGGTATGTCTTCAGGGTGCGATGAGCTCTTTCTACGATCGCTTGGCCTGAAGGCGAATGGGGGATTCCCGTGATGTGCTTTACCCCCCAAGTAGCAAAGAATTGTTGGACTTTCCCACCTGTATAGGCGGGTGCGTTGTCGGTTTTTACTACTTGGGGGACCCCCATGACAGCAAAACAGTTTGTTAAATGACGGACCACATGTAGAGCTTTCTCCCCCGTTTGAGCTGTTGCCCAAATCATTCCAGAGAAAGTGTCCACTGTTACATGGACATACTTTAATCGTCCAAATTCTGGGACATGGGTGACGTCCATTTGCCACGTCTCGCCAGCTTGCAATCCACGCGGGTTTACTCCCATACCCAGGGCCGGGCCAAATTGCGCACACTGGGGGCAGGCTCTAACAATTCCTTTAGCATCCTCCCATGGTATAGAGAACATGCGCTTTAATGCCCTGGCGTTTTGATGAAATAGGGAGTGGCTGTCCCGAGCCTTTGCAAACTGGCTCACCGGGCTCTGAATCCCTAGGCTGACCAGGGAGTCAGCCTTTGCATTTCCCTCACCCAGTCCCAGGGATGTTTTATGACTTCGAATATGAAGGATACAGCAGGGCTCTGTTCGGACTTTTAGTGCTCGTTGTAACATGTAAAAGAGTTCTAGCAGACGCTTGTTCCGTACTGGTTTAATAATAGCATCTTCAATACGGTTTGCCACTCCGACTGCATATTGTGAGTCGGAGACTATGTTGAGGGGAGCCCGTTGCCACTGTGTAAGAGCCCAAATGATGGCCAGTAGTTCCAGCGTTTGTAGATTGTCTTCCGCAGTGCCTGGAATCAGATGATGTTTCCACCGACCTTTGTCTTGCCATACGCAGGCGGCCGTTTTTGATCTTTTTCCGGCATCGGTGAATACCGTAATGCCAGACACTGGGCGCTCTGAAACCGATGGACGTTCGATCCACTGGAACTGGCTGATCGCTTGCAGACGTTTATGTCTTGGGCCTCCGTGGCGGACTTCCCCAGAATAACCGAATAGTGCCAGTTGTAGAGGCTCGGAGCGTTGTAATAGCCAGTCGAAATCAGCTGTTTTTATGGGGATGCTAATCCATCCTGGCTCCTGACCGTCTACTTCTAAACAACGCTGCCATCCTTTCCGTATCAGAAGTGCTATTATTTCGGTCTGCTGCCAAACACCCTTCTGTGGAGTGTGTGGTGTGAATAGCCACTCCAAGATGGCTATAGAGTCCGAAGTTGGGGACCTCTGCTTATGTTGACGTTTTTCGGTGGCGTGAGAATATTCCCCATTTTCCTTATTCCAGCAGAAGTCCTGGAGTAGTAGCGCGAATGGGTATGATGGATGGTTGCATACCCAGATCCCAATGGGTCGTGCGGCATCCCGCCGATCCGCGTAGCTGGTTGTCAGTTTATGGACGACCTGCTTTAAAGCCTTAGTGTGGTTATCTGTCCAGTGTACTAACGTACCTGGATGCGTGCCCCGTAACAGTGACAAGAAGGGGTGGATATCTGTATTGGTAAGACCTATTATGGGTCGGACCCATTGGAGTTCACCCACTAATTTTTGAGCATCGTTCAAAGTTTTGATTGAACTTATTACTTCCAGTTTTTGAGGTCTTACCATCGCGTGGGTGACTTTCCACCCCAAGTAGCTCCAAGGCGATTTCGTTTGCACTTTTTCTGGAGCCACTATTAATCCTTTGGTCTTTAGTCGGTTGGTCACTGTTTGACTGAAGTCTTCGGGGAATGGGGCTTTTTGGCAAAACAGTATGTCGTCCATATAGTGATATATTAATGTATCTGGCATCTCATTGCGGATTGGTGATAATGCCCAGGCCACGTACATCTGGCATATCGTCGGGGAATTTTTCATCCCCTGTGGCAGGACAACCCATTCGTACCTTTTCGCAGGTTCACTCTTGTTGATTGAAGGGATGGTGAACGCGAAACGCGCTGTATCTTCTGGATGAAGGGGAATATTAAAGAAACAGTCTTTAAGGTCAATGACCAGAAGGTGCCAGTCTCTTGGTAGCATCGTAAGTAAGGGCAGCCCAGGTTGGAGGGCGCCCATTGGCCACATCTGGTTATTGACCTTCCGTAGATCTTGTATTAATCGCCATTTTCCCGATTTTTTGGGGACCACAAATATTGGTGTATTCCATGGGCTTACTGATGGTTGGATGTGCCCCGCATCCAGTTGCTCTTTTACTAAGTTTTTAGCAATTTGTAGCCGCTCTCTCTGTAAAGGCCACTGCTCCACCCAGACGGGGGTGTCTGATTTCCATTTTAGTCTGGGTGTTGGCGGCACTCTTGCAGTGGCCCCTACTGAAAATTCTGGAGGGATCGGGTGGGCTCGGGAATGGAAAGGACAGCTCCGAGTTGACTCATCACTTCTCTCCCGATCAAACCTCCGAGTTGTCCAGGCAAGGATAATACATAGGGACGTACGGTTACCTTTTGTCCTTCGGGAAACTGTAATTGCACGGGTTCTAGGGCCTGAAGGGGAGTGGAACCACCACCTACTCCCTGGACAGCATCACGGGCGGTAACAAGTTTCCAGTGACGAGGCCACACGTTGAGGTTGATGATCGTAACGTCAGCCCCTGTGTCCATCATCACGGAAAGTGTCTTCATCTCCTTTCCAGCTATCATCTTTATGATGATGATGGGCCTGGTCTTCATCTGGTGCACTAAATTTACTAGAGTGCCTCCAGATGATCCAAAGCCTCGATCGCCCCGTGCCGTTGGGACGTTCTTTCCTATAGTCATTTTTGGGAGCAGGACTAGCTGCGCTATCCGGGTTCCCACTTCGATTATCAGGGGAGGCGTCAACGTGAAACATGTGATCATTATTTCCCCTGTAGAATCTGCATCTATTACCCCTGGAAGCACAATAAGTCCTGCGATCCCTGTGGATGAACGTCCCATTAACAGAGCCCCTACCGTGCCATTTTCCCGATGTATGGGTCCGTGTATTCCCGTCGGTAGTCGATAAACCTGATTGGTCGTTAACGTTATATCTATTGCGCAGGGGACATCGAAGCCCAAGCTCCCTCTTGTGACTGGGGCGGGGAGTTGTTGTAAAGCGCTGGCCCTGCCACTTGTGTCATGGCGCGGGGGCCTTGCGCGCTGCGCCGTCCGTTTTTTTTGTACCAGCATGCTCGGGTGTTGTGATTATCCATCTGGCAGTGGTCACACCAGACGGTGGCTGAACACTGCCTCGCTGAGTGGCCCGAAGTCCCACAACGATAACAGACGGGGATGGAATTTCTCGGTCGACTTCTCTTCTTGAAATGGTTTCTTCCACCGAGTTTCTGTGCTACTGCCGCAAGAAGCTTTTGGGTGGGCTCTAAGGCGGCAGCAAAAGCATTGGCCATCCCTTGGTGCTGCTGTGTCTGGGTGGCTCTGGCAGCAACCTCCAGCATGTCCGAGACCCCTGCTGTTTTTGGTAGTGTGGAAAATAGCGATTTCATTTTTGGGTTGGCGTTTTCAAATGCCAAAAGTTTGAACATCGAGTCCCTCTGTTCGGCCCCTAATTCAGATTGAGCCGTGACAGACTGCCAGAGTCTGTCAACGAAGTGTTGGTATGGCTCGTTTAATCCTTGTTTTACGGCGGTGAATGAAGGGAGCGGGGTAGGTTCTGGGACTACGTTAAACGCCTGGCGGGCCAAACGCGCCGTAATATGATGTAGTACGGCCGGGAATTGGAGCTGGACCTGTATGTCCGCGTACTGTCCTGCACCCGTGAGCATTTCACCGGTTACCCCTGCTAGCGGGTCACCGGCTGCACGCGGGCGGTTCGCCTCTATATGGGCCAGGCGTTCCCACTCCTTTACCCATACAATCTGTTGGGATGGAGTAAGTAGGTACCTGGCTAGGTTCCGGCAATCATGAGGACAGTTAGTGTCCGCGGTGAATAGCCAGTCTAAGATGGCTTGGCCGCTTTCCGATCTTAATCCCCCCTCCCTCAGGGTCTTTTTCGCCTGTTGGAGCGTCTTCCAGCTATGCTGCTCGTAGATGGGTGGCCTGTTGTTGTCATACAGGATAGGGTAGGCTATGGTGTTAGGCTCCCAATCTCCTTCGATGATGGCATCACGGATGATGCCGGACCATCTTCCGGGTCGGGATTTGCCGACGCCCTGGTTGGTTTGCTTTGACAACAATGGTGCTGGTATGCTTTCTTCTTCATCATCGGGGAGGGAGGGTGGGTCTCGGTAGGTGTGAAATGATGACCGTTGTTCTAGGTTCAATATTCTCTTCTCTAAGGATTTAATTGCTTGGGTGGATTGTTCTAATAGTGTTTTTATCGTTGATTCTGGCCCCACAGGTATGATTGATGGAGTGACTGCTGTTTTGTCACACTTATTTTCTGGGCTGGGAGGTAATGGTAGGGAAGGTTTTACATCACTACTAGAGCCACTTGTTGATGTCTTTACATTATCTGAAGCCTTTTCTTCCTTTAAACCAAGGTCGGAGAGGAACTCAGCTATAGTATGATGTACCTTCCCTCTCATGCCCTTGACGGCGAAGCTGTTGTCGCTTAGGATAGGGAATGCCTTCTGGGCTCCTTCATCCTCGGGCGGCAGTGGGGGTGCCGAGGGAACCACGCTGGTATCAACCTCAGGAGGCGGTGTTTTAATAAAGCTGCCGTTTGGTGGCATTGCCGCTATTGCGGTGACGGCAGCCCTGGCCTCATTCTTTACCCCTTCTAGGGCGTTAGCCATTATTTTCCAGGCGGCCTCTACCCCCGCTATGCTCTTTTGAACCTCCTGTTCGTGGAGTTCATTTAATAAGTCTCCGACCTCCCTCCAAAGTGCTCGGGCGGTGATGGCAGATGGGGAATAGGAGGGTCCCTGTGCAGCGGGGGTGCTGGAGGAGAGTCCCATTTTTGGTAATAATTGGAGGATAATGGATTTTCCTACCCGAATGCCGGTTATCGTTTGTCCTGGGTCAGGTCCTGTTCCTTCTTGATTCGACGGAGGCTTGGGCTAGACCGGGGTCTATGCCCGCATTCTCCACCAGATGTAGCCGGAAATGGAGTCTCTAGTCCGAGATCGAGGTGTCAATATGGTAGTATAGACTCGAAGGATGTGGTTTGAGTCTATTGCCCACAGCGAGGAACTAGCAAGATGGTCTGCTGCTACAGAAGCAACCAGCCACTCTCTCAACTAGCTCCAGAATGAGCTGCCCCAGTGGGTGTGAGCCTCACTATTTATTGGCCCCATGGTCTTGCACATGCTCCATAGGGGCCCTGCCCTGACTGGGCACAGGTGGAGTTGATAGCGGCTCACACCCACTTCCTGATGATCAGAGGCACCTGGTCGCTCTGTTCCACTACAGGTAGCTGCTCCACAAGAGGAGAGTTTGCAGGCAAAGTGGCAGCACTCCAAATATTATTCAGGGAGTTCATGATCACTGCACAGGCACCATGCTCCAAACATGTGTGGGGGGATTCCTAGGGTTTCTCAGGGTTGGGTCTGTTTTTACCTATGTGTTTGTGTGGCTAGAGCTTCTGTTATTTACTTAAATATCTCACAGAGGAACTTCTTAATGCCCTCTTGGCCCTACATCTCATGGCAGAAGAGGTGCCTCTCACCTGTGCAATGGGATCATGCTATTGCCTCCTGTCAGCACTTCAGTGGTTTAAATTCAGGAGTTTCCTTGGCAGTGAAAGCTCTTATCAGCAGTTTAGAGAGTCAGGATCACTCCCATAAGGCCTTTCCCATCTGACCAAATCTGGATTTATTTGCTGCTCACTGGTCCAACTTCAGCAGAGGGAAATGCATCTCACTTGATGCTGCTGTTATCAGGCTTGTGGCTCACGTCAAAATCAAAACCATATTCAACATCATCTTGAGTAAGCCAGAAAAGGACAGAATTTGCACTGCAGTCACTGTGCCAAGTGTAAACATGAGAAGGTCCAAATATCTCCTTGATTATAAATGCAAGGCTGAAGGCTCAGCTCATTTGTTTTAGCCAGAGGATTGCAGAGAGAGCCAGAGCCAACAGCTACCATGGTACCCAGCTCTTTCCTTGCCTGATTGAGCTCTATGACAAATGTGGCCAACACTGTGTCAAGACAGAGAGCTGTATCAGAGCAGAAAGTGTCTGACTGAGCCCCTTTGACCATAACACATCTCTTGACTACTTTTCATTCACCAGTCCCTGGGTTAACTGCAACTTAAATTTTCAGGTCATTGGTAAAAGATAGGAAACTGCATTGGTCAAAGAGCTGACCCTGGTCAATTTCTTCTATTAATCATACAGATTAGGCACTCTTCTTGTGCAGAAACTAAAATATAGTGGGGAAAAGCAAGTAAAATACCAGGAACTTCCCATCAATACAGCAATCATCAACAAGTAAATTCACAGCTGCATCACAGCTCTATCAAATTAAATTGCTAAATTCTCTTTTCCCTCATGTCAAGTCTCCATTTCAGCCTTTGTGAGCTGGCATGTGTATTTTACAGCTGTTTAATTTCCTCTTAGTCACACCTCAGCCTTTCCAGCGTTTTGTTCAGCCAGGCTGATGGGTCCAAAGTGATGACTCCAGTTGTCTCCATTTAAACATTGACTTAATATTTACATTTCCCAGGGTGTGGGGGACCACCACATTTAAAAACCAGCCCCTTTTCAAGTACTGCTTTACGAACTCTTACGATCTAATTATTGAGACCTGGGGCTTAACCTACTCCACTACTGTGTTAGTGGACAGCATTTCACCATCAGCCACCATCAAAGCATCACTTGCTTTCCTCTCTTATCTGTCAGCTCCAGGATTTGCCTGACATGAACTTCAGTGCTAAGCCTTTCTTAACTTCATCTGCTGTGGCTGACCCAGTGGGATCCACAGCTTAAATCATACAACAGCAAAGCCAGCTGCAAACTCCCAGCTTCTCATCAGCCACAAGAAGGCAAGGTAAGACTGTTCTCCAGCAATCCTGTGCATCACTGAGAACAAACTCACAAGCCTGGCTAACTCTGAAGCAGTGTGCTAAAAGCACTCAGGATATTTGCAATGACAGCAGATGCAGCTGGGAGGGCTAAGCCTGTGCTTCTTCCATGGAACTCAGGACAAAGCATTAAACACTCAATCTGCTCACAGGAATTTTCTCTTTATGCTGCTGTTGCTTTGCTCACCCAAGTTTGAGTGTACTGGATCAAAGGTTCATCTAAATCAGCAAATCTACTTTTTCCAGAATATGTTCCCAAGCTCCAGCCAGTTGTGGCTGAAGGATTTCCTGAGCCAGAAGCAGTATCTTTCTACTAAGACCCCTGGGCAGACTTTTCTTCCACAAACTTTTGCAGGAACTTTTAAAATTTTGCATACAAACACAAGCACATATATGTGGCACATTTTTGTTGCTGTATATACATTAGTTTACAGGAGACTACCTGTCATTGATAAACAAAATGATAATTATATCAGATGCTTGATAGGGGCCAAATAGTTACATAAGCAAAATTAATCCCATTAAAAAGCCCGTTTTTTTCTCACAGACACAATCTTCTGAATCATTCATTGTTCAAGATGAAGTTTTCCATGCCTAAAGAGAAGGGTTTTTTTCCTTATCCCCTTAAAGTCAAACCAAAATCGCTGCAACCATTTTTAGGTTATGGGAGAGTGATTCTAACCAAACTTCTTCCAGAAGAACTACAGTAAAAAAAAAAGACGAAATGTGAAACTTGTCCATTACTGAGTAATCAATAGAAATTAGTGCTCTTTTGTGCTTTAAAAGGAACTGGCTTTAATTTAGTAAAGTTGTGGCTTTTCAGAACCAGTGTGCTGTGTACCCCTGGCTAAGATGTTGTTTAGAGGTAGATGTGCCATAGGGGTCAATGGGCATGTGCACTGACTTCAAAGAGATCCCTGTGTTGCTGCAGAACTCTGAAGTCACCATCTAGAGGAATAATTCTCTTTAATGGGTAGGGTGTTAAAAAAAAAAAACATAATCCAGAGCTTGCTTTCACAAGCTCTGAGCTAATCCGGTCCTTGAACTTTCTTGAGCCTCCATCAGGTATGAGAGGGCTCAGAGTGTGGGAATTAAGTAGCAAAGGGAAAAGGGAAGGAATCAATAAACCAACTCTCTTTTCTAAGAGCACAGCAGACTCCTCAAGAATCAGCTTCTCACTCTTTCCTTCTGGGAAGAAAATCCTTGCAGCAGCTCAGCTTTGAGGGAAAAGGGAAGAGTCCTCTTTCATAAAACCCAGCAGTCCTCTGGCAGTCAGGGATTCCTCTGAGATACAAATGGTGATGATTTGGGGCCCTTGAGATGGGCCCTAAACTAACCTAACCTAACTCTTACCTCCTAACTCTTGGGTGAGTGCTCTGACTCCTCTGCAGCCAGGGAACAGGGAAAGTTCTGGGTGAAAAGAGGCAACTGGATATCCCTGCTGTTTCCTGGGCACTCTGTGGGACACCAGCAGTGGGCAGGTCATCTTTGGAGTGGAATCAGTTTCTTTATGGAGTCATGTGGCAGATCTCCAGGGGCTCCTCTTGCCTCTGTAAGGAACTCACTGACTAAGTAATTCACACTAAACAAGAACCTTGGTAGGGCCAAATGCTTAGAAAATGGATAGGCCAGTGAACAAGTCAGGGTACTTGAACTTCCCCCTCTGCTTTTTGAAGTGGCCACATCTGATTATTTTTAAAGCTTAGTTGTGCTTGAAACTATATAAGAAATCATCTAAGACAACGTCCAGCAAAGCAATAAACTCAAATCAGTCCCAGCTTCACCCGATGACATTTTTTGAGAGTTCTCTTGACATATTTCCTTATATCTAGACACCACTCATTTGCACATCTTTTGTTTACTTTCTCTGAATAAATGGTTCCCACAATGTCTGAAAGGTTTCATTTCTGGCATTAACCTTCAAACAAATTCTTACAAAGCTATTTCCACCATGTCAATTTATAGCTCTTTAAAAAATGATTCCTCTTCTGGGAATCATTTCCTTGGAAAACTAATTGCAAGAGCAACCTTTTTTGACAGAATTTATAAATCAAGGAATAAAGATAGATAACACCATTCTGACTCATCTGAAAATTGCTATTGTGCTTTTTTCCCATTTTTAAAATCTTTATAGCATTTAGATGACACATGACAGATTACCACCTTGAATTTATGCACCATGAGGAAATGCTGTGATCCAGCAGGAAGTACTGAAACACAGAACACTCAAAGTTATTTATATGATTTACACTAATTTTATTTTTTCCCCCTCAAGACCTCATCTGTTCTTCCAGCTTAATGATTTATCTATTTTGCCCTTCATCAAAGCACACGATACCAAGTTTCAAGCCCTTTGAGAAAATGAAGTGCCCAGAAAACATTGGCAAGGTAATCTCATATAGATTATGCAAAACCATGATGCTATCAGCACTTCTAATATTAAAAAAAAAAACTATATCGGATGATCTGGGAAAGGGTTAGCTATGAAGAAGATAAAATTTCTTAAATTCTGCAAAATCCTAGGTTTTTACTGCATTATAAGTTTCAACCCGTTGGCAAAGATGCTAATAACTAAATAAAATCTTTTAACATAAATTCAAATGTAAACAATCCACAAACATTTCTGTTTCATTCAAAATGCAGAATTATTTTTTATATTAATTTATTTGTACTCCAGATTGAAGTATAATAAGCATCCAGTACAAAATAAGGAACTTATATGTTCTTTCCTAATAATCAAAAAATATTTTAACTTTGGGTTGGTCAACCTCCAATTACCCATGTAGGAAGCTGGAATACTCTGAATCATCTCAGTACAGGCGAGCAAGAACCAAGTCAGACCCAAGAAAATGGTCAGCTTTGAAATCCTATGGTAAAATATTTTAGTTGTTTCTATTATAAACCCTAAATTACCTTTTCTTTTATGGGCTCTCAATCCCACTAGTTGAGTTCTTAATTTTTGCCGCTTGCCACAGAAAGACTTTAATCACGTGCTAAATGGTTTTAAGGTTAGTGGGTAGGTCTGCAAGTAGCAAGATACAGAATAAGGAATTTATCCTCCAGAGTCTTTCTCATTTCAGTGGGTTGCCTTTGATCCCACAAAGACTGGGTTACAACTTTAAAGCCCATCCTAGCAGTGGGTGGATCACCTCAGCAACCCACCAGAGAACAAAGCACATTCCAAAGACAGAAACTGCAGGACCTGGCTTCAAAATCTGTGCTGCAATTCAGAGACTACCAAAAAAAGAAACCCAACACCTGTGCCAAGCTGTTTGACAACCACAGAATTTGGGAGAGCGTTCAGCTCCTTTTTTATCTGGTGGTCCAGCCTCCAGCTTTCCCCTTCTAGAATTTTTCAGGTTTGTTCTTCAGCTTCCACTTTAAAACTTAATAGTTATTCCATGAATCATATTTTGTTTTGCCTATACCTTGTACAAGTGACAGGAACTGTTTAACATTTATGGGAATGTAACAGAGAAAAGAATCTGGCCCTCTGTTCCTTATGGCATCTTAAATACTGAGAATGCTTTTGCAATGTTGAAATAACTCAAAACTGAGGAATTGGAAGAGAAAAACTGAGAAGAGAGTTTAAAAAAGCTAAAGAAAAAGAAAGAGAAGGAAATAAAAGAAGTTAAAGATTTATTTTTCCTTTGGTGTAAGCCAGCAGGGGAATTCTTGAAATTCTTCAAGCTACATTGAGCTGCACCTTCTAGACCTAAAAGTAAAACTACACAGGATTTAAGCACATGCTTCAAAAGGCATTTCCATCACTGGAAATTTTTGCTCCCACAGGAAGACTGCTTTTTTTTCTTCTTGTTTCTCTACCTATGCATGTGTCTTCATTAAAGTTGTTTCTGACTCATAAATTTGGTTTCTGAGTGTGAGTTTTGTGAAAATCGTAAAGTGATGGATCTATTGGAGAGGGAAGCATAAAATTATAGAATTTTCACATTGTGAGCACTCTTCCACGTTTCTAAGAGAAGCATCCTGGATGAGAATTCCCACTAAAGTGTTGGGGAAGAACTGAATTCATCTGAGTTATTTCCAGATGCCCAACTTACAGAATCACAGAATCACAGAATTAGCCGGGTTGGAAGGGACCTCAGAGATCATCTAGTCCAACCCTTGACCCACTGGAGCAGTTGCTAGACCATGGCACTGAGTGCCACATCCAGTCTTTTTTTAAATGTCTCCAGTTTTATACCTTCAGAAGTTGAAAAGAGGGAAAGCTTGTGGATGATTCCAAGCAGTAGAAAAGATGTTAGAGAGAAGAAAAAGACTGGGACTTCTTTCTCCTCTTTCCCATCACAGAAACAGGCCCCTGGATGGAAAGCAATGTGGGGAAGGCAAATGTTTGCATTGGGTTTGTACTGCAGCACTCTGACCAGCAGGTACATCCACAGAGAATAAAGAAACAAAACATCACAAGAGTTAAACAAAATACCAACAATCCATTTCAAACAACAACAACAATAAAAACCTGTTGGAAAAGTTCCTGTGGAGGAGATGCTGTATTTGTTTTAGGGTTTTTTGTTTGTTGTTTTTTTTTTTTCTCTGAAATTTCCACAGAAAAACATCCAGCTTTTAGGCTCTGATACAAAACATTCAGTCACGGATTCAGCCCTTCAGTTACAGATGATGCTGCAGATGTCAGCAGCCAGGACCTTGGTTCCAGCTGTGATAACTTCCTTTGAACAGAGGACTCAAACCCCAATGCCTGCAAGCAGGGTGCCACTTTCCCTAGGTTGACTTCTCTCCCCTTCAGAACTAGCCTGCTCCAAATAAAAACTTTATGAGCCTCCTAGTCTGCAAACCAGAGACTGAACTCCATTAAAAAGCCAAGAAGCTCTTCCTACCTAAGTGTCTATGATTAAACAGTATCTCTGTGTGGCTGTGTGTCAAAATTTTGGTGAATCCCTTTTAGTGGTTTCTACATGCATTATGTTTAAGTTCCTTTCCTCTCCCAGAATTCTTTAGACTTACAATTGTATCATTAATGGAGCTTGGCTTTACATGCTGGGACAAAAGTAGAAACAATAAAACTTTAAAACTTAGTGAAATATTTTATAAATAAGCTGCTGTAAAATATCAGACGTAAAAAATCACAGTGTGGTATGAAACACTCTAAAGGCTTTATTGTGGCTTCTTGGAGATGACCTATGCCATTCACTCACAGCATCTTCATTCAGAAATAGTGCATCTTTCCAAACACACGCTGTAGAATTTTTCAGACCACATTCTGAAAACATTAAAATCTTCATCTACATCCCATTTACATCTCTCTCTTACTTTCACATCTCTAAAATAGAGATGATGCAGTAATGCAACATTTAATTGAAAAAATGCATATCCAGTCATCTGCCTAAAGCTCTTCAATTTGAGTTCAATTCCCAAAACAAGTTTTGGCAGGAAGAGATACTGGGAGGGTGGGAGGAAAACAGGCAGAGAAACAGAGGAGGAAAAAGAGCTTGATTTGTGGAATTGGAAGCTTAACTAAAATAAGCTTGCCTGTGAATTTTCAAGTGTTATTTATTAAATGTGATAATGTCTACTACGTAATTTCCAAATACCTTGACGAAAATTCAAACAAAATATTTTTAAATATTTGAATCCCTGGGCAAATTTCAAAACAGCTCTATTGATCCAAAATCCACATCAAGAAATAGCAGTTTTGGATAGCCAAATGGATTGAACAGAGCTCTGTCAGTGATGGTGCCTTTAGGAGCACTGAAGGAAATTCCAATGCTCACGCTCCTGGACACCACCATCTCAGCACTTTTTCTTTTGTATTTGCATTTATGTTTCATGCCACTTTTTCTAAAGATAGTATTCGCTTTCTCTATGCAAATAAAAAAAATCTGTCTCTGCTGAAGACCTTGTTCCCACTCTGTTCTTTCCGTTTTAAAGGTTGCTCTTTGCTCCTCTCCAGTAGTGCTCTCCCCATCATGCTGCTCATCTAACTGACAATATACTCTGTAAGAAAAGTCTGATGGGGTAATTCTAAAATTAACTCTTACTTGGCACTATGCAAAACTATTTTCTGAAATCCATTGAATTTATCTATTGAGTTGTCTCCTCTAAGACTGCAGGGTTTGGGCACATGATCTACCCAGAAACCTGTGCACAATCTTATTGCATCTGTGTGCCATGATTTTTTTCCAAGGCTGATTCTAATCTGTTGGGGGGTAGCCATTTGAGGGTTGTGTGAATCACTTTGTGTTCCCCTTTTTTGCTAGAGGGACTTCATCATGATTTTCTAGTGGCATGAGCTCAGCCCCTCCTTGATGAAATTATTTATAATGCCACATCATACTATGCTGTTGGGCATGTTAACTCCAACACCAATAACTCTTCCAGAATTTTGTATGAGAACTATTCTTTCCCACTTTATTTGATCACATTAAGATCTTTAAGGAGTGTTTTCACCTCATGTGTGGTCTCTTTTCCTTCCCTGCCTCTACTACTAGCTCTGTCCTGTCCTGTCATTCATCCCATGGTCAACATCATCACTAGGCTCTCACTTCACTCAGGAGAGATTATTTTAACCTCTACCTCATTTTTCAAGGCTCCTACTTGTTTTCTTATTTTTTACAATCAAAGAAACTTCAGCATTTTGTTGCAGCTTCCTTAAATTTATTCAGTGCCTTTTTACAATCCTTACACTTCTGTCCCCTTTAAAACCTAAATATTCCTTACTGGACAGTCCATGTCCTGTTTTCCTTGCCTTGAATAATCTTTGGTATCCTGACAGTTCCAGCTCATGTTCCCATCCTTGGCTTGATAAAATTCTAACCTTCCTAAGCATTCAGACTGCTGTGTCCCAATATCTTCACCTCTGTATTTATGATTGTTTGCTTATTGAAGGCAGTAATCCTAGAATTTAGCTTGCGTGACACAGTAGGGAATATGATCAAAGCTATTTTGGGTAGTTGGCTATGTCAGTGTGATGTTCCACTTGAGCTAATATGATTTGTATCTGGTAGCCAGAGCAAAGAATGTGGCAATACAGCTTCAGCTATTCAAATCAGCCCACTCAGAACTTATTTGGTTCCCTTTGTGGGCTAGAAACTATGGTGTAGACATAATTCCCAGATACAGACCCATCTCTTCCTTCTAATTTAAGAGGGTTGTTTTTTGGTTTTTTTTCCAACTTGAACAAAACTAACTTTTTATTACAGATTAAAGCTTGTTTTCTATAGCCTTTCATAGCAAGTTAATTACTTATTTAAAAAATAACATAGATCCCATTTGCCATTAACTGTGTGAATAAATGTATTAGTAAGATCTACATGATCTTAGCATGATTAGTAATATCTGTTCATATAATATTACAGAGAAACATCCCAGCAGCATGACTGTAAAAAATCCTATGTGCCCATACATACCTTTCTCAAAGCCAACCTTAGTGAGTACAGCAGGTTCTGTATCAAATCAAAACTAAAAGGAGCTCTTTGGCTGCCTTTTCCCAAAGGTACAGTAATCCAAAGCAGCTTTATTTTTGCCACTTCTGGCACTTCTTTGCAGCCTACCACATCAGTAATGCATTACCTTGTCACCTTTGTCTCTAGTTCTGCTCTCTCTGGACAGCACATATTTTTTTATGCTCCTGTTCCAATTAGTACACTTGCTCTCACATCCTGTATGAACTCTTGAAGTTCCACTGTGTTGCAAAGTATCTTTTTGAGAAACCTAGGAACCACAGTTGTGTCTAACAGCACTCATCACCATCCCTGACCTTTCATCACCCATGGCATCACCTATCTTATCACTATGCATGCTGATAATACTTCTTTCTTACCATAACAGAGTCACCGAATAATTTGGGTCAGAAAAGACCTCTTGAAGTCTGTAATTCAACCTCCTGCTCAAAACAGTATGAGCTTCAAAGTTATATCAGTTTTATCAGGGTCTTATTCAGTTTTGCAGACCTCCAAATCTCTTGCCCATCCCCCTTACTCTGTGACACCTTTCTCCCTTATTCACTCCTCTCTCATCTGATTTTTTCTCTTCTGTGTTTTAAAACCAGGCTTGAGAAAGTAAGTGTGTCCTCTCCAACCTTCTCTGCACTGCCTTCCCCTACCCTTTTCTCTTTCTTGACAGACCCACAGAACACTGCTGAATCCACACTGCAATATTTTGAAGCCTCAGTCTCTCATTACTATTTTTGACAGACTCCAGCAGTTTCTTTTCTTGTGAGATTGAAGGTGAGCAAAGGAAGTATTTTGGTTCCTTGTAGGTTATTTCTAAGTGTCAGGTCTTTACCAAGTGATTCTGTCCCTGGCAGGCACCATAATACTGTCTTCTGAACCAACTGAGCTGGCAGGCACTTGGTTCTTCTTAACAGTAAATTCTCATCAACAGAGCTCTGCCCCATGTCTGTACATACCTTTGCTTTTCTTTCAGCTGCTGTTTACCCCATCTTCTCTTCCTCTACCACGTATCATCCTCTTTGTTCATTGCTGAGACATCTCTGTTTAGCAGATACATACAGTAGACAAATGTACACACATTTCAGAAGCATGTAATCAGCAGTCACTGGAGGGATTTTGCTCAGGTATTTCATAATTAATTTCTCTCAGGAAAAATACACAGAAATTTGTCTACTATTCATTTGAGGTATGTTTTTCTGTAAATTAAGTAGGTCAGCAGGTGATGGAGTTCAACCAGTCCCCATCATTGTCACAAAGCACCACTCAGTCTGCATGGGATACAGTACCAGGCACTTCTATTTATAAACATGAACCATTAATTTGGCTACAAACCAAAAGAGCTGGAACAGAGGACTGGCAGATCTACACCCCACAAAACACTCCCTAGCAGTCTTCACTATCACAAGATCTCCCTAAGCAGTTAGGTTCTCAAGCAGGCAGATGAACTACACATGCCTTTTCCTCAGTCTCACGTTTTAAAATTCAATTATCAAGATGTTCTCCTTGCTTCATCATCTCATCTTTATATTACTTGCAGTAATCAAATTTCCTTGCTGTTTTTTGTTTCTATGGTATAAACGTCACTACTTAATTCAATTTACATCACAAAATACCTCATTAAACTCCATCCAGAAACTGTTGGTGAGAGGATGGTTGTGTTGCTAAACCCTCATTTATAACTAATTACAGTGATGGAACATACCACACTCTTTTAAAAAGAAAGATTTATATCTTGGCTTTACACTTTAGCTGATTAAGGATCAGAATCCACAGTTTTCAGTTATTAAAACTAAATTTCAAGACACATACGAGGAATTAAAATGTGGACATTGGAATATTTTACATAGATGTGGAAAAAATCTGGGGGAAAATTGGGTGACCTCAAACACATCATTTATCAAACACAGTGTATCATATTCCTTAATATTTATATGTAATAAGGTTTCTGCAATTCTTCTACCAGAGAACAGGGCAGGCTGCTGAAATTTATCAAATGTTCACCCAGTGAATTTGTGATCAATCAGTGGCACAAGATGCTCCACTGGTGTGACAGAAGCCAAAATTGAGACTGCAAAAGCTATATGACTGCAGAGTTCAACTCAAAACTGAAAAAACCCCACAAAAAAACCCCAAACAAACCCAAAAATCCCAACCACCACTCAATAACCCACTCAGCAAACCCCAAACCTTTTCTAACTACCTTAATGTTATTAGGATAATTTTGAAGACTAATTCCTCACCTCAGGTGAAGAAGAAAAATCCCTGTCTCAAGGCACAATTATTCTGTGTATTCATTAAAAGCAGCAGCAAATCAGGCAGCAGAATGTAGTTTATATACAAGTAGAATGAGGAAACAGTAAGTGACCTTTCTCTTACAGACTTTCTCAGGCTTCTCTAAAAGTCACTCCAAAATAAGCACATAAAGCAAGGTTTGCATCAATCACTGTGAAGCACAGAGGAACCTCCCCTCTTCATCTCCCCCACCTCCCACTCCATGCTGGTTCTACTCTTTTCCAGGCTCTTGGTTTTCATTCTTTTAATGCTCTTTCCTGCTGGTTTACAGCCCCACAGACTGGGGAGCCAGCTCCCTGGTGCCAGGGACTCTTTTAGAACACCAGGGAGGCACACATGTTGTCCATTTCTTCCAGGTGTGTTTTTTATTCAAGCCCCACTGAAATCAGTGGGAGATGTCTTGGGGTGCTGGATCAGAACCCAGTGTTCTCAGACCTTTTCAAATGAAATGAACCCTATATTATTATTTTTTTTTTAAAGGGAGATGCTGGAAATTAGTATACACCCAGCTAGACAGGGCTTGAGACTGGGATTTCTGAGGTCAATGCAAGCAAGATTAACTTGCCACTCATTTCTTCTGGTTATGGCACCAGCAAGACAATTTTAGAAATTCTTTTAAATTTCTCATTTGTAAAGTTTTCAATAAAATGCTGTAGGCATAGGTAACAACAAGGTACTCCTCCTGGCTGGGCTAGTAAGTGGGCATCATTTAGCCCTGTCTATTCTTAAGTATCACCTTCATATAACAGCTCTTACAGTCAACAGCTTGACTTCCATTTTTTAAGTTTTTCTCAGAGCTTTTCACAGATAATTAACAGTTTAGGTGAGCAGGACTGTGCTAAATACTCAAATCTTCAGAAAGTTTTAAATGTAAGATTATTTTTAAGTGCATAAGGCAACATGGACATGGCTGAAAGCTTTATCATGACATTTGCATTTTAAGATGTGATTTAGCATCCAGTGCTGTATCTGACACAAGATTTATTTGGGTCAGTGGAACATTTATACAGCAATGCAGCAGCAATTTTTGTTTTTGGGACTATCAGCTCAAGGATTTGATATTTTCTACACTGCTCAAGTAACTCATACATGACAAGAAACAGAACCATTTTGCAGTTCTAACCTACTCAGATTCCTCTCTGTATTCCTTACATACAGAGCCTTCCTTGCTCCTCTCTTACATTTTATATATTTTACAATAAAAGCACCTGATATTTTCTGAGGACCAGCTCTAGCAGCAATGTAAAGTGCAGGCCTAAGTCAGAGTTTTAGATCCTCAGTGTTTCCTTCTATCAGGTCCCTTTTCTTTTGCTTGGGCATCCACATTTTCCCCAACATTTTAAAAACTTATGTACTCACGGTGGAATTTTCAAAGGCACTAAGAGGATTTGGATGCCAGGGTGTATTTCTTTTTAATGAGAACTGAACATCCAAATCCATACACAGACTCTGTATCCATGCTAGGGAAGAGCTAGCAGTGCTAGAAGCCATGCAACACCCAAAATATAATTGATCTGATTCTTTAACACCTAAAGTTATTCCAACCTGATCATCCACAGGGAACTGAGCCACCTACTGCCACAGGAAGTTGGTTCTCTTGTGCCAGATACTAAGAGTCAGAAGCCACAAAGCCATTTTACTTGGAAAGTAAGCCAAATTCTAAATATTAAATTCTCACCACAGTATATTCAGTTACAAAGTCACAACTACCTCCTATTCCAGGTACGGTTTTTACAAGATTTTAGGGAACAGGACCCTACATTCTCAGCCAGCCAGTGCCACTTCCCTCCCTGCAAAGATTCCACTGTCTTTCACTCCTAGGGCACCCGTTTTCAAGAAGTGATGCAGCCAGCAAGCATCAGGAGGAGGTTTAGTCCTAATGTCTCCACAGACCTTTGACTCTAAGAGCTGTATAAGTATAAAGCAACATAGGCACAATCATCAGTCCAGTCTTAGGTGATGCTCTAGCAAAATTTTTTGTCCATGCAGCATTTTCTGGCTTACAGGTCTCCTAAAGACAAGAGTTAAACATAATTCTTCAGGAAGCCACAGGTCAGTTAAAGAAAACAAGAGACGTAAAGCACAGAGAAATGATGGCAACCAAATATAAATGATAGTAGGGTATTGGCAGTGCAATGGTTTTAGTAACAGGGTTTCACTTTTATTTGAACTATTTTTACCTAAAACTGGTTTAGAAACAATTGCTGTCTTCAGTTGAAGATAAAATACAAACTAAATATCGACTTGTGTGGGTAACCAGTGGTTTTAGGATCATTTTAGAAAACAGGTATTTGCATTTCTATAATCTGTAAACCATGGATTCCCTAAAAATATGAAGGTTTTTTCCTCTTTACACAGGAATCTGCTTGAACGTCAATTTAATGATTACTACTGGTAGATGGAATTTTGATATCCATTTGGTAGTGATTTACACCAGTGTTTTCAAGGCTGCCAACAAGCAAATCCAGAAGGCAGGCAGCCAAAATTCCAGAAGAGACAACTGTCTTTTATTTTATAGCTTATGCATTTTGAGCTTAATATGATTTTCCACTAACAAGTTCTGTACCTTCTCCAAAGTGCTAAAACTGGTGTGCAGAATTGCAAAGTAACACAGCCTCTTCAAGGCAAGTTAATATTAAACTCATGGTAAATTATAGAAGTTATACTGTTTACTTAGGGGAAAAAACAGTAAGGCTAAAAGAACTGGACATGATTTACTGCAGACACTTGTTCCAATGGTCACATTTTTAAGTGTGACTATATAGGAAACAAATATATATATCAGCTGTGTTGTTTCCCATTTGATACAGAATGAGCAAATACATAAGGACAAGGAAAAGACTGCTGTATCACTTAGGAGTACAAGCCATGCAGTGGTTATATCATGCACTTGATAAACAGGAATCATATAAATCATAAAATCATCATCATCAAATCATAGCTAATCTTTTCAGAAAGGCATCCAAAGCAAGCTGCATTTAAAGGAGAAAAAAAAGGCATAAATATAAACAGGGTTTTCTCACTTTTCAAGCAGAACTCTGGGAAGCAGGCACAAAAAGCATGGTGAGGTTTAAACTTTGTGCTAAATATGATGACTGAATGCTTTCTAATGATTTCTAATGCTAATGATATTCCATTTGCAACAGTAATATCAGTGAAGAAAAAAAATCACACAATTATTAGCCTAGACTCTCTACATGAAATAAGGCCCTAGTTACTACTTCATATCCAACAGTGTGAAAGACCCAACAGTTCTGCTGTGTTGAAGCACTTATTCTTCCATCCATCACCTGCTGGAGAAATGACCCGTCTCAGGACAGCAGACTCTCACTGCTCCTCAGAGCTGTAGCTGCCACTTGACCATTTCCACCTGAATCTTACTGCAGATTAGCTGAGATTAGAACTCAACACCACAAAGAATACCTCTCAATTCTACTAGAACTTGCTTCACAAGTTAAGCCACGTAAGTCAAAACCAAACAGGCTGTAGACAGCATAATGTTAACAGGTGGAGAATAATATTAATTCCAAAGTGATGACCTTAAAGTGATACTCCATGTTCAGCTATGAACTGGGAATGACTCCTCTTCTATGCTTTTTTCTTCATGGCATGGGTTTTTGTCTGACTCTAAAACCTCCCATCCTGTCTTATTTCATAGTAACATTTGTCTACCCCAATGACCTCCTAAGATATGTCCCATTTCACACCCAGCAGCAGTACAAAGAACAAATGCCAGATTTAAAAGCAGCAATCTTGCATAGCAGCAGAGCCCCTGGTGCATCACAGTGCAGTGCAGGTACAGCCTTAGGAACAGGATTGTATTCAAAGACCACTATGAGCCCCCAGGGTGCAAATTTTGACATGCATGGCTAAGGAAATGACAAAAGCCACTGCACACATCATGCTGATCCCACAAGACCCCCCAGTCTGACTGCACTGCATGCTTTCCCTCCATGTGTTACAACCTACACAATATATACCCCTGTATACATCCAACCGGTAACAGCTTCCTGGGCACCTATCAGACCCTTTGCTATATCTCAGTTTTTGTATGTATGATGCAGAAGACTTGTAAATATACGCTGAACAGAAACCAGAGTTACTCTAGGCATATTTTCAGTAAATTTTATTGGTCTGATACAATACACAAACATAAACAGCAGTATAGGTACGTGTATGTGTCTGGATATACATACATACACAAAATGCCAGATGTGTTACATACAACAAACAAGGCCAGATTATCTGGTCTTGCAGAGATATGCCCAGCACAAGACAAAAGACATGGGGGCAGGCACACAAACTCTTCAGAACTGTAACACTGTCCCCACAGCTTCCTGGGGACCAGAAGAGTTTCTGTAATAGGGAGAAAGACAAGTTACCTATCTTAGATCTGCTAGTAGAGAAGATGGTTGCTCTTATCTACTACTAGTTATTCTGTTTTCTAAGGGTGATTATTCAGGTAATAAGGACTCACTGCCTTTACACAAGGAGATAAAAAGGTGTACAGAAGCTGCTAAGTGGGATTCCATAGCACAAAGATAGCTGACAAAGCCCACTAGGGAGCCAAGGCAGATGATGAAACTGCACCAGTCCCAACAGGTTCCTGGAACTCAGGGGCTAAGACATGGGAAGTCTGGACAAACACTCAAGAAAGAACTCGAGGAATTATTGCTATATTTGTTGCCCAACCCCAGTCCTGCTGTGCTGACACCCCCCTCTAGAACCCACTTCTAATACCACCACAGAAGCAGTCAGAACCAACCAGCATGCTAATAAAGTTTTTCCATAGTACAGAGTTACTACCATTTATTTGTTACTGACATATGTTATGAGAAAACCAGCAAAATTGGCCAAGTTGGTTATCGGGCACCTGGCTATGTGATTTACATAGGAAACCATAATTGATGGGAGCAGAATGAGAAGCCTCACAGTGTATTCTGGGAAGAACAAGTTGGGTAGTTAAAAAGTTTTTGACTGTTTTATATCTTAGTTTTTTCAACTGATGAAAACAGAAAGCATACCGTTGATACAGCTCTGACAGGTGTATTTTGCTAGTTAAACAACAATAAAGTCCATTAAGCCATATTTTTTTACCATATACTAGTGTCAGTTAATAACCTAGACCTGAATTTCTTCCTCTGTTGTAAGTTCATGGCTTGGGTCAATAAGACATGTTCCAATTATTTTCCCATCAGAAATTACAGGAGAAGCAGTGGGCGTCTGCACGGTAAGTAGAGAGAGAGAAGGAGAAAAACTGGGGGTCATGGTTGGTGGAGGGTATCCAAGGTTATACATCAGGGGAGAACGAGGGTATTTTTTAAATGCTGGCCCTGATACTGTATCTGGCATTTGTGGTGGCACTGTCCTTATGCCAGACTGAGCTACTGATGTTATCAAGGGAGGAGGGAAAACAAGCGATTTTTTCTCCTTACAGAAGCTACAAATGTGTACATTTTCATCTTTCAGTTTCGCAATATCATTAAACAGTGAGGCAAGAGGTTGAAATCTAGGCTCCCAGCTGAGTACATAATCCCAGTTATAACCACCTCTGATATCATCATCAGAGGTACCATATGTTGAGAGCGAATCACACCCAGAGTCCTGCCTAGCTGACATCGAGTCATATTCTTGTGTGAGGTCTGTCATTATGTCTTCAAGTCCAATTTTCTTAAGTGTTTGAGACAGCAGTGTATGTTTGTAGGTTGTGTCATAGTCTTCTTCTCCATCTTCTCCTTTAATGGCCTGCATGCTCTCCATGCTTTGTGTGATAGTCACAATATCAGTTTCTCCAGACTGACAGGACAGCTGATCAGACTCCCTTGGGATGCCTGAATCTGGCATCCGTGAGCCACACCCGCTCAGTGCCGAGCTGCTGCTCTTTCTGCAAGGATGCTCATTGATCCTTTTGATTTCCTCATCCTCTGCAGTTTCTCCTTCGACAGATCTATGGCCACTGGAGTCTGAATGCCTGCAGGGGACACC